>NC_091977.1:235618704-235934599 GCF_044704955.1 Pristiophorus japonicus | reverse complement strand
CATCCACGTAGTGCTGCAGTACTCCCCCCAATAGCATTCCGCGATCTGCCTCCAAAGAAAGTGGAGCGTGCAAGATTGCGCTCCGCTTCGTTTGAGGGGCATTAAGCAGAATTCAGCGGCGGAGGCGGAACTTCTGTTCCGAGCACAGAAAGTCCCGGTCCCAGATGGTTACCGCCCCCGATCGGGGCGCAGGGCAATTCCGCCCCCCTAGTGTTTCCGCTCGGATGTACTGTTTTTTCAGAAATTTCTGCCAACCAGTCAACAACTATTTGACAAGGGAGACATACCAACATAATATATTCTATTGCAATCACTTTCCACAACACATGAATTGATCGAGCAGTAAACATCTGCCATCTTATTCACAGTTACCATTCAATTTTTTGTGGCATAAGTAAATCACTTTAATTTTATTTGATATTAATTGGCCAGTTTATCTGGTTTTTTTGAGTAAAATGTTCTGTGGGAAACAGGGGCAGCCAAGAAGATAGCTTGACAGCCTTGGTTGCAGGGCAGGAGCAAGAATGTTTTAATAAAAGAAAATTAAAAAAAGAATACTTGCATTTCTATAGCACCTTTCAGGACCTCAGGGCATCCCAAAGCACATTACAGCACTTTACAGTACTTTTGAAATGTAGTCGCTGTTGTAATGTAGGAAACGCGGCAGCCAATTTGCGGGCAGCAATGTCCCACAAACAGCAATGTGATAAGGACCCAATAATCTGTTTTTGTGATGTTGATTGGGGGATAAATATTGGCCAGGACACCCGGGCGGGGTGACGAACTCTCCTGCTCTTCTTCAAAATAGTGCCTTTGGATCTTTTACATCCACCTGAGAGGGCAGACAGGGCCTCAGTTTAACAGCTCATCCAAAAGACCACACCTCCAACAATGCAGTACTGCCTTAGTACCGCACTGAAGTGTTCACCTAGATTTTGTGCTTAAATCGTCGGAGTGGGACTTTGAACCCACAACCTTCTGACTCAGACTGAGAATGCTACCCACTGAGCTACAGAACCTGCACATTCTTGTCGACTGGCAGAAGCCCAAAATGGTAGGTAAAGCAAATTTGAGGGAGGCAGTGTAAAGTTCATTGTTGTGATGCACAAATTGAGCTATTTCATAGAAGTATTAAAAAGTAAAGTGAAACTTGGGAACTTGGGCTAAATTGTGCACAAATGCACCTTTGAGAGATTTTCAGTAGATTGGTAATGAAAATGGCTGCTTAGCTCTTCTGTTTCGTGGAGCTCAAGGTTGGGAACCAGACTTTTTCATCTTCAGATGGGAAAAAAGCTCCATCAAAAGTAAATGATGGGTTGTGAACCCAAGGAATTTGATCCTGAAAGGAAATTGGGACTGGAAAAGTTGCATAAAACATTGCCAGATTTGTTGGCATCTCTAATGTGATAATATTAATTGCAAATTAATTATAATTTTAATTACTAACTGCAAAATGTAATAGTAGAAAACCAGAGCAGTATTTAAATAAATTTGACAGAGTCCTGAACGATATTAATTCAGTGATAAATTTAAAAACCTTTAAAGGGTTCTTATGGTGTTAACCTTATTTCCTGGGGAGACTAGGTCAGGCAGTGTTGAGTTTTGACACGACTTTAGTGTATCTTTTAGCATTTTTAAGTGAATTTTTAAGTCACATGGGAACACCACCACCTTCAAGTTCCCCTGCAAGTCACACACCATCCTGACTTGGAAGTACATCGCCATTCCTTCATCGTTGTTGGGTCAATATCCTGGAACTTCCTCCCAAACAACACTGTGGGAGTACCTTCACCACACGGACTGCAGCGGTTCAAGAAGGTGCTTCACCAGCACCTTCTCAAAGGCAATTAGGGATGGGCAATAACTCACAGGAACTGATTTTTAAAAATTAAGTGTATTGTGATTCAGCATTAAGGAGAGCGATGCCTACAGCAACATCAAGAGGAAGGAGACCCAGAAAGAGCTCGGCAACACCAAGGAGGGCCACTGGAATCTGTTTTGTGCGCCCTCATATTCCTGGTGTCCTGGCCATGTACCCTCATGTTGCTGGTATCCTATCCATGATCGCTCATGTTGCTGATGTCCTATCGATGATCCCTCATGTTCCTGGTGTCCTATCCATGACCCCTCATGTTTCTGGTGTCCTATCCATGACCTCTCATGTTCCTGGTGTCCTATCCATGACCCCTCATGTTCCTGGTGTCCTATCCATGACCCCTCATGTTGCCGATATCCTATCCATGACCCCTCATGTTGCCGATGTCCTATCCATGATCCCTCATGTTGCCGATGTCCTATCCATGTGCCTTCATGTTCCTGGTGTCCTATCCATGACCCCTCATGTTCCTGGTATCCTATCCATGACCCCTCATGTTCCTGGTGTCCTATCCATGACCCCTCATGTTCCTGGTGTCCTATCCATGATCGCTTATATTCCAGGTGTCCTAACCATGATCGCTCATGTTCCTGGTGTCCTATCCATAACCCCTCATGTTCCTGATGTCCTATCCATGTGACCTCATGTTCCTGGTGTCCTATCCATGATTGCTCATGTTCCTGGTGTCCTATCCATGATCGCTCATGTTCCTGGTGTCCTATCCATGACCCCTCATGTTCCTGGTGTCCTATCCATGATCGCTTATGTTCCTGGTGTCCTATCCATGATCGCTCATTTTCCTGGTGTCCTATCCATGACCCCTCATGTTCCTGGTGTCCTATCCATGATCGCTCATGTTCCTGTTGTCCTATTCATATGACCTCATGTTCCAGGTGTCCTAACCATGACCCCTCACGTTCCTGGTGTCCTATCCATGTGACCTCATGTTCTAGGTGTCCTATCCATGATCGCTCATGTTCCTGGTGTCCTATCCATGACCCCTCATGTTCCTGGTGTCCTTTCCATGATCGCCCATATTCCTGGTGTCTTATCCATGATCACTCATGTTCCTGGTACCCTATCCATGTGCCCTCATGCCCCTGGAGCCTCGGCTGTGTACCACTTAAATAAACCTGAGCTCAGTGACAGAAAATCCATAGCTCTAGGAGTGCAAGTGAAAAAGATTCCTAGTTTTTGCAGCTTGACCGCATTTCATGAAAGATAATTTTTACGTATCCCCTGAGTGTTCTCAGCAAATCTGCTCTTTTGCAAAGGCTTCAGGAGGGTTTGTTTACACCTGATTAAACCAAGGGGAAGCAAGGGTTGTGAATACTCAGGGACTATACGTCAAAGCATGCTAAAAAGGCATGTATTAACCCGTGAAAGTCAATGGCTGATTTACAATAAAATTTGCCATTAGCCATCACAAGCCATAAAATAATACTAAGCCAGACTGAATTAAACATAAAGGATTATGAAATATTTAATGCACTGTTCAGTATCACATGCAGGTACAGCCACACTTCCACCCCATACTCGATGTTAGCACGGACCTTTTGTACAATATGAGTGCTTATACAAGTCTTGTTTCAAAATAAATTATAGGATAATTGATACTCGTGCAAGGCAGTTGCATATTGAGGAGGTTACTACAGCTCAACTGAAAGAGTGAACATCAAGTAGATTACAGAGGCAAATCAATTCAAATTTGTACTCTCATCTCTGCTCAGAGGATTGTGGGCTCAATTTCCCCTACAGAGACTTTGACACGTAACTTGGGTCGATACCTCAGTGGACACTGAGAGAGTGCTGCATTGCTGAAGGTGCCACCCTTCAGATGAGACTTTGAATTGAGGCCCCCTCTACCAAAGGTATGGAGGCAGAGTTGGTTAAAGTGGACTGGGAAAATAGATTAAAGGGTAAGATAGTAGAAGAACAGTGGCAAACATTTAAGGAGATATTTCATAACTCTCAGCAAAGATATATTCCAGTCAAAAAGAAAGCCTCTAAGAGAAGGATGAATCTTCTGTGGCTAACTATGGAAGTAAAGGATGGTATCAAATTGAAAACAAAGGCAGACAGTGTTGTGAAGAATCGTGGCAGGCAGGAGGATTGGGACATTTTTAGAAAGCAGCAAAGGACGACAAAAAATAAAGAGAAAGAAGATAGTTTATGAGAGTAAACTTGCAAGAAATATAAAAACAGACAGTAGGAACTTCTACAGGTATATAAAAAGGAAAAGAGTAGTTAAAGTAAACATTGGTCCCCGAGAGGATGAGACTGGGGAATTAATAATGGGAAACAGGGAAATGGCAGAGACGTAAGAAATATTTTGTATCGGTCTTCATGGTAGAAGACACTAACAACATCCCAATAGTGGATAATCAAGGAATTATAGGTAGGGAAAAAGTACTAGGCAAACTAATGGTGGACTAGTTCCCTAGACCAGATGGCCTGCATCCTAGGGTCTTAAAAGAAGTGCCTGCAGAGATAGTGCATGCATTTGTTGTAATCTACCAAAATTCCCTGGATTCTGGAGGTCCCAGCAGATTGGAAATCCGCAAATGTAATGCCCCATTTAAGAAAGGAGGGAGGCAGAAAGCAGGAAACTATAGACCAGTTAGCCTAACATCTGTCATTGGGAAAATGCTGGAGTCCATTATTAAGCAAGTAGTAGTGGGACATTTAGAAAATCATAATAGAGTCAAGCAGAGTCAGCATGGTTTTATGAAAGGGAAATCATGTTTTACAAATTTGTTGGAGTTCTTTGAGGATGTAACGAGCAGGGTGGATAAGGAGGAACTAGTGGATGTGGTGTATGGATTTCCAAAAGGCATTCGATAAGCTGCCACATAAAAGGTTACTGCACAAGATAAGAGCTCACAAGGGTAATATATTAGCATGGATAGCGGATTGACTAACTAATAGAAAACAGAGAGTCGGGATAAATGGGTCATTTTCAGGTTGGCAAATTAACTAATGGGGTGCCGCAGGGATCGGTGCTAGGGCCTCAATCATTTGCAATCTATATTAATGACTTGGATGAAAGGACCATGTATAATGTAGCCAAGTTTGCTGAAGATATAAAGATGGGTTGCAAAGCAAATTGTCAGGAGGACGCAAATAATCTGCACATGGATATCGATAGACTAAGTGAGTGGGCAAAAATTTGGCAGGTGGAGTATGATGTGGTAAAATGTGAGGTTATCCACTTTGGTAGGAAAAATAAAAAAGCAAATTATTATTTAAATGGGGAGAGATTACAAAATGCTGCGGTACAGAGGGATTTGGGGGTCCTTGTACATGAAACACAAAAAGTTAGCATGCAGGTACAGCAAGTAATTAGGAAGGTAAATGGAATGTTGGCCTTTATTGCAAGGGGGATGGAGTATAAAAGTAGGGAAGTCTTGCTACAACTGTTGGTGAGACCACACCTGGAGTACTGCGTACAGTTTTGATCTCTTTATTTAAGTAAGGATATACTTGCATTGAAGGCAGTTCAGAGAAGGTTTACGAGGTTGATTCCTGAGATGAAGGGGTTGTCTTAGAAAGAAAGGTTGAGCAGGTTAGGCCTATATTCTTTGGAGTTTAGAAAAATGAGAGGTGATCTTATTGAAACGTATAAGATTCTGAAGGGGTAGATGCAGAGAGATTGTTTCTCCTCGAGGGGGAATCTAGAACAAGGAGGCATAGTTTCAGAATAAGAGGTCGCCCATTTAAGACGGAGATGAGGAGGAATTTCTTCTCTCAGAGGGTCATGAATCTTTGGAATTCTCTACCTCAGAGAGCTGTGGAGGCTGGGTCTTTGAATATATTTAACGTGGAGATAGACAGATTTTTGAATGATAAAGGAGTCGATGGTTATGGGGAGCGGGCAGGGAAGTAGAGTTGAGGCCAAGATCAGATCAGCCATGATCTTATTGAATGGCGGAGCAGGCTCGAGGAGCCAAATGGCCTACTCCTGCTCCTATTTCTTATGTTTTTATGTTTTACACTATCGACCAAATTCATATTTAGATCTCTGTTTCATAATAGTGAATTTGACAACATGATGATGTCCAACTTTCAAATGCAGCCAGTATCTCCCTGTTGTTATTTTACCAAATAGGTATGAATTTAAGTTCCAGGCCAAATTGGTACAGTAACAAAAGAATTGGGTTGGACCCATGGATGGATTTTTTTCCCCATTCACTTACAGTCCTATGGGGTAGATTTTGTCTTTGAAGTCAATGGAGATAATGTTCAAGAGAGATGTAAGATGGGATGCCTATTCACTATCACAAGTTTTACACTATTGCACAAAAGTCAAAATCTTCCTCTATATTTCTGCTCAGGACGATAGATTTCAATGTTGCTGCAATGCATCCCACCCTGCGAAGGTAACAGCACCATTTGTCCTTGTCCTTTGAATGTCTACAGCCCCTGGCCTACAAATTTGATTTGAATGGGAAATTACAATCACTGACATTTCTAACCCCCAGTACCAATTTAAGTCACCACATAATGATCCTCAGCTGCTGAAACATTGCAGCAGAAAATATTTGCAATTATCGGCCATACCAAGTGGAAATCAGTGTAAACAACTGAGGAAACCGTAAACTTACACCTTATATTCCTTCTTTAAATATAAAAATTTAAGTTTCAAGCCATTGAAATACCATTCATGCACAGCATGTTTAAGAACGTCATCATCATAGGTAGTCCCTCGAAACGAGGATGACTTACTTCCATGCCAAATAAAAGGATGAGTTCACAGGTGTTTCGAATGAAGAATGAAGTGTGGAAGATGCCTGTGCATGGATTTTTTTAACGTGTGGTGGCCATTGCACACCAGCCTCCACACGGACTGGACAGAGCTAGGTCTTGGTCCAGTGGCAAAGGATTATCCAAGACGACTGGAGACCAGCTCTGCTGCACGGACCTAGTGCACACACATATCGCAATGTGGGCTGGCCCGTGCTGCCCCTGGGCCCCTGGCCCCAAACTCACACCTCCCCTGGGCCCCGATCACATCCCTCCACAGTCTCTCACAACTCCTTCACCTCTCTCGCCGCTCCTGCTGTATCTGCCCACGCTCCAATCACCGACCTGGACCTTGCTGACGTCACTGTTCGCTGCCGTTGCCCTCCTGCACCAGCTCGCTCTGTACCTTGCAGTGGCATGCCTCCACGCTGCCCATGGCCGCCGCTCACCATTCCTTTTATGGCCCCGACCTGCCGCTAATGGTCTCTCGCAGGTTGCGGCCTCCACGCTGCTCTTGGGCCTCTGCACGCCGCTCCTTTTATGGCCCCAACCTGCCGCTGATGGTCTTTCGCAGGTCGGGGCCTCCCCACTTAAGAATGTGCAATATTTGATGTGACTCAGACTTATGACATAAAAATGCATTTAAAGAAAGAAGATACAGAGGAAGTGTCACTGAGGATAAAATTTTAAATTTTTCAGAAACCTTACATTATTTCCTGCTGCACCTAAACTTCTGGGCTTAATTGTACATCCATTTTGGACCCGCATGATGCAGGAAATTTCCGTGGGCAGCTCTTTAGCCTGGAGCAGAACCATTCTAATGAGTTGAGGTGCGTTTGGCTGTAGGGATCGATAGAGGTGTGTAAAAGATGGAAGAAAGTCGGACGTAACATAATTATGTGCATAATGCACACATACCCAAGTTTCCTCGATCTTTTACGCTGAATATTTGCTTTTGGACCCCGGTTACGCCCGCCTTTGGGCGCAAATAAAAGGAAATTTTACCCCTATGTACCAGTACAAAATGCTGTTGCGTCAAGGTAGAAATGTTGACCTGGGCTATCCATTTATTTTTCTCCACCCTTTAACTTAGGCCTGCAACTGTGTCTCTGCATCAATTAAAATCTTGCACTGGAAATAATGGCACATACAGTCAGAGGAGAGCCTCTGCTGCCACCTTTTGCATGCACTGAATAATGCAACCAAAAAACCCCACAAACACAGCGAATGTGAATACAGTTATAAAGGCTAGTAGGGAGCCAACATGTTGGTTCAAAATGGATTCTTATCTGAATTCTTTTCAGTAGCAATTTGTGTTCATTTAATCCTGTGACTGCAATGAAAAGAATTTCAAAAGTTGGAAGGGCTCCTGGTAGCGGAGCGGAGGAATAGGAGTAGGCCATTTAGCCCCTCAAGACTGTTTTGCCATTCAATGAGATCATGGCTGATCTGTGACCAAACTCCATAGACCTGCCTTTGGCCCATAATCCCTTAATACCTTTGGTTAACAGAAATCTATAAATCTCAGATTTAAAATTAACAATTGACCTTGCATCAACTGTCATTTCTGGAAGAGAGTTTCAAACTTCTACCACCCTTTAAATGTAGAAGAGTTTCCTAACTTCATTCCTGAAAGGTCTGGCTCTAATTTTTAGGCTATGTCCCCTAGTCCTAGACTCCCCAACCAGCGGAAATAGATTCTCTCCATCTTGCGGAGAGAAAAATGCAATGAGATCAGTCCTGCGTAGGGGAAGTGCATCAATTGATTGACTGCAGAAATGGTATTGATGGTGGCTTTAGATGGGTGCACTGCTAAGGAAGGGGCTGTGGACACAGTGTTATTATGGCACCAGGAACGATATATCTGATATGCCACAATGCTTGTTGTACCTGCCTTGACCACCATGAGGCAAAATGCTTACTTTCAAAGTGAAGTTACAGGCGGTGAAGAGGCACAAAAATGTTACTTTAAAATGTCATTGACTATTTTATGATCTCCCATGGCATTGCTCCCAGCCTGTTGTTTTTAAAATTATATCTCTCCTTGCAATTGTTTGCTTGCTTGCCTTCACTGTCCAATTCTTTTTGTGTCTTATTTGTGATTCATTTTTTTCTGCTCCCTCTTTCGCTTTGTATGGCTCCATTACAGGTGCGCAGTCTTTCCTGCTGGATTAAACTGGGAGAGATGTATATCGGGCGACCGATCCAATATCGTCCGTTTTACACTATTGCCCAAAGTTAACATTACTCCCCACATACTGTATCAGCCATATACTGTTTGACAGCTACCTCTGCACCTCGAGCTCTGGGTAGATGGGAAGGGGTGGGGGAAATAGGTTTGAATATCTGAACCTTAAATAAACACGCGTTATAATCACATCCCTTATTGCCCAAAATATTTTACACACTCCTTAACATCTAAACCCCGATGCCTACTTGAGGTGTAATAGTGACACTTTCTCTCTATTCACAGACTTTACAAATGGGTATCAAGCATTTTTCAGGTCTCTTTGTGATGCTCTGCATTGGTGTCGCTGGTTCCCTCCTTGCCACAGTCGGTGAGCATATAATCTACAGACTAGTGCTTCCACGGATCAAAAGAAAACCAAGACTGAAGTATTGGCTCCATACAAGCCAGGTAGGAGTCCATGTAAATATAGCATCGCTATGGTTCCCATTGAAGCCACACAGACATTCAAAGAATTGTATATACTTTACCTTTTTTTCTTTGCAAAACTGAAAATCTGTGATGAAATGATGGTTTTCCTCCTAGGATCCAGCACCCTTACAGAGCCAATTGTAAGATTTAATGTGGCAACAATGTTAGTAATTCTGGAGTAATAATAGTGCAGGTACTCAGCAAGTAACTTTTGTGAAATTAACTCAAGGCAGCGATAAACTAGAAAATCCCAGTCACAAATTATGATCAGGAAAGTAAACAAGAAGCTGTCACTCTAGCTGTCCCGCCTCAGATGTTGGATGAATTACATGACTTTATAAGTAAAATATTCTAAAATGACCAAGAAAAAATGTTTTCAATGTTAGCAACTTTACAATTCCACATCTCGACCTCATCCTTATTCCCTCGCCCTATTGGAATTTTTCCCATTTCCACCCCCACCCCCCATCTCATTTACCAATTGGATTAACTTAACATTTATAGTTCCTTTTTTTGTTTGATGTTCACACTTGAAAGCACTCACTGTATATACAGTTGTAATGGAACCATAAAATGAGCCAAGTAAACTTTGAACTGTGATGAAATCCTGTTGCTGACGACAGGTTGAGACACACAAAAAAGTTTCTCACTGGACTGATAATACTGTCAACAAACCCAATTCAATAATACATCAGTTGGTTTCTGTAGATAAGAATGTATTTCCACACTCTTGTTACCATTTGCACCTGAATTTGAAACCATCACAGATCATAGGATTACACTTTCCTTTCTTCATTGGCTGTAAAAGTCCTAACCACAACAACTTATGTTTATACAGCACCTTTAATGTAGTAAAATCTCCCAAGGTCCTTCACAAGAACGTTATCAAACAAAAATATGACACCGAGCATCATAAGATGATATTGGAACAGGGGGCCAAAAGCTTTGTCAAAGAGGTAGGTCTTAAGAAGCGTCTTAAAGCAGAAGAGAGAGGTGGTGAGGCGGAGAGGTTTAGGGAAGGAATTCCAGAGCTTAGGGTCTTGACAGCTGAAAAAGTAGAGCATGTTTGGGCAACCTCAATCCAGATCCTACTAGTCATAAGTCCACAGTATTAACCAGTATTATGGTTTTGACAATCGAGCACAGACATGGGCCAAAAATAGGAAGCAGAAATTGGCAGGTAATGCTTTACATATTCAGCATGAAATTTGATTTGGGAAACTACTTGGCAGACAACTTTTTTTCGTCCACAATTTTGGTTGTCTGCAAGATTGATTATGAATCAAAAAAGCAGTCGATCTTTAGTGACTGCATTTCTGAGCAGTTACTTTCAGTGAATGTTACAGGCTCTCTGTGAGATTGGAGATGTGTTCATAGGGCAGCCAGTCATATTAATGAGCATGGACCAATGTTAGCTGTGGTTCTGTCATATACAGGATTGATAAGAAGCACATAATTCACAGCAGGAGGGGGCTGTTCTTGCTGAGTTAATTGTAACTATATGTGGCATCAGGTCTCTCTGTCGTTCCAGAAGAACATAGATCAAATTGGAATGAAGTACAAATTGGAGCTCATGCCTGCCCGAACAGGTCTGCCAGTATCAGGATGACAGTCAAAAGAACATATGAACAGGAGTAGGTCATTCAGCCCCTCGAGCTTGTTCCACCATTCAATTAGATCATGGCTGATTTGTATCGTAACTCCATTTAACCGCCTTGGTTCGTATCCCTTATTACCCTTGCCTAACAAAAATCTATCAATCTCAGTTTTGCAATTTTCAATTGACCCCCGGCCTCAACTGCTTTTTGAGGGAGAGAATTCCAGATTTTCACTACCCTTTGTGTGGTATTGCTTCCTGACATTACTCCTGAACGGCCTAATTTTAAGGTTAAGCTTCCTTGTTCTGGACTCTCCCCAGCAGAGGAAATAGTTTCTCTCTATCTACCCTATCAACTCTGTTAATCAGTTTAAACATCTCAATTAGATCACCCCTTAATCTTCTATATTCAAGGGAATATAAGCCTCATCTATGCAACCTGTCCTCATAATCGAATCTTCTTAGCTTCAGTCCCCACAGTCCTTAAAAATCCAATAAATTGGTAAATTCTGTTATAGTACTGTATTATGAATTTGTTTTGAGCCATCGTCATGTGCTTACTTTACAGAATCTACTCATGTCATATACCTGCAGTTGAATTGATACATTAGCAATTCAGCACATGGTACATTATTTCTCTTTTATCAATGTTCTGCTCTATTTCCTTCCCTAAAGAATTTGACTCGCTCGGGTACTATTCCACAGATTGTCTTCTGGTACCTCACCCAACTGACTAATCTTTATACAATCATATAATTACACAGCAAAGAGGGAGGCCATTCCACCCATCATGACTCTGTTGGCTCTATGGTAGAGCTATCCAATTAGTTCCCCATAGCCCTGTACATTGTTTCCCTTCAAGTATTTCTCCAATTCTCTTTTGAAAGTTACTATTGAATCTGCTTCCACCACCCTTTCAAACATTCCAGATCACAACTACTCGCTGGGTAAAAATATGTTTCCTCATATTGCCTTTGGTTCTTTTGCCAATCACCTTAAATCTGTGACCTCTGGCTATTTAACCCTTCTTCCACTGGAAAGTTTCTCCTTATTTACTCTATCAAAACCATTCATAATTTTGAATACCTCTATCAAATCTCCTCTTAACCTTCTCTGCTCTGAGGAGAGCATGTGTGAGCCTTGAGAGTATCAGCAGGCTCTCTGATCAACAAGTCTTCTCCCAACATCCAAACATCTTCACATCAGCAGCAGTAGCTGGATTATGATCATGAGAGGAAACATTTGCTAATTCTGAAGCTGATGGTAGTGTCTCACTGCTGCACCTACTGCGAGCAGTCGCCTCTCAGCACAGACCAAAAGATCATGATGCAGCATCTCACTGGATTAACTCACTTGCTTACTAATTTATGAGTATGTGCATGCATCAGAGATTGTCACATTTTGTAACATTCATGCCATACAAGTACCAGGCAATGTCCATCTCCAACAAGACAGAGTCTAACCATCTCCTCTTGACATTCATCTCCTCTTACCACAGTTGAATCACCCACCATCAACATCCTGGGGGTCACCATTGACCAGAACCTTAACTGGACCAGCCACATAAATACTGTGGCTAAAAGAGCAGGTCAGAGGCTGGGTATTTGTGGTGAGTGACTCGCCTCCTGACTCCCCAAAGCCTTTCCACAAGGCACAAGTCAGGAGTGGGATAGAATACTCTCCACTTGCCTGGATGAGTACAGTTCTAACAACATTCAAGAAGCTCAACACCATCCAGAATAAAGCAGTCCATTAATCAGTACCCCATCCACCACCTTAAACATTCATTCCCTCTACCACCAGCACAACGTGGCTGTAGTATATACCATCTACAACATGCACTGCAGCAGCTCACTAAAGCTTCTTCGAAAGCACGTTCAAAACCCGTGACCTCTACCACCTAGAAGGACAAGGCGCATGGGAACACCATCACCTCCAAATTACCCTCCAAGTTACACACCATACTGACTTGGAAATATATCAGCGTTCCGCATCATCGCTGGGTCAAAATCCTAGGACTCCCTCTCTAACAGCACTGTGGGAGCACCATCATCACAAGGACTGCAGTGGTTCAAGAAGGCAGCTCACCATCACTTCCTCAAGGGCAACTAGGGATGAACAATAAATGCTGGCCTTGCCAGTGATGCCCACATCCCATGAATGAATAAAATAAAAATTTGATTGCAACCACAATAAGTAATGTGTTTATCCTTTTCAGCGATTTCATCGGGCTTTAAATACATCCTTCAGCGATGAGCAATTTCAGCAGAAACTGAATAGACTGGAAAAGAGGTAAGAAAGCTTATATAGTTGGCACTCAGTCAATTCCATTTTTTTCCAGCTTCAGCTGTTGTCATTCAACCTACTCTGAATTGCTTTCTCTTTTGTATATTGTAAACGTACCTCCAGCTGAATATTCCATGTTCATTTACTCTTTGAGCACAATACACAAGAGGACTATCTTGTGACGATGCATAGAATAACATCCTATGGGAGATGGGGGTTGCTATTTTTATCAGTGAGAATCTGACAGCTAGAGACAGACTTGATATTGCCTCATCAAGTATAGCTGAGGCTATCTGGGTTCAAGTGGACCAAGCTCACGGGCAGGGACTAAGGTACCGGATAGAGGCTTCTCTATAAGATTAAAACCTCTGGTATTAGTGGTAACATAGTGAGCTTGATTCAGAACTGACTGGCAGGACGGAGGCAAAAAGTAGTTATAGATGGATTTGGCTGTTTGGAGATAGGGTTCTACAAGAAATGAAACCAGCCTAAATATAAATAAAATCGGAAAGGAGAGCATAGAGTAAAGTAAAGGAGGACATTGATGGCCAGGGAATAATTAGAATTACAGAACAGGAGTTTAAAAGATGCTTAGAAATAAAGTGAGAGGAACTGCTATTAAAAATGAGTTAATCTGTCTGTACAGCAATGCAGTATCTGCATTGAACCAGGCATAGTAGGGATTACTGAGACATGGCTACAGAAAAATCAGGACTGGGAATTAAACATTGCAGGGTATAACATATTTAGAAAAGATAGAGAGGAAAAAAGGAGAGGTGGAGTAACTGTACTTATTAGGGAAAACATAATGGCAGTAGAAAAAGTGACCCACTATCAGCAAGACAGAAATAGAATCCATGTGGATAGAGGTAAAAGATAATAAATGATCAATCACACTAATGGGGTAGTCTATAGACCACCCAATAGTGGAAGGAAGGTGGAGGAAGAAATATGCAAACAAATTAGGGAAATGAATAAAAAACAGAATAATAATCATGGGAGATCTCAACTACCCAGATATTAATTGGACAGAAATAGTAGGTAAAAGAGATAAGGGAATGGAGTTCCTACAATGTGTACAGAACTCCTTTCTAACCCAATATGTAAAAAGCCCAACAAAGGAGGATTCATTATTGGATCTGGAATTGGGAAATGAACCAGAGCAAATAAAAGAAGTAAAAGTAGGGGAACATCTAGGCGATAGTGACCATAATATAATATGTTTTAAGATAATAATTGTGACGGAGATAAGCATGACAAAGGCCAAGGTAATAGTTTGGAGAAAAGCTGATTTTTAGGGGCTGATAATAGAACTTGGGAAAATAAAATGGACAACAATATTGGCAAACAATGACATAGAACAGCAATGGGAAACATTTAAAATGATGTTCAACAAAGTCCAGGAAAAATATATTCTGCTAAAAAACAAGAACAAGCTAAACACTAATGAAACACCATGGATGAATAAAGCCATAGGGAAAAAATTGAGGGTATGAAAAGAGACGTACGTTAAGTACTTGGACAGCAGGGGAGAGCATGATATCATCATTATAGACAGTCCCTTGGAATCGAGGAAGACTTGCTTCCACTCTAACAATGAGTCCTTAGGTGGCTGAACAGTCCAATACGAGAACCACAGTCCCTGTCACAGGTGAGACAGATAGTTGTTGAGGGAAAGGGTGGGTGGGACTGGTTTGCCGCACACGCTTTCCGCTGCCTGCGCTTGATTTCTGCATGCTCTCGGCGACGAGACTCGAGGTGCTCAGCTCCCTCCCGGATGTGCTTCCTCCTCTTAGGGCGGTCTTTGGCCAGGGGTGATAA
Source organism: Pristiophorus japonicus (assembly GCF_044704955.1). Taxonomy (NCBI): domain Eukaryota; kingdom Metazoa; phylum Chordata; class Chondrichthyes; family Pristiophoridae; genus Pristiophorus; species Pristiophorus japonicus. The sequence continues at coordinate 235,919,617 of NC_091977.1, read as the reverse complement.
GGGAGATTATGAAGGAATTAGGAGAGAAGTCACAAAAACAATTAGGAAGGTAAAAATAAATTATGAAATTAAATTATTAAGGACTATAAGGCAAAATAGTAAAATATTTTACAGGCTCATAAATAAAAAAGGAAGGCTGGGATGATAATAGGGCCACTAAGGTTTGGAGAGGATAATACCACAGGCAGCAATAGAGAGATGGTAGAGATATTAAATAATTAATTTGCTTCAGTATTTACCAGGAAGATAAAACAGGTGATGATGACATTGGATGATGAGATTAATAATGAGTTAACTGAATTTAAAATAAATCAAGGAGATATACTACAAAAACTAATGAAACTCAAAGAGGATAAAACCCCTGGTCCGGACAGATTACATCCATGCATTTTAAAAGAAAATAGGGAAGAAGTAGCAGAGGCATTACTAAACATATTTGGTAATTTGTTAGAAAAAGGTGTAGTGACAGAGGGCTGGCAGATAGCTAACGTAATACCTATATTTAAGAATGGAGATAGAACATGTCCAGGGAACTATAGGCCTATCGGTGGTAGGAAAAATAATGGAATCCCTCTTAAAGGCAAAAATAGAAGAACATCTAGAAACAAAGAAAATAATAATAAATAGCATGGATTTCAAAAGGGAAAGTTTTGCTTGACCAATCTCATTGAATTTTTTGAAGAAGTAACAGAGAGAATAGATAAGGGTAATGCAGTAAATGTAATGTATCTAGATTTTCAAAAGGCCTTCGATAAAGTGCCACAAAATAGACTAATGAATATGGTCTGGGAATGCAGAGTCAGGGGACAAGTAACAGAATGGATAGCTGGCTGACTTCAAGACAGAAAGCAGAGAGTAGGGGTAAAGGATAGCTATTTACAGTGGTAGAAGGTGGGTAGAGGTGTTCCACAAGGATCACTGCCGGGACCACTGTTGTTCACAATTTATATTAACAATTTAGACTTTGGAATCAAAAACACAATTTCTAAATTTGTAGACAACACCAAATTGGGAGAGGAGATAATCAATATTAAGGAGGACTGCAACAAATTACAAGAAGACATTAATAAACTTACAAAATGGGCATATAATTGGCAAATGAAATTCAACACAGATAAATGAGAGGTATTACATTTTGGTAAGAAAAAGAGGGAGGCCACAAATTACTTGGAAATAAGAATCTAAATGGGGTAGAGGAGCAAAGGGATCTAAATGTACAAATACACAAATCACTAAAAATATTGACACAGGTTAGCAAGGCCATAAAACAAGCAAACCAAGCACAAGGCTTTCTTCCTAGAGGGATAGAATTGAAAAGTAGTGAAGTTATGCTAAACTTGTACCGAACCTTGGTTAGACCATCTTCTAGAGTACTGCATACAATTCTGGTCACCATATAATAAGAAGGATATAGAAGCATAGGAGAAGGTGCAGCAAAGATTTACAAGGATGATACCAGAAATGCAAGGGTATACCTATCAGGAAAGGATGAACAGACTGGGTCTCTTTTGGCTGAGGGGTGATCTAATAGGGTTTTTTTTAAGTTATGAAAGGTTTCGATAGAGTAGATACAGAGAGAGTGTTTCCACTTGTGGGGAAGAGCATAACTAGAGGTCATAAATATAAGATAGCCACCAAGAAATCAAGTAGCTAATTCAGAAGAAACATCTTTACCCAGAGTGGTGAGAATGTGGAACTCGCCACCACAGGAAGTAGTTGAAGTGAATAGTTTGATGAATTTAAGGGACGTTTAGATAAGCAGATGAGGGAGAAGGGAATAGAGGATTATGCTGATAGATTTAGATGAGGAAAGACGGGTGGAGCATAAACACCAGCATAGACTAGTTGGGCCGAATGACCTGTTTCTGTGAAGTATATCCTATGTAATCCGATGTAAAATAATGAAGGGAATAGATTGTGTTCCAGCTGAAGTTTATTTTAATTAAATAGGTTAAGCAGGACCAGCGGGTCACAAATTTAAGTTGTAGAATGCCAGATCTAGGTTAGATATCAGGAGACGGTTCTTTTCCCAGAGAATAGTGGGCCTCTGGAACAGGCTGCTGTCTCGTGTCGTGGACGCGGACACACTGACTTCCTTCAAGCGAGAGCTAGATTTGTTTCTGACTGGAGCGGAGATCACTTTATAGAAGGTAGGTACTGCAAGGATTTCAGGGCCAAAGTGATCTCCTCGACTAGTTTTGATCGCCTAGATGGGCCGTAGAGGAATTTCCCAGATTTTGTTCCCAAATTGAACTGGGTTGTTTATGTTTTTTTGCTTCTCCTATGGGAGATCACATGGCTTCAGGTGGGGTGGAGTCTATATGTTGTGATACACAAGGTATCACTATTGTGTGGGACAGGCTCAATGGACCAGATGATCTTTACTTGTCCGTCATTCTGATATGTTTGTATTTACATGTTATGACTGAGCGAGGGTTGCTAACTCTGGGTTGGAGTGATTATCAAACAAAATTTGACACCGAGCCGCTTAAGGAGATATTAGGACAGGTGCCCAAAAGCTTGGTAAAGGAGAAGAGAGAGACAGAGAGATGGAAAGGTTTAGGAAGGGACTTCCAGTTGCTAAAGAGCCCTAGACCCCCACGTGATCTTCCTCGGCCAAGACCAGTGCGCCTTGTTGCTCCCTATGCACTGGTCATCTGAAATAACCCAGGAAACTCATGGCATTGGCATTTCCACTCCTCCGTCCAGGAATCTTCCCAGACCTCCTGCCACATTCCTAGTGGTGTTATGTGGATTTTTGGAGCCATGGTGACAGATGAATAATGGTCAGTGCCGCAAATGTGATAAAAATCATACCCTTTGATCGTTATCATGTATTTTGCTTTTGGTTGGATGATGAACTTAAAAATCGTGGGGCCAAAATTGCCCCTTTCCTTAAGGCCTCTTAACACCGGAAATTGGCGGCCATGCTGCAAAGTGCAATGGCCGCCGACTTTTTGTGTAATGGCTGCCATTATCAAAATTCTACCCTGCAGTATCCTGGCGGTGACTCACTCCCCCTTCCGCCCCCCCCCCCTCCCAACCACCACCGCTCCGCTGCTGCTGATCCATGCTAAGTGTGTCATCATAGTGCACATCGCCCATGTTCCCCCACCGACAGCGAAATTCCCCGCGAAAATCTTCCTTCCGCTGGGCGGTGCCAAAATCTGTTTTTTCCTGTCGGTGCAGTGAGGCTGTGGCCTTCTGCAATGGCAGTGCGGCTCCCACTAACGGGGAGGATGCGCTGCTGCCATATTATTTTCATCAGCCGACTGCCATGTCGGGCCAACAGTTATACCCCCGGGTTCGGCCAGGCCACTAACCGGTAGCCTGGCACCTTCTCATGGGTGTCAGGCCACTGGCCCGGCCGAAACCCTCCCTGGTGGCCCAGTGGACTGAACTTTAGAAATCACGCAGGCTCTCCCCTTTAAATGAAGGGGAGAGCTGTGGTGACGTGGTGCCGTGATGATGTCAGTAGCGACAGCTGCTCCGCTCCACCTCAAATTCCGCCTCTCTACTGTACTCACCACCCCACTTCCGCCCCCATTATGAGCGACTTCTGGTCCGTGAAAAAAAAAGCCAAAGAGCGAAATATCGCTCAAGAGGCTACCTCAACCACTATGGCGGTAAAAACAGTAGTGTGCCCCGTTTCGAACGGGGGACAATTTCAGCCCCTGTGTTTCTTTCATTTTGTTGCCCTAGATAATCCACTTCTTATAAGGTTTAGAAATGTTGCTATACACTTTTCAATTTATATATCTTATTGCAAAAAGGTCAGCTGCATAGCCTTTGACTTTCCGTTTACCACAATACTTCTGCAGCTGTCAATTTGCTCAACCATTCGCTCACTTCATTCTTTGATGCCCTTGTCTCCAGTAAACCTTCACAATTCCCCATCCCAGTTATTCATCTTGATATTGTACTCATCTTTGCTCCCTCAAATACAAGATGTGAAGAATTGAACGTATCTGGTGGACAACTTGTTGACCCATCCATCACCAAATCTGGCTGGACCACATCAAGTGCTATTGCGCTTCACTCAGCCAAAACACCCAATGCTCCAGGATCCTCCTGGAGAGCAATGATCGACCCTGGCTTCTTTTCTCCACTATCAATTGTTTTCTTAAACCCCTCTCCCCTGCCTGCTTCACCCTCACCTCCGAGAACAAGTGGAAAAATCTCATGGATCTCTTTGACACTCAGGTTGAGACCATCCTTTTAGCTGCCTCTACTGCTTTGCCCCCTTCCCTTTCCCCTTTCCTACCAAGTCAAACCTACCCCCAGGCAACCCTGTAAATGGTTTTGCCCTTGGTGGTTTCAAATCACCCCGCTCACAACAGTTCTAGACACCGGAATTATAGTGGTGAACAGAATACACAGTTATAGAAAAATCTTTCAGTCTCAACTGTCACAATGCTTTTATTCAAGTTAAAGCACACACTTGTTTCCAGTAAAACACACCCTGGTGGTGTAAAACAAACCAACACTGTACAACAACACTGGCCTGTCTGTACAGGCCACTATCACGAAGTACCCACGACTAAAACACCACTGCTTGGCTCAATTGGGCACCACCGAATCAGTCCAACAGACTATGCGTACACCTATGATCTGCATAGAACCTCCCCACTAAACCCCTAAGGCTTGGTTGGAACGCACGACACCCCTACACTCTATGCAGTGGTCTTACGAATGTGAGGGCTGGGATAATTCTCACCAGTTACCCCTCTGGCTTACTCGCTGCTTCTCCCGATGAGTGAGGCTCTCTTTGCTCGTAGATGGTGGTTTTTTCTCTCCATCCCAGATGGAGTGCACGGTCCTTGAATGCGTTGAACGAAGCAAGCAAGCGTTGAAGAGGAGAGCGAGAGAGATGGCTTCAAACTGCCTTTCTCTTATACCTGAAAATGCTTCTGAATTCTTCGCGCCAAAAACAGTCCTTTGCCTGAGGCAGTCCAACTGAAAGCAATGAATCGTGTGCCTTTGTTACTTGCCTGTTCTGGGGATAAAGGATCCAACGAGTCTGGGTGGTCAATAACTTTCTTTTGTTCTGAGGTTCCCGCGCTCTGGGACTCTCAATCATTTCGATGGCTTGAGCACTGACCAATTTACTTGACCTCTCACTGATTGGTTCCTATTACATGACAAAGTGTCCCATCAGCCACCTTCCTGCGATTTCAGTCTTTCACCCATCCCCGCCCACCCCTGATGTGTATTCCTGTGGAACATGTTTGGGCCTGTCCCAAGTCATGCTGTATGCACTTCTGACCGCATGGATGAATTACAACAATTGTACATTCCTGTCTGGCGTAAAAATAAAAAAGGGAAAGTGGCTCAACCGTGGTTATCTAGGGAAATCAGGGATAGTATTAAAGCCAAGGAAGTGGCATACAAATTGGCCAGAAATAGCAGCGAACCCGGGTACTGGGAGAAATTTAGAACTCAGCAGAGGAGGACAAAGGGTTTGATTAGGGCAGGGAAAATGGAGTACGAGAAGAAGCTTGCAGGGAACATTAAAGCGGATTGCAAAAGTTTCTATAGGTATGTAAAGAGAAAAAGGTTAGTAAAGACAAACGTAGGTCCCCTGCAGTCAGAATCAGGGGAAGTCATAACGGGGAACAAAGAAATGGCAGACCAATTGAACAAGTACTTTGGTTCGGTATTCACTAAGGAGGACACGAACAACCTTCCAGATATAAAAGGGGTCAGAGGGTCTAGTAAGGAGGAGGAACTGAGGGAAATCTTTATTAGTCGGGAAATTGTGTTGGGGAAATTGATGGGATTGAAGGCCGATAAATCCCCAGGGCCTGATGGACTGCATCCCAGAGTACTTAAGGAGGTGACCTTGGAAATAGCGGATGCATTGACAGTCATTTTCCAACATTCCATTGACTCTGGATCAGTTCCTATGGAGTGGAGGGTAGCCAATGTAACCCCACTTTTTAAAAAAGGAGGGAGAGAGAAAACAGGGAATTTTTGACCGGTCAGCCTGACCTCAGTAGTGGGTAAAATGATGGAATCAATTATTAAGGATGTCATAGCAGCGCATTTGAAAAATGGTGACATGATAGGTCCAAGTCAGCATGGATTTGTGAAAGGGAAATCATGCTTGACAAATCTTCTGGAATTTTTTGAGGATGTTTCCAGTAAAGTGGACAAAGGAGAATCAGTTGATGTGGTATATTTGGACTTTCAGAAGGCTGTCGACAAGGTCCCACACAAGAGATTAATGTGCAAAGTTAAAGCACATGGGATTGGGGGTAGTGTGCTGACGTAGATTGAGAACTGGTTGTCAGACAGGAAGCAAAGAGTAGGAGTAAACGGGTACTTTTCAGAATGGCAGGCAGTGACTAGTGGGGTACCGCAAGGTTCTGTGCTGGGGCCCCAGCTGTTTACATTGTACATTAATGATTTAGACGAGGGGATTAAATGTAGTATCTCCAAATTTGCGGATGACACTAAGTTGGGTGGCAGTGTGAGCTGCGAGGAGGATGCTATGAGGCTGCAGAGTGACTTGGATAGGTTAGGTGAGTGGGCAAATGAATGGCAGATGAAGTATAATGTGGATAAATGTGAGGTTATCCACTTTGGTGGTAAAAACAGAGAGACAGACTATTATCTGAATGGTGACAGATTAGGAAAAGGGAAGGTGCAACGAGACCTGGGTGTCATGGTACATCAGTCATTGAAGGTTGGCATGCAGGTACAGCAGGCGGTTAAGAAAGCAAATGGCATGTTGGCCTTCATAGCGAGGGGATTTGAGTACAGGGGCAGGGAGGTGTTGCTACAGTTGTACAGGGCCTTGGTGAGGCCACACCTGGAGTATTGTGTACAGTTTTAGTCTCCTAACTTGAGGAAGGACATTCTTGCTATTGAGGGAGTGCAGCGAACATTCACCAGACTGATTCCCGGGATGGTGGGACTGACCTATCAAGAAAGACTGGATCAACTGGGCTTGTATTCACTGGAGTTCAGAAGAATGAGAGGGGACCTCATAGAAACGTTTAAAATTCTGACGGGTTTGGACAGGTTAGATGCAGGAAGAATGTTCCCAATGTTGGGGAAGTCCAGAACCAGGGGTCACAGTCTAAGGATAAGGGGTAAGCCATTTAGGACCGAGATGAGGAGAAACTTCTTCACCCAGAGAGTGGTGAACCTGTGGAATTCTCTACCGCAGAAAGTAGTTGAGGCCAATTCACTAAATATATTCAAAAGGGAGTTAGATGAAGTCCTTACTACTCGGGGGATCAAGGGGTATGGCGAGAAAGCAGGAAGGGGGTACTGAAATTTCATGTTCAGCCATGAACTCATTGACTGGCGGTGCAGGCTAGAAGGGCTGAATGGCCTGCTCCTGCACCTATTTTCTATGTTTCTATGTAACAGAAAATATGGAAAAGTAAAGTCCAAAACTTAAAGTCCAAAATGCGTTGAAGTCTGTTGATGTTTCCGCCAATTCTTACAGTAACCCCTTTGATATTTCAAGAATCTCTCTGGAATATCAAATGTCCACTGGTGAAAAAACATTGTGGCCAACAACCAACCCTATATACTTTACTTTTAGACACCCTGAATACATCCCTTAAAATACAACATGAAACACATTCGTACAACATATTTACAGAGAAAAACGTTCAGGCTCAATCTTTATCCAAGGCCTCCCACCAACTTCGGAGCGCCTTGCTTCGCCTTTTGCAAGGCAGCCGCAACAAATACATTACAATGAGAAACCGTACAATTACAAGAGTGTGCACGCAAATCCGGACCCACGGAGTAACTTCTACATTCAAACCATGATCCCACCAGGGCGGGGAATTTATCCCTTTAATTTACCCCCCTGTGTTCTGGTTCATTTGTTCCAATGTAAAATAATGTTTCTGCGAGAGCTCGACGGCTGTTAGTAACGTTGTGAGGTGTTCAGACAGAAAAGGAATCTAATATCCGAACTGTGTGATGTACTGCTGCAGATTATGGATTGTGTCATTCACCGTGATGTGTACCGTGGATGGCTCTGGGATTGGAAGGATGCGCTCTTGGGCCAATTGAACTTCAGTGTGGGGTTTGAAGCAGAAAGTCGTGTTGGTGACCGGACACCAAGTGTCGCGGTGCACCCGGTGCTGGTCCACGCTCGTCGTGACGCAGTATGTCCCGTTACCCACATATGCTACCTGAGGTGGTACATGGCTCTGGGCCATCACCTCCATGGTGCAATTAATAGGCTCTGCACTCTCTGATTCAAACCCGCATTCTGGCCGATCGAATGCATTCAAGTGCTGGGGACACAATATGACGTGTGCGCCCCTGCTCTGGCAGCCCATGAGGTCAGTGCCAGTCATGGCGTGCTCCACCTTTATTACAAACAGTGAGGCCCTATGTGCACCCCGTCCCGTAAGATGGCAATGTTTTCCACTCGGTATACCGGCGCTGGCTGTGGTGTCCCGCCCATCACCGGCATACGCAACACAATCCCCATAACCGAGTGGTTGGACCGGCCGCAATCCACCGGGACTGGGTAGGCTTCGGAAACTAAATGGAGCTGACACGGACTCATCGAATTATGATACGGGCTGAGCGCTGCGAGGTGCCGGTTGCTGACCCACGATAGGGCGCGACCTTGCTGGAGGTCCTCCAAATTACTGCGTCCCTCGCCTAGCAACCAGGCACTGTCTAACACACACACTTCATTCATGGCTGCCTGTGCCGAAGCATTCCTGTCCTTCCGTATTAATTCATTCACCGTTTTAGCATGTGTCTCCAGATCTGCGATGACCTCTTTTAAGTGAATAGTCATCGCCTGGTCCTCCTTTAGCTCCGACCCGACCACTTCCCTCCCTTCCCCCAGGATCTTCCGCAGCTGATCCTTTAAACCAGCTAATCTGCAGCTGCACATGGTCCATACTATTGATGAGGGATGTACCCGCGCTAAACGCCGTAGCGACATCATTGAGCACCCCTCGTCTCCGCCTCCCATAACGTTATCGTACTCTCCCATGTCGTACAACTTTTCCGGACTCACATCCTCGTAACTGAATTTAAAGAACTGCCGGAACATTTCTGTAATGAGGGCCTCATACAGCTCCTCAGTTTCTTTTGGAAAGCACTTGGGCAGATGTACCCCTGTTAGGTTTAAAATGACAGACTCGACCGCGCAATGCACCCCCTGGAATAGAACCTTCCCGGTCGGGACTAAAACGAAACCATTCCCTGGGCCTGGTGTGGTGGCGGGACACCTAACTTCTGTCGTCTGTAGCGGTGGGGCTGTGGGCAGGGGCTTCCTCTTGTGTACGACAAGCTCGATGGAATTTATTGTGTTGGGAGAGTCTGGGATCATGCAGGAGTCCATACTCCGATCCCTTCTGATCCCAGCCCATGTAATGGACGTAGAATACCTTCCTTCCACCGATGTCTTTAACGCTCAAGATCTCAGCAAGCGGCCACTCGTCCTCGTTCTCCAGATTCCTGCGCAGCACAGGCAATCGACACACCCACTGTGCAATCGACACACCCACTGTGCAGATCCGCTCCGACCCCCACATACAGACATAAATTCCCTGTTCCTCCTTCCACCACTTGTCCCAGTGCACTTCCACTCCCCCCTTTTGACCCCGTGATCTGTCGGTACGCATTGTTCCCTAGGCTTTCCCAGTCCGCTATCTAGTTCCCATGTCCTGACTCAATTTCCTGAGCCACCACCACCGTCCCAGGGGAATGTGTCCCTTGCACTTCAAGCATACGCGCTTGCCCTCGGTCACCCCAACCCGTGTGGCTGTGACCTTCAGTCTGGGACACGGTATGGAACACTCCCCGTATGTAAACCCGGTGTGCCTGGAGTATTTCCTCGAATTCGACCCCAGCCACCCTGGCCACCTTCCCTTGTGGAAGTAGGCTGCCATCCCATCCGTGTCCCCTGTCCTACCCCCCTGTGTCACGGTGGGTCCGTTCCCCCCAGTACATCCGTAGAGGAAGGACAACTCGGTGTCTCCTCTCCTGCTGTTCCCCGTTCCGGCCAACATCCAAATCAGGCTCAGTCTCAGGGCTGTCTCCATTCCATCCTCGGCTTCCTGCAAAACAAAACTAACAAGCACCTTGTTGTGAGAGGGTCTACCTCCATTACAACATGGCTTCATTACAACTAACCAAAACACTTTAAAAGAAAACTCTGTACAATAACACCCGTGCTGCCGGGTGGCCCCGCTAGGGCCCCTCTTGCCTGGGCCTTTTACGGCTCCTGGTCAGCGTGTAAGGAAGCGTCCACGGCGCCCTTGGTTGTGGGATCCTGCTGCTCCTTCTTACAGCCCCCACCACGGGGTCCTCGCTGTCCCAAACTATGGGAGGAAGACCCGTGTCCACCATGCTGTTTACAGCGCCCTGGTGTTTCTTTCCTTTCCTTACCCTTTCCCCCGGGTTAAACAACTTACACTGGTTCACGTGGAACCACTTTGTGCGCCTTGGAAGTTTAATCGCATAAACCATGGGGCTTGCCTTATCTACTATACTGTAAGGTCCCATATATAGTGGTTCAAACGTCCCAACAGGAGAGTAGTTTCGGACCATCACCTGGTCCCCGACCTTCCACTCGTGGGTTCTCTGGGTCTCGAGCAGCAACCGATTACTCCGGTGCTGCTTCCCCATGTTACTGGCTGCCTGCCAATGAATCTGCTTCAACCTCTTGTACACATTCTTGACAAACTTATCCCAGTTTACTTCTCTCACTTGACCTTCGGTGAGAACCGGTGCCAGAACATGAGCTCATGCGGGGAGTACCCTGTGCTCCTGGAGAGGCTGGCTCGGATCCCCATCAAAACTAACGGCAGGACATCATCCCACTTTTTCGGGGACGGCCCTGTTTCCTTCCGCAGCCTTTCTTTGATTCGCTCCACAACCCCCGATGACTGTGGGTTGTGAGCCACATGCTATTTACCCTCTATCCCCAAAACCTTCAAGGTGGCCTGCATGACTTGTACCATGAAGTGCCTCCCTTGTTCGGACTCCATGATCTGTGGCAGTCCCCACCTGGGGAACACTTGCCTCACCAAAATCCTTGCTGTCGCCATGCCGTGGCTGATCGGCAAGGGAAGGCTTCCTCCCACTTCGAGAACACATCTACTCAGACCAAACAGTACTTGAAACCCCCTTTGTGGTGGGCAATGGCCCGATGTAATCGACCTGTACCGACTGTCATGGTCCCTCTACCCTTCTCGTGTGCCCGAAGGGGACCTTCCTACGTTGCGGATCGGGGTTGTTTGCTGCGCACACCATAGAATCCGCGCAAAAATCGCAGACATCCTCCCTCAGTTGCGGCCACCACCCTGTTCTACCCTTTGCCAGGTAGTCTCTGGCCCTGGGTGTCCCGCTCCTGGGACCCCGTGGACCAACTGGAGGAATTCCCTCTGGTGCGTCTCGGGAATCATCCACCGATCCTCCTTAAAGAGCATCCCCTCGTTTATGGTGATGCCCGCTATCCCAAACGGACCTTCTACCTTCTCACCCTTAGCCAGCTGCTCCAGAATGACCTTGAGGACAGGATCCTGTGTCTGGACTTGCCTCAAGTCTGAGGCCAATGCTACCCCTGCACTCCCTGGTGTTCCCCTTGGTCCCGGATCGCTGCTACTGGCTGGACCCGTATGGATCCCAAAAAACTCCATCCCTGGCTCCCTCATTTGCTAACTCGTCTGCCCTTTGGTTGCCTTCCCCTCTGGACTCTGTCTTAGAGTGAGCCTTTACTTTGTGGATGTAATGACATCCCGGGGTCCCCGTGGCCTCGAAGACCTTTCTCAGCAACGGTGCTGTTGCTAAAGGCTTCCCGTCTGCGGATGTGAAACCGCGACGAGCCCAGATGGCCAAGTATTCGGTGCACGAATTGCACGTAAACACGAAATCCGAGCAGTTGGTGTATGGGGCCAGGAACTCGTCGGCGTGGGTAACGACATACACCACTGCCGACAGTGCTGGGCGCTCAGGGTGCTCGGGAGTTTAATGGCCCTTGCTATCCCAGCCGTAGGGTCATAAATCCCGCACCCGGTGAAACGCTCCCCGATCACTACCGAATTAGACCCATCAATGTAGATCTCGCGGCCCATTGGGTGTAACCCGGCCCGGAATCCCATGTGGGCCGTCCCTGGGTAAATCATGTTGGCGGCCAACTTGGGCTCAGTCAGGCCTTGCACTCTCAGATGCATTTGTGAGAGCAATAAAGTCCAGCGGGCAATGCGAGCGCTGCTCACCGTGCCACCCTTTATCCTCCCATCTAATAACATTTGAGTGGGGGTATGGTGGGTTAGTAGAACGATCAGGGACGATCCCGTAAAGAGCTGTGAGCGCTTTACGGCCCAATGCCTCTCGCAATTGGAATATCCCCGTTCTACATCCGTGAGGACTCTTGATGAGTACACCACGGGCCTCAGCTGGTCGAGCCGCTCCTGGAGCAGCACCGCGCTCAAACTGTCCCCGCTGGCTGCTACTTCCAAAAAGAAGTCCTCCCCATTAATCGCCCCTAGTGTGGGTACCGTCTGCAGGAGATTAAACGCTGCGTGCAGTCCTCATCCCACTCCCATCCGATTCCCTTGCGGAGGAGCCGAAGCAGAGGGGCTGCCGTGGCAGCGTAATCCTCAATAAAATCCCTGCAGTACCCCGTGAACCCCAGGAAGGATCTCACCCTCGTCACGGTCGTGGGGGCTGGTAACTCCTGTACCGCCTTCCATTTGGCCTTGTCTATAGCCCTTTCCCCAGGCCTCACAGGCAGCCCGAGGAATTTTACTTCCCTCTGACCGATCTGAGCTTCCTTAGGATTGACCTTGAACCCGGTCTCTCTCAGCAGCGGACCATGCTCCTCCCCCTCATCGGAGAACAAAAGCAAATCGTCCACATACTGCACCAACTGCTGGGGTCTGCTAATCCCTTTAAGACGTCTGCCATACACTGGTGGAATATGGAGGGGCTGTTATGAAATCGCTGGGGAAGGCAGATCCATGTGTACTGCTGTCCTTTAAACGTGAAGGAAAATTGTACTGGTCTTCCAGTTTCAGGGGAATCGACCAAAACCCGTTCGAAATGTCCAGCACCGTAAATGTGGTTGCGGTTGCTGGAATACTCCCTATCAGATCAGCTACGGCCGTGACTGTGGGCGTGCAGGCTGGGATGTTTTTGTTGAGCACCCGATAGTCCACGGTGGCTCTCCACGACTGGTCCGGTTTCCTAACCGGCCAAAGTGGCGAGTTCACTTGTGTGGCTATGGGCCCCAACACTTCCTGTGCTACCAGGGATCCCAGTGTCATCTCCAAGTCAGCCTCTGCCTCTCTGGGGAAACTGTACTGTTTCTGTGGCCATGACATGGGGTTCCCCTGTACTCTGACTTCCACCCCCGTCACCCTACCACAGTGTTGTTTGTGTGTGACAAACGATGCGAGGTTGTCCCGCGTGTACGCCTGGTACTTGGCTGGGGTAGTATTGACCAATTGCTCTGGGTCGTAACTCCCCTTCGGCTTCATGGTACACATGTTGCCTTTTCCTTCCCCTTTCCTTGGGATCACTACAATCTCTCTCTCCTTATCGGAACCCACTGCTCCCCAAAGGCAGTGATTCCTCAAATCCACTATAATCCTGTGGGCTAACATAAAGACGGCCCCTAGGACTCCAGACCCTGGCTGTTCCCACTTTATTAGGACACATTCCCACCTGGTGTGGAGGGATCCTAAATCTATGGCTAACGGCCTGGACATCGCCCTTGCCTGCTCGTTCCCTGTGAACCCCACAAGACTGAATGGAACCTTGCTGGACCAGGGTGAATCGGTCGGGATACTTGCATGGATCACCATGCTCGAAGCCCCAGTCTCCACCAAGTATTTCCCCTCTACCTTCTCCACCCCCATCCTCACGCATGGTCTACTCCACTCATCGTACGTGAGCGAACACCGGAGCGGTCGGGATTTCCTTGCTCACAGCAGCGTCTACCCGTCCCTGCTCTGGCACAAAAACTGTCCGAAGGGCGGCCACCAGAACATCAAGTAGTTCCGTGGTCGGTCCGTTCGCCTCGACATGTTTTGTCTTAGGCAGCTGGAGGATCCCCTTTACCTTGCCCCCGTCTCGGAGCTGGGCAGTCTCTCCTCCAGTGTCCCGTCTACCCACACCCGAAACACGTCCTAGCCTTCCCTGCGCTAACCCCTTCCTGACGCCATTCCTTTTTACTAGCCTCACTGGCCTTTATTTCATGTACCTTGCCCTTACTTGGTTTGACCTCCTCCTCTGAACCGGTTTTAAAAGCCAGGCTCATGTGGCGGAGCACTCCGGCCTCTGTATTCGCGAGGTCCTCGGAGTCAAACCAGGCCTCTGCTTTTACCCTTATTTGTGACAAACTGCTTGCCACGAGGGTCCTGAGCCAATGATTTCTCGGCCCCCCCCCCCCCCCCCCCGCAACTGTGCTCTGTCGAGCTTCCCACCCATGGCCATTTCGTAGACGGGCCAGAGCCTGTCTGCGAATGCCTGAGGTGCTTTCCCTGCCAGTTGCAATGTCCTCTCTACCCTCGAGAACGGACTATCCTGGGTGTGACCCATGGCTCTCAGGATTTTCTCCTTTAAGCCGGCCGTGGTCCCCTGTCTCCATTTGATCTCAGCGGACAGGGCCTGATACAGTTTCCCCTCCAGGGAAAACAGCAACAGTTTGTGAGCCTCGGCCTCACTACACCCGTTAATCCCCCCAAACTGGTCCACGTCGGTGAAGTGAACTGAGGGGTCCCCTTCTTTCTTTAACTTGGGCACCCCGAGATCATATTCTGCAGCTGCGGGGTGGTGAATGGAACCACAAAATCGCTTTGCAGCGCACCCTGACCCGCACCGTCTACGGACAGGACGAACTTCTGCTGCCATATGGGACACATCGGTCCCTTTAGTGCTTCAGGCAGTGGTCGGATGTCCCTATCCTGCCCCCAATCCTCGCTATCTTCTTCCTCTTCCCAGTCCACCCGAGCTTCCCCCGGGGCTATCAAGCAAACCACACCTTTGGCTTTGGATAGAACTTGAGTCAAACTTTGGATTTTTTCTTGACAGGGCCCATGATTCCCACCCTCAAACACCCTAGCGGGCATGCTCCTCCTGTACAGCCTGCTCGTTGAGCTTGGCCTCGGTGACCTGGGATTGCAGGTACTCTCCTGTGTTACGGGAGGTTTCCTCCTGAGTGCACCTTTCCTGCCTCTCCTCACGTAACTCATCCACTAATCTGTTCCCCACTGTGGCCCTTGTGGCTGACTCTTGGAGCTCTGCCTTAAGCTGGACTTGCTTCTGCAAACACAGTAGCCAAATAGCCTTTTCTTTTACCTTTTTGTTCTCCTTACCCCCTGTACACTCTGCAGCTTTGTCCTCAGGACTCTCAGCCCGCAACAAGTCTAATACCCACTGCTGTGTTACATTAACTTTTCCAAATACATACGAGGAAATCCTAGCCCCATTGCCGATCTCTTGACCTTGAGATCTTCACTCAAACCAAGGGTCCCTTCGTGGTCGCCAGATTCTGTAAGTGGTTTTGCCCTTGGTGGTTTTGAATCATCCCCCCCTTACAACAGTTCTAGACCCGGAACTATAATGGTGAACAGAATACACAGTTATATACAGATCTTTCGGTCTCAACCGTCACAATGCTTTTATTCAAATTAAAGCACACACCTGCTTCCAGTAAAACACACCCTGGTAGCGTAACACAAACAAACACAGTTTAACACACAACATTGACCCGTCTGACCAGGCCCCCATCACGAAGTACCTACGACTAAAACACCCCTGCTTGGCTCAATAGGTCACCACCTAATCTGTCCAACAGAACGTGCGTACACCTATGATCTGCATAGAACCTCCCCACTAAACCCCTTCACACTATGCAGTGGTCTTAAGAATGTATGGGTTGGGATAATGCTCACCAGTTACCCCTCTGGCTTACTCACTGCTTCTCCCGATGAGCGAGGCTCTCTTTGCTCATGGATGGTGGTTTCTTCTCTCCATCCCAGACGGAGTGCTCGGTCCTTGTGTGTGTTGAACGAAGCAAGCAGGAGTAGAAGAGGAGAGAGAGAGATGGCCACAACTGCCGTTTCTCTTATACCTGAAAATGCTTCTTAATTCTTCGCGCCAAAAACAGTCCTTTGCCTGAGGCAGTCCAACTGAAAGCAATGAACCCTGTGCCTTTGTTATTGTTCTGTTCTGGGGATAAAGGCTCCAACGAGTCTGGGTGGTCAATAGCTTTCTTTTGTCCTGAGGTTCCTGCGCTCTGGGGCTTTCAGCCATTTCAATGGCTTGAGCACTGACCAATTTACTTGCTCTCTCACTGATGGGATCCCATTACATGACAAAGGGTCCTCCATCAACCATCGTCCTGCGATTTCAGCCATTGACCCATCCCCGCCCCCCTGATGTGTATTCCTGTGGAACATATTTGGGCCTGACCCAAGTCATGCTGTCTGCTCTTCTGCAGTAACAGAAAATATGGAAAAGCAAAGTCCAAAACTTAAAGCCCAAAATGCATTGAAATCTGTCGATGTTTCCGCCGATTCTTACAATGCCCACCCCCATCCCCCCACCCCCCATCCTAGCCCTAAACCTGCGTCTTTCTCCCGTTTCTCTCCCATCTTCCTTCATGCTCTCTCTGAGCTCATCTCATCCGTGAAACCCACATCCTGCTCTTTTGATCCCATTCCCACTAAGTTACTGAGCACCCAACTTCCTTTCCTGACCCCCATGCCCCCTCAAGTACTATCCTCTTCCCTTTGAAAAGTGCTGTCACATGCCCTTCCTCAAAAAAAACCCTCTCTCGATCGCTAGTCATTGCAAACAACCGTCTCCCATTTCCCCATAAAACTTTCCGTTCCTCAGACTTTGGCTTATTGTGCAACGCCATATTTCGCTCCAACATTGATAGTCGTGACTTCTGGTGCCTCGGCCCCAGACTCTGGAATTCCCTCCCTAAAGCCCTCTGCCTCTTCACCTCCGTCTCCTCCATTAAGATCTTCCTTAAAACCCACCTCTTTGACCAAGCTTTTGGTCACTCCTCCGAATATTTCCTTCTGTGACTCAGTGTTGTCTCTTCCACATTAAAGGTGTTATATGGAGGCCAAAGTGAGTTATGTGGCTTTAAAAGAATGAAGAAGTTTTTCTAATGTCACAAATCATGTCAGGGACAGTCTTTCTGGTATAGGAATATTAATTTAACAGAATACTCTATCCCGTATTTACTACATTGAAAAAGCAGATGACTAAGATTGTGCTGCTCTTAGTGCAGCAGTTGATTGCAGAGCTATCCATCACTCACTGGAGCATGTAATAATCTCAGGGAGATTGGAATTGCACTGGTGATATTGGTAATGAAGTGTTGATCCATTTGTATGTAATGCCTCTGTCCCTTATTTTGAAGAAGACATAGAAGTAATATAAAATAAATAGGTTAAACCCTTTCTAAAATAGCAAACAGAATTAATACCATATGAGCAATTTATTGTGACTAATATCATACACTGCTATTTCAAACCCTGACTTTCTCTATGCTTTCAGAACACAGCAGAGCTAATTTCTTGAGACATGTCTCAATTTTTGTAGTTGTCTCCCATGCACCCTTTAGTAACATTTAAAAAAAAATTATCTTCTCAGATGACAGATGAAGCATTTTACTGAAAAATATTCTCGCAACCTCCTTGCAGATAGTCCTGTATATATCACAGTGAATAAACACTAGCTGGGATGTGTTATTTAACCAAAGGGATTCATGAAACATTAGAGAGCCAATTTTAACCTAACCCAGGAAACTGATGGGATCTGGTGTGACGGTGGTTTTACACATCACCCGATTTCACTCTCCATTGCAGTCCACGGAAGTAAGTTAAAATGACCCTAAATCACTAGAGCAAAGCTTCAGTGGTGTAAACCATTTGTCCAAAAGTCTTATGGTGTGTTATAACCTTGTCAAATAATATTTTTAAATAGCATATATAGTGTAGAATTGTTTAACTTTGAGCTGTCTTCCTGTTTGAAATTCAGTTAGAGTTGATGTCACAATTCCTGTTAACTGCTCCCATTGAATTTTTTCAAGCATTTCTACATCATGTGACAGAAAGAGATTTATTGAGAAATAGTACTCTATGTTGTCCTGTGGTGTCATAGTCAAAGTTACTTGGATTTAATGTTGTCACTACAAAAGGTGCTATTTCTGGTTACATCCTTTTCTAGTTGCCTTTGACTTTACTAAACAACAACACATTGCATTTATAAAGCGCCTTTAACATAGTAAAATGTCCCAAGGCGATTCACAAGAGCGTTATCAGACAAACTTTGGCACTGAGCCACATAAAGAAATATTAGAACAAGTGACCAAAAACTTGGTCAAAGAGGAATGTTTTAAGGAGCGACTTATAAGAGGAGAGAGAGGTAGAGAGGCGGAGAGCTTTAGGGAGGGAATTCCAGAGCTTAGGCCTTGGCAGCTGATGATGTGGCTGCCATTGGTGGAGCGAAGGTAATCGGGGATGCTCAAGAGGCCAGAATTGGAGGAGCGCAGAGTTCTCCAAGGGTTGCGGGCTGGTGAAGGTTATAGAGATAGGCAGGGATGAATCATAGAATGGTTACAACACAGAAGGAGGCCATTTGGCCCATCAAGCCCATGTCAGCTCTCTGCAAGAGCACTTCAGCAAGTCCCACTCCACCACCCTTTCCCCATAGCCCTGAAAATTATTTTCTTTCAGGTACTTATCCAATTCCTTTTTGAAAGCCTCGATTGAATCTGCCTCGACCACATTTTCATGCAATGCATTCTAGGTTATAACCACTCACTGCGTAAAAAGTTTTTCCTTATGTCGCCTTTGGTTCTTTTGTCAATCACCTTAAATCTGTGTCCACTGGTTCTCGAGCCTTACGCCAATGGGAATAGTTTCTCTCTATCTACTGTTCAGACCCCTCATGATTTTGAACACCTCTGTCAAATCTCCTCTCAACTTCTCTGCTCTAAGAACAACAACTCCAGCTTCTCCAGTCTCTCCACGTAACTGAAGTTCCTCATCCTTGGAACCATTCTTGTCAATCTTTTCTGCACCTTCTCTGAGGCTTTCACATCCTTCCTAAAGTGCGGTGCCCAGAATTGGACACAATACTCCAGTTGAGACCGAATCAGTGTTTTATAAAGGTTCATCATAAATTCCTTGCTTTTGTATTCAGTGTCCCTATTTATGAAGACCAGGATCCCTTATTCCTTTTTAACGGCTTTCTAAAACTGCCCTGCCACCTTCAACAATTTGTGCATATATACCCCTGGGTCTCTCTATTCATGCACCCCCTTTTTAGGATTGTACCTTTTAGTTTATATTGCCTCTCCTCATTTTTCCTACCAAAATATATCACTTCACACTTTACTCCATTAAATTTCATCTGCCACGTGTCCGCCCATTCCACCAGCCTGTCTATGTCCTCTTGAAGTCTATCACTATCCTCCTCACTGTTCACTGTACTTCCAAGTTTTGTGTCATCCGCAAATTTTGAAATTGTGCCCTCTATACCCAAGTCTAAGTCATTAATATATGTCAAGAAAAGCAGTGGTCCTAGTACTGACCCCTGTATACCTTCCTCCAGTCCGAATAACAGTCGTTCACCGCTATACTCTGTTTCCTGTCACTTAGCCAATTTCATATCCATGCTGCCACTGTCCCTTTTATTCCACGGGCTTGAATTTTGCTGGCAAGCCTATTATGTGGCACTTTATCAAACGCCTTTTGGAAATCCATGTACACCATGTCAACCTCATTGCCCTCATCAAGCCTCCCTGTTACCTCATCAAAAAACTCAACCAAATGAAGCCTATATATTATTCTACATGTATGCAATAGTATTATATAGCAATACATTTCTTGTGCAGATGCCTCTTCAGTTTGGGTCTGACTTCATACAAACTTTTTTCATTTTCAGGTGCAATGTAGGAAATAACCAGCAAGCCGTGTGGAATACAGACAGTCATGCAAATTGGAGCAAACGGAGATGCATTTTCAAAGATGACCAACAGCCTGAAATGAATTTGAAGCCCTGCCAGGCTGAGGACCCACCCCCAGTGGTGAAAGAGCTCCCCCTTGCCATCAATTCCAATGGCAAATCTGAACCTCTTGTGAAAGCCAGGCATTCAGTTATTCATGAGCTAACAGAACTGGAGAAGCAGATTCAGCTCATCAAACAGGAACTGCAGAAAGCAATGAACAGGAAAAATGAATTGGAAGAGTATCAGAGAACAGTCAAGAAGCCAGAATCATAAAGCTGAAACACACGGCGAAGAAAACAATGTTGTTTTTATGAACTTACTCTCCCCTCTTTTTAGAATTGTCTTTGACATTAAAAGAAAACTGATATAAAGCCAATTTCTCCCCAACAAATTCGGTTACTACACTGTCCAAGCGGAGGGAGCTAAACCTTGCACATAATGACCAGCATCCTGGACTGGCTTTAAATTGAATGTTTCTTTTTATCAAGCTCAAAGAATGAGGTTCACCGAGGTTAACAGAAGTTACCAAAGACTGTCCAGTTAAAGGGAACTATCAAGAGCCGCTCAGTCATCGAAAAGTGTTAGTTTAACCCATGCAGTTGGTGTGGCCTGCCCAGAACCTCTTGATCCTCAGCAGCACTCCTCCAAACAGATAGGCCCAAGACTCTTCTGGAATTAATACATTAATAAACATAGGATTTTACATTCACCGTGGATTCTTTCTGATGTGTAGCAGGCTGGCACCATTACTGGACTTCAGCTTTGATAGTGCACACTACAATAAGGTTGCAAGTGGGATCACAGGACGTGTCGTTGGAGAACCAGCAGATAGGACTAATGAAGTCCCTCAAGACTTTGTACAAAATGTTGTGCATTAGAAAGAGTGAAAGCATTAAATTGTTGTGTAGCTTTTCATGCAGATCTATCAGACAGTGGATGGGGCATGAATCTTTTCTGACACATAGTTTATTGATGTTTTGCTGTCACGTTGTAATACAAACAGGACACTCTTGGGAGTCATTAAATCCATAGTGAAAACTGCTAATTTGTAAATGGTTTTGAAAGTAAAATCACGATTTGTATGAACACCGTTGTCTGCACAAATTGCCAACATTGTCACAAACTGTACTTGTAATGGGCCAGTTTAACTATTGACAGAGACGCTTATTTCTGAAATCTTTTTTAGTCCACTGCCGAGCAACTTGGACCAAGAGAGGTGTCTCTGTGAGGCTGATACCTGCGTAACGTCTCCGTGAGGCTGATGCCCCAGGTAGTGTTTCCCATGGGACTGATACCCAGGCAATGTCTCCCATGGGACTGATTCCCCAACAGGGTCTCCCATAGGACTGATACCTGGGCAATGTCTCTGTGAGGCTGATACCCGGACAGTGTTTGCCATGGGACTGATACCCTGACAGAGTCTCCCATAGGACTGATACCCGGGCAGTGTCTCCCATAGGACTGATACCCGGGCAGTGTCTCCCATGGGACTGATTCCCTGACAGTGTTTGCCATGGGACTGATACCCGGGCAGTGTCTCCTATGGGACTGATACCCTGCCAGAGTCTCCCATAGGACTGATACCCCGACTGTGTCTCCCATAGGACTGATACCCAGGCAGTGTTTCCCATGGGACTGATACCCCGACAGAGTCTCCCATAGGACAGATACCCCGACTGTGTCTCCCATAGGACTGATACCCCGACTGTGTCTCCCATAGGACTGATACCCAGGCAGTGTTTCCCATGGGACTGATACCCGGGCAGTGTCTCCCATGGGACTGATTCCCTGACAGTGTCTCCCATGGGACTGATTCCCTGACAGTGTTTCCCACGGGACTGATACCCGGGCAGTGTCTCCCATGGGATTGATACCCCAACAGTGTCTCTCATAGGACTGATACCCCGACCGTGTCTCCCATAGGACTGATACCCAGGCAGTGTTTCCCATGGGACTGATTGGGCAATGTCTCCCATGGGACTGATACCCGGACAATGTCTCCCATAGGACTGATGCCCCGGGCAGTGTCTCCCATAGGACTGATACCCAGGTAGTGTCTCCCATGGAACTGATACCCGGACAGTGTCTCGAATAGGCCTGATTCCCCGACAGTGTTTCCCATGGGACTGATACCCGGACAATGTCTCCCATGGGACTGATACCCGGACAATGTCTCCCATGGGACTGATACCCGGACAATGTCTCCCATGGGACTGATTCCCCGGGCAGTGTCTCCCATGGGACTGATACCCGGACAATGTCTCCCATAGGACTGATTCCCCGGGCAGTGTCTCCCATGGGACTGATACTCGGACAATGTCTCCCATGGGACTGATACCCGGACAATGTCTCCCATGGGACTGATACCCCGACAGTGTCTCCCATGGGACTGATACTCGGACAATGTCTCCCATGGGACTGATACCCGGACAATGTCTCCCATGGGACTGATACCCCGACAGGGTTTCCCATGGGACTGATGCCCCGACAGTGTCTCCCATGGGACTGATACCCCGACAGTGTCTCCCATGAGACTGATACCCGGGCAATGTCTCCCATGGGACTGATACCCGGGCAATGTCTCCCATGGGACTGATACCCGGGCAATGTCTCCCATGGGACTGATACCCCGACAGTTTTTCCCATGGGACTGATACCCAGGCAATGTCTCCCATGGGACTGATACCTGGGCAATGTCTCCCATGGGACTGATACCCCGACAGTGTCTCCCATGGGACTGATACCCAGGCAATGTCTCCCATGGGACTGATACCTGGGCAATGTCTCCCATGGGACTGATACCTGGGTAATGTCTCCCATGGGACTGATACCCCGACAGTGTCTCCCATGGGACTGATACCCCGACATGGTCTCCCATGGGACTGATACCCCGACATGGTCTCCAATGGGACTGATACCCCGACAGGGTCTCCCATGGGACTGATACCCGGGCAAAGTCTCCCATGGGACTGATACCTGGGCAAAGTCTCCCATGGGACTGATTCCCCGGGCCATGACTCCCATGGGACTGATACCCGGGCAATGTCTCCCATGGGACTGATACCCCGACAGTGTTTCCCATGGGACTGATACCCGGGCAATGTCTCCCATGGGACTGATACCCGGGCAATGTCTCCCATGGGACTGATACCCGGGCAATGTCTCCCATGGGACTGATACCCCGACAGTGTTTCCCATGGGACTGATACCCGGGCAATGTCTCCCATGGGACTGATACCCCGACAGTGTTTCCCATGGGACTGATACCATTGCAATGACTCCCATGGGACTGATACCCGGGCAATGTCTCCCATGGGACTGATACCCGAGCAATGTCTCCCATGGGACTGATACCTGGGCAACGTCTACCATGGGACTGATACCCCAACAATATTTCCTATGAGGCCAATTCCTCTGCCAGTGGCCTTGACTATCTGTAGGATGGTTCCAATCGCACCCAGAAGTTTTGGTTGTCAGTGTAAATAGATCACATTATTTGCTCACTACAGAAATAGAGTTGTCATCGTATAATTGGTGGAAAGTACAGGAAATGCCCATGACTTTATTTCCATCCAATAAGATTGAGCAAAAGAGTATCGCGGAACACTGGGAGTGTACTTCCAGTGACTAAGAGAAAAGTGATTATACAGTTTTTACTTTGACCTTTTGCGTACTAGAGTACCATTTGTGTACGAACGTAAAGGTGGTAATTTTGACTTTGAGCACTCATGTGAAATGGGCGATATCGGATCAGCCACCCTTTATACATCACTCCCGATTTTCATTTTGTCAAATTCATTGACGGATTAGATACTGCTCATTTTATATTACCATGCAAAGAATTTTTGGTTGGAGGCTTTTTTCGGGTGCTATGGCTGCGGGACGGTAAATTTTGCGCCAGGAAATGGTTTGCATCTGCAGCCACAAAATTCAGCTGCTGGGCCCCGAGTGTGGAGTGGGCACTAAGGGAGGCGTTGCACACCTCCTAGGGCGCTAGGCCAGATGAGCAACTGAAAATCCGTTGCTAAAGAGCTGGCCTCTGAGTGCCCTAAGAGAAGCTTCTCTGGAAAAAAAAATCGCCAAATAAACATAAAAAACATTCGCAATACTTTGCTCATCACAAAAAGATAAATCTCAAAAATAAAACCAAAAAAAGCAATCACACTTACCTCATGTAGTCATTCCTTCATTCACCTCCGCCGGTATAGTTCGGACTGCCCGCTTTCCCAGGGGGTCCAACTACGACTACAGGGTCAGCACGAAACAAAAATCATAGCGCTGCTGAAACCGGGGACGTTACACACTGGCTCGACGCTCCCGGGCGGTACTGCTCAGCGCCCCCGCAAAACCGGCACCAAATTTCCCAGCGGGGCGCTGGAAGCTGACCTCCAGGTTGGAAATCATTTTCATACCGATTACCGCCCCTCTGGGGCGTCAATAGAGACGCAAGCTCAATGAAAATCCAGCCCAATGTTATCCCACAAAAGTTAAAAAGACTGCAATTAAGATGTTTAAGAAATGTTTTATGGCCCTGCACACTTTTGGAATTGTGCACCAAAGCACTCAACAGAAACAGTTGTATAGATGTTAAATTATGGAAGTTTTCATTTCTCAAAGAGTTAAAATTGTCTATAGCTGTGAGGACTGGATAGTTCAGTGACTTAAGACGCTGTCTTTTTACTTCTGGGATCTGGGATGAAAGGTTCCTTTCTCTGATAGCTGTAAGAAAAAAATTAACTTGCATCTGCGCAGCACTTTTCACAACCTCAGGACTTCCCAAAGCACTTTACAGCCAATTTTGAAATGTAATCACTGTTGTAACGTAGGAAATGTGGTGGTGAATTTACAAACAGCAAGCTCCCACAAATAGCAATGTGATAATGACCAGGTAATCATTTTTTAGTGATGTTGATTGAGGATAAATATTGGCCAGGACACCAGGGAGAACTCCCTGGGGCCAAAATTCACTTGTGCAAGAAAGCTGGCGACCTATGAGTTTTTACCTGCTTTTACCACAGGGCTCCATGATACGGCTGTATGAGCAATTTTCAGGACTTTGACATTTTTTCAAAGTTCCAACGGATGTTGGTCATAGTGGGGGCAGGAGATCGACAGGAAGGCAGGCAGAGGGACTGAATTTGGTTCGGGACCGGGACTTCACCGCTGTCAATCCGCAGTGGAGTGGTGGTGACGCCATAGCGCATGTGCGTCACCACGCTCTCTCAGAGAATCTGTCAGCCACTGGGGCACTAGGGAGGGTTACGACCGGGCCAGTGGCCTGACACCCAAGAGGGGATGCCAGACTGCCCGTTGGTGGCCTGGCCGAACCCATGGGCACTATCTTGCCGGCCGATCGGGAAGTTGGCCGTCAAAAATGAATATAGGGCGGCCGAGGCAGTGACCCCTCCCATTAAAGGGCCGCCGCACTGCTGGGCCACACTCACTGCGGATAAGATGCACCGTCGCAGAAAGCTGTTGGGGGCACCGCACGGCGGGGGATCAATTTTTTGACGTGAATTTCAGTCGGTGCATTTCTCAGGTGAGGGAGAGCGGCGGTGCCCATTCTGGTCATCAGCATCGAGACGGAATCGGGTCCAAGCCGAAAAATCCCCGACCTGAATTTGGTCCGGTCGGCCAGTTGACCACAAAGCGGCGGTCATGGGATTCCAACACGTGGCCACCGCAAATGAGCAGTATCAGGTCTTTCTGAGACACTGAATTTCGGCCCCCCCATTCTCTTTGAAATAGTGCCATGGGATCTTTTACTTTCACCTGAGAGCACAGACGGGGCCTCAGTTTAACATCTCATCTGAAAGACGGCACTTCAAACAGTGCAGCGCTCCCTCAGTTACTGCATTTGAGTGTCAGCAGAGATTTTGTGATTAAGTCTCTAGAATGAGACTTGAATCCACAATCTTTGTTCACTCAGAAGCGAGAGTGTTACCCACCGAGCCACAGCTGACACCGAGTTTCAAGTGAAATGAATTTGGGCAGTCTCGAGTGAATGTAAGTCCCCAGCACAAATTGGCAATAAAATGGCAATCTCACTTAAACCGATCTTGAGATGTAAGCAATCAACATGTGACATAAGTGGGTGAAGACACATTGAGGTTAATTTTCACCTTCACCACCTGGGTGGGTGACTAGCAGAGCTGATCGCCTGCCTGCTATAGAACCTGCCCAACAGTCACTTCCATTTCAGGCAGTGTACAGAGAGCTATGAATTTATCCTCGCAACAAAAATATATCCCAATGAGAAGGAAAGATTGTAAGAGAAGGGATAACCACCCGTGGCTAACTAAGGAAATAAGGGATGGTATCAAATTAAATTCAACATACAATGTGGCTCAGAATAGTGGGAGGCCAGAGGATTAGGAAATTTTTAAAAGCCAGCAAAAAACAACAAAAAATGATAGAGGGAAGATAGATTATGAAAGTAATATAAATATAACGAAATATAAAAACACATGGTAAGAGTTTCTACAAGTACATAAAAAGGAAAAGAGTAGCAAAAGCAAATGTTCGTCCCCTAGAGGATGAGACTGGGGAATTAATAATGGAGAACAGGGAAATGGCAGAGACATTGAACAAATATTTTGTATCTGTTTTCATGGTAGAAAACACTAAAAACATCCTAATAGTGGGTAATCAAGAGGCTATAGGGAGGGAGGAACTTACACAATCACTATCACTAATGAAGTAGTACTCGGTAAAATAATGGGACTAAAGGTGGACAAGTCCCCTGGACCTGATGGCTTACATTCTAGGGTCTTAAAAGAAGTGGTTGCAGAGATAGTGCATGCATTGGTTGTAATCTACCAAAATTCCCTGGATTCTGGGGTGGTCCCAGCATATTGGAAAACCGCAAATGTAACGCCCCTATTTAAAAAAGGAAGCAGACAAAAAGCAGGAAACTGTAGACCAGTTAGCCTAACATCTGTCGTTGGGAAAATGCTGGATCTATTATTAAGGAAGCAGTAGCGGGACATTTGGAAAAGCATGATTCAATCAAGCAGAGTCAGCATGGTTTTATGAAAGGGAAATCATGTTTGACAAATTTGCTGGAGTTCTTTGAGGATGTAATGAGCAGGTTGGATAAGGGGGAACCAGTGAATGTGATGTATTTAGCCAAGTTTGCTGATAATACAAAGATGGGTGGGAAAGCAAATTGTGAGGAGGACACAAAAAATCTGCAAAGGAATATAGACAGGCTAAGTGAGTGGGCAAAAATTTGGCAGATGGAGTATAATGTGGGAAGGTGTGAGGCTATCCACTTTGGCAGAAATAATAGAAAAGCAAATTATAATTTAAATGGAAAAAACTATGCATAACCACCTTCATGATACAAAAAAAAGAAGAAACTACAAATCTATGGAATAACAACAGTTGTGTGGGATTGGTGAGATGAGGATGGTTACACTGATGTTAATCACAATCTAGTCATTTTGAAAAGATGATCCTACCGTTTTGTAAGGAAACATAACAATGAGGCAGCGGCCACTTCAAATGACATGGGAGAAAAATTCCGATCTAATCTCTGGTTTATGCAGTAGTTGTGTAAAGCTTTGCTGCAAACTAGATTGCTATGGGGCATGTCAGAAAATATGTGGGCCCCTTTTCGCCACTGACCTTGCTATATGATCCATTCTTCTGCCTCTTTTTACTAAGTAACTTGCTGAAGTATGTACAGAGAGAGGAATGCAATTAGAACTGTGCAAAAGGTTCAACTGGAGGGAAATAAAGGACGCCCAAGGTAAGAAAATATTTGCGGAGTATTAAATACCATATACTGGGAACATCTAATAGACTGCATTATGCGTGCCAATGCAGGTCTAGTCTTTGGACCTACTTAACAGCAGGACACTAAAAAATCACTGAAAAGTAATATTTGAACGCTGCATGCTTTTCCTTTTAATAATGTACTATGAGGCTCCACAATGCTATATAATTGCCCAAAGCCACTGTTTTGATTCAATAGCCACAACTTTCTATAATGATAAGCAAACAGTGGGGTATAAATTGTACAACTATGAGCTATAATTAAAGCAAACTTCTCAGGGTAGAAACATTTTTGAACGCCTTGAAAGATAATTTATAAAATATGTATTTTTATAGCTTTCTAAATTGTAATTTTAATAAGGCATTAGCAGTAGATGTATTAATTATTTTGTACCTAAATGTCATGCACAGTGAAAACCATCTCCCCATCAGAACAACAGTAGGTGACTGATTCCATACTGAGGGTTGTGAGAAAGGTTAAAACTTCCCCTGTGTTGCTCACATAACGTAAAGCGGGACAAAGGTTAGCATTTCACACGAACCTTTGTAAACTCGTTCGACTGTCCATTCCAGGTGTGAGCATCAGGCCAGGCTCATTCCCATTCCCAGTCAGCAAACCCATCACGGTTCACCTCGGCTGCCCAAATTGCTGCAGGATTTCTCCTTGTGGTATTTTTCACAAGTATTTTATGAATTCTAAATGAAAACAAATGGAGAGTGCAGATCTCCCTGGTGACAGTGATTTATGACATTGCTTTTGGACACCTGGACAGATGTCTGTGGGGCTCATTGCTACTGCTTAAATATTCTTGTTTAAGCAATGAGCACAGGTACAGCAGCACCTCAGGCATGGTTTTAAACTAATTATACAGCTGACCATGGATTTTACAATAGCATAGTTTACTGTGATTTTTTTGTAATCAGTGTGATGGTTTGGAAATGGGCATTCACAGAGTACTGTGCACATTTCTGGTCTCCTTATTACAACAATAAGGATATAGAAGCCCTGGAGAAATTGCAAAAAAAGATGTGCAAGGACGATACCAGAGAGGATACAACTACCAGGAAAGACTGAACAGGTTGGGGCTCGTTTCCTTAGAAGAGAGAAAACTGAGGGGTGACCTGATAGAGGTTTGTAAAATTATAAAGGGGTTCAATAGGGTAGACATAGAGAAGACGTTTCCACTTGTGGGGGAAGTCCAAAACTAGGAGTCATAAATATAAGATAGTTACTAATAAATCCAATAAAGAATTCAAGAGAAACTTCTTTACCCAGAGTGCGGTGAGAATGTGGAACTCGCTACCACATGAGTGGTTGAGGCGAATAGCATAGATGCTTTGAAGGGGAAGCTAGATAAACACATGAAAGGAATAGAAGGATATGTTGATGGGGTGAGATGAAGTAAGGAGGAGGCTCATATGGAGCATTGGCATCGACCAGTTGGACCTAATGGCCTGTTTCTGAGCTGTAAAATTTTATGTAATTTTTTCTAATATCACAATAATGCTGTTACATCTGAAGGTAAGATGAAACCCACTCATCAGTATTTTTCATTTTATCTTTTTATATTTTCCTAGAATTATTACAAATGTTTGAAAACTATTCAACAATTTCGACACATTTGATATTGTTAATCTATTTCTTCTAGTAATTCAACCTATCCCATTTTTACAAATAGTTGACAATGTTTTGGACAATGGATGTATTCCCTTTGATCTCTGCTCCTGCTTCTTGTGTTTCCACCATTCTCCCGATGTAACTGGCCACCAGTAGATGTGACCTGCCTTCTGATTTTTCACTTCCTCCCTGTTGAAGAGTTGCACCCAACCTCTAGTGACACAACTAAGATTGGATTATATGTGGGAAATCATGTGTGTGAATGTACACCAAACCACTGTGCAATTCAGCACAGAAACTTACACCTGCCCATTGTACAGTTCACAGCATTTCTCTCTTAAATACAATTGGCATCAATTACCTTGATTTAGCTTCTGTTCCTTTTCACAGGGTTCCACTCTAATCCTAAAGTTTAAAAAAAAAATATTCATGGATATGGGCATCGCCGGTAAGGCCAGCATTTATTGCCCATCCCTCGTTGCCCCTAAGAAGAAGGTGATGAATCGCCTTCTTGAACCGCTGCAGTGAAGGTACTCCCACAGTGCTGTTAGGGAGTTCCAGGATTTTGACCTAACAACAATGAAGGAATGGCAATATATTTCCAAGTCAGGATGGTGTAGGACTTGGAGGGGAACGTGGAGATGGTGGTGTTCCCATGTGTCTGCGGTCCTTGTCCTTCCAGGTGGTAGCGGTCACAGGTTTGGGAAGTGCTGGCAAAGAAGCCTTGGCGAGTTGCTGTAGTGCATCTTGTATGTGGGGTTCCAGAAAGCTACATTTATTATAATCCTTAATGGAATCGCTTAAAATAAAATCATTGGTATATTGTCAATAAACAATAAGACTTGCATTTATATAGTGCCTTTCATGACCATTGGATGTCCCACAGCATTTTACAGCTAATGAAGTACTTTTGAATTGTAGTCACTGTTGTAGTATAGGAATATTGTATATAGAATACTGTAGTAGATTTGTTTCTCTACACACATGAATATTAAGTCACATTTCTGATAACATCCATAGAACGAAGCTAGTTGCGGTCTGGGTATACTTTAGGGAAAGTTTGATCCAAATTAGACAGCCAGTGTAGCTGGTTAAAATATGCCGACCAGAATTCACTGGCTTCAGTAAATCCAAACTGCTCTGTGTTAGCAGAACTTATGTTATCACACTGATTTATGTTATGGCATCATGATGTGCATCAGTAACTGCCCGTAAGCTCAGCTGTTGAATGTCAGTTCTAACTCACGCCCATGTTTCAGATCTGGGTCCATCCTGTCCAAGGAATCCTGTTCAGATACAATCCTGACAAAGACACGGCTCAATTCCAGAACCTGAGTGCAATATTTTTGACAATAACTTTGGACTACAGATACTTGAGCACAAAATCTAGGCTAACACTCCAATACAGTATGGTCTTGTATCTCAGTTGGAGTATTGTGAACAATTCTGTGCACCCCACTTCAAGAAAGATGTATAGGCCTTAGAAAGTGTATAGAGAAGGGCTACTGTGATTTTACCAGAAGATTAAGAGGTGACCTAATAAAGGTTTTCAAGATGATGACGGGTTTTTACAGAGTAGAGAGAGAAAAACTATTCCCTCGAGTAGGTCAATAACCAGAGGTCATAGATTCAAAATAATTGGCAAAAGATCTAGAGGAGAGATGAGAATGTTTTCACTCAGCGAGTTGTTGGAATCAGGAACGCTCGACCTGAAAAGGTGATGGAAGCTGATCCCATCAATCATTTTAAAAGGGAGTTGTCCGGTACTTGAGGATGAGGAATATACAGGGTTACGTACAAAAGGCAGGGGTGTAGGATTAAGCACAGGCACGATGGGCCAAATAGCCTCCTTCTGAGTTGTAAGTTTCTATGATATTTTTATAATATTTTATAGAGAATTGCAAATCAGAAACATAGAAAATAGGTGCAGGAGTAGGCCATTCGGCCCTTCGAACCTGCACTGCCATTCAATAAGATCATGGCTGATCATTCACTCAGTACCCCTTTCCTGCTTTCTCTCCATACCCCTTGATCCCCTTAGCCATAAGGGCCATATCTAACTCCCTCTTGAATATATCCAATGAACTGGCATCAACAACTCTCTGCGGCAGGGAATTCCATAGGTTACCAACTCGCTGAGTGAAGAAGTTTCTCCTCATCTCAGTCCTAAATGGCCTACCACTTATGCTAAGACTGTGTCCCCTGGTTCTGGACTTCCCCAACATCGGGAACATTCTTCCTGCATCTAACCTGTCCAGTCCCGTCAGAATCTTATACGTTTCTATGAGATCCCCTCTCATCCTTCTAAACTCCAGTGAATAAAGGCCCAATTGATCCAGTCTCTCCTCATATGACAGTCCTGCCATCCCTGGAATCAGTCTGGTGAACCTTCGCTGCACTCCCTCTATAGCAAGAACGTCCTTCCTCAGATTAGGAGACCAAAACTGAACACAATATTCCAGGTGCGGCCTCACCAAGGCCCTGTACAACTGCAGTAAGACCTCCCTGCTCCTATACTCAAATCCCCTAGCTATGAAGGCCAACACACCAGTTGCCTTCTTTACCGCCTGCTGTACCTGCATGCCCACTTTCAGTGACTGATGAACCATGACCCTTTTCCTAATCTGCCGCCATCCAGATAATATTCTGCCTTCCTGTTTTTGCCCCCAAAATGGATAACCTCACATTTATCCACAGTATACTGCATCTGCCATGCATTTGCCCACTCATCTAACCTGTCCAAGTCACCCTGCAGCCTCTCAGCGTCCTCCTCACAGCTCACACCACCATCCAGTTTAGTGTCATTCGCAAACTTGGAGCTATTACACTCAATTCCTTCATCTAAATCATTGATGTATATTGTAAATAGCTGGGGTCCCAGCACTGAGCCCTGCGGCACTCCATTAGTCACTGCCTGCCATTCTGAAAAGGACCCATTTATCCCGACTCTCTGCTTCCTGTCTGCCAACCAGTTCTCTATCCACATCAGTACATTATCCCCAATACCATGCGCTTTGATTTTACACAACAATCTCTTGTGTGGGACCTTGTCAAAAGCCTTTTGAAAGTCCAAATACACCACATCCACTGGATCTCCCTTATCCACTCTGCTAGTTATATCCTCAAAAAATTCTAGAAGATTCGTCAAGCGTGATTTCCCTTTTCAAAATCCATGCTGACTTGGACCGATCCTGTCACTGCTTTCCAAATGCGCTGCTATTTCATCCTTAATGATTGATTCCAACATTTTCCCCACTACTGATGTCAGGTTAACCGGTCTATAATTACTTGTTTTCTCTCTCTCTCCTTTTTTAGAAAGTGGTGTTACATTAGCTACCCTCCAGTCCATAGGGACTGATCTAGAGTCGATAGACTGTTGGAAAATGATCACCAATGCATCCACTATTTCTAGGGCCACTTCCTTAAGTACACTGGGATGCAGACTATCAGGCCCCGGGGATTTATTGGCCTTCAATCCCATCAATTTCCCTAACACAATTTCCCGCCTAATAAGGATATCCTTCCGTTCCTCCTTCTCACTAGAACCACTGTCCCCTAGTACATTCGGAAGGTTATTTGTGTCTTCCTTCGTGAAGACAGAACCGAAGTATTGGTTCAATTGGTCTGCCATTTCTTTGTTCCCCATTATAAATTCACCTGAATCCGACTGCAAGGGACCTACATTTGTCTTCACTAATCTTTTTCTCTTCACATATTTATAGAAACTTTTGCAGTCCGTTTTTATGTTCCCTGCAAGCTTCCTCTCATACTCTATTTTCTACCTCTTAATTAAACCCTTAGTCCTCCTCTGTTGAATTCTAAATTTCTCCCAT
Organism: Pristiophorus japonicus; assembly: GCF_044704955.1. Taxonomy (NCBI): domain Eukaryota; kingdom Metazoa; phylum Chordata; class Chondrichthyes; family Pristiophoridae; genus Pristiophorus; species Pristiophorus japonicus. Next base: position 235,886,409 of record NC_091977.1, on the reverse strand, counting down.
TCCTCAGGTTTGTTGCTTTTTCTAGCCAATTTATATGCCTCTTCCTTGGCTTTAACACTATCCTTAATTTCCCTTGTTAGCCATGGTTGAGCCAACTTCCCCGTTTTATTTTTACTCCAGATAGGGATGTACAATTGTTGAAGTTCATCCATGTGATCTTTAAATGTTTGCCATTGCTTATCCACTGTCAACCCTTTAAGTATCCTTTGCCAGTCTATTCTAGCCAATTCACACCTCATAGCGTCGAAGTTACCTTTCCTTAAGTTCAGGACCCTAGTTTCCGAATTAATTGTGTCACTCTCCATCTTAATAAAGAATTCTGCCATATTATGGTCACTCTTCCCCAAGGAGCCTTGCACAACAAGATTGCTAATTGGTCCTTTCTCATTACACATCACCCAGTCTAGGATGGCCTGCTCTCTAGTTGGTTCCTCGACATATTGGTCTAGAAAACCATCCCTAATACACTCCAGGAAATCCTCTTCCATCGCATTGCTATCAGTTTGCTTTGCCCAATCAATATGTAGATTAAAGTCGCCCATGATAACTGCTGTACCTTTATTGCACAAATCCCTTATTTCTTGTTTGATACTGCCCCCAACCTCACTACCACTGTTTGGTGATCTGTACACAACTTCCACTAGCGTTTTCTGCCCTTTGGTATTCCGCAGCTCCACCCATACCGATTCCACATCATCCAGGCTAATGTCCCTCCTTACTATTGCATTAATTTCCTCTTTAACCAGCAACGCCACCCCGCCTCCTTTTCCTCTGTGCCTATCCTTCCTAAATGTTGACTACCCCTGGATGTTGAGTTCCCAGGCTTGGTCACCCTGGAGCCATGTCTCTGTGATGCTAATTACATCATATCCGTTAACTGCTGTCTGCGCAGTTAATTCGTCCACCTTATTCCGAATACTCCTCGCATTGAGGCACAGAGCTTTCAGGCTTATCTTTTTAACACACTTTGACCCTTTAGAATTTTGCTGTAATGTGGCCCTTTTTGTTTTTTGCCTTGGGTTTATCTGCCCTCCACTTAAATGGTCCAAATTAAATGGTCCAAATTACCGCAGCCATGGCTCAAAGCGTAGCACTCTGAGTCAGAAAGGTGTGCTTTCAAGTCCCACTCCGAACACTTGAGCACATACATCTCGGCTGACATTCCGGTGCAGGACTGAGGGAGTGCTATACTGTCGGAAGTGATGTATTTCGGATGAGATGTTAAACCGAGGCCCTGCTTGCTTTCTTAGGTGGACATAAAAGATACCATGGCACTATTCGAAGAAGAGCAGGAGAGATCTCCCCAAGTGTACATGCCGACAGTTACCCCTCAACCAACATCACTAAAATAAAGATTATCTGGTCATTATCACATTGCTGTTTGTGGGAGCTTGCTGTGCACAAATTGGCTGCTGCATTTCTTACATTACAACAGTGACTACATTTCACTTAATTGGCTGTAAAACGCTTTAGGATGCCCTGAGGTTATGAAGGGTGCTGTATATAAATGCAAGTCTTTCGTTTTACAACATTCAGTTTGGAATCTTTTCAATATCGGGCAGTTTATCCTAAAACAGGTGAAAAATTCAGTTTGCAACTAAAATTGTAACATTTTATGTCATATATTATGTGTTGCAGAGAACATTCTGGAGAATGCACACAAGTTGCTTCAGATAACATGCTCCAAAACATAGGCACCTCATTGCTTATGAATGCTTGCAGAGCATACGAGTCATATTTTTAGTTTCATCCTCTCCCTTTGCTTATTTTAGAGGTCAGAGCCATTCGCTGTTTCTCATTATATGAAGAAAAGCAATTTCCCACAGCCTTTTACAAATAGAATCTCATTAATGTTATATTCTGTATCACTGATAAATCCCATGCCATCCCATTAAGGTGTAGGGATGAGGGAGTTGTTTTGATACTTTGCCCTTTTTCCAGATTTCCCAATATTACCATCCTCCCCTCCCCCACCCCCCAAACCACCATTTCCAAATCACTTGTAGGTGCAGTTACCTGTTTGCAGGCGTGTGCCAGTGTTACTTTGTAACTAAGCAACCAGAGTGAATCATAAAACAATCCCTTCCTGTGGAGAAGTGGCTGACCCCTGTTCAGAAACTTGAGGGGTAATTCTAACTTAACCCACACATTTTACACTTGACGCGATTTTACTCTCAGAGCCTTCAGTTTCCCACGTGATGGGTCAAGTTAAAATGATCCCTGTACTGGTTGGGGAGTCTTGAGTGTGAATCCAGGGCTTATCACTTCATGATTCCAGAAAAAAACATATATATAAATAAAGTTGTTTCCTCTCCTCCTCCACCCCACCATTTTTATTCATTTTGTTCAATAGCCAGCTGCAGCCAAAAGGGTGGGTTCTTGGCTTTATTCTTCCCCACTGCCAATGCCCCCTGGAGATGGCCAGCAGGAGGCACTGGAGACCTACCTGCAATTCCATTGTTGAAGTCAATTGGCAAATACGTAAAACGGGCTGCCTATTCGCTATTCCCCGTTTTACACTATCAGACTATCAGACAAAAGTCCCCTTTGCTCATGTTTGCCAATGGTCACCATTGACTAGAAACATAACTGGAACAGCCACATAAATACTGTGGCAACAGAGCAGGTCAGAGGCTGGGTATTCTAAGGCAAGTGTCTCAACTCCTGACTCCCCAAACCCTTTCCACCATTTACAAGGCACAAGTCAGGAGTGTGATGGAATACTCTCCACTTGTCTGGATGAGTGCAGCTCCAACAACACTCAAGAAGCTCGACACTATCCAGGACAAAGCAGCCCGCTTGATTGGCACCCCACCCACTACCTTAAACATTCACTCCCTCCATCACCGATGTACCGTGGCAGCAGTGTGGACCACAAGATGCACTGCAGTAACTCACCAAAGCTTCTTCGGCAGCATCTCCCAAACCCGCGACTTCTACCCCTAGAAGGACAAGGGCAACAGGCGCATGAGAACACCACCATCTCCACGTTCCCCTCCAAGTCACACATCATCCTGACTTGGAAATATATCGCCATTCCTTCATCGTTGCTGGGTCAAAATTGTGGAACTCCCTCCCTAACAGCACTGTGGGAGAATCTTCACTGCGCGGACTGCAGCAGTTCAAGAAGGTGGCTCACCACCACCTTCTCAAGGGAGTCAGTTACAGGCAATAAATGCTGGCATTGCCAGCAACGCCAACATCCCATGAATTAATAAAAAAAACAATTCTGCCAATCCAAGGTGAATTTGAATACGGATCCCAAAGGCTAAGGATAGTGTGCTTGCCCAATCTGCAACTCCGTTTCCGAAGCACAAAGAGGGGTTCCTGGTCTTCCATCGGGTTGTTTGATTGGAAACTGACAGAATTCCTGGAGAAATGACTGAAAATGGCATTTCCCTGAGAGTTACGACGGGAGACTGGGGAATCTCCTGTGGAATTTCATGGCTGGAACTGAGATCGAGAGAGTGCTCTCCTTAATGAAATACACTAATCATTTCAATGGTAGGGTGTGTATAAACCAGACCACGCACTTTATTGTACAAAGACCACATAACACCACTTGAATTTACATAAGAAATTAGAAAGGTTTACATGGAATGCTTTAATTCTGAAAGAGAAAGATACTGAAACAGGCAAAAAAAGTCAAGTTAAGCTACAACACTTTGTTATACAAAATGTACAAAACATCTGATACTAACTAGACATGTTCTTGTGTTGCACTTTCCACAGTTTAACACTTATTATAAAAAAGTACCAATTTGTGTCTTTTTTAGAAGGGAAAAAGGTTTTCTCTTCAAGTTACTTCTGTCATTGAAGCAGAGTGGTTCTGTAAGAGGACAAAAGAAAAGCATTTTAAAACATCACAACTGATGGAACAAAGGAATTTAATCCGGGTCAGAAACTATGCACACTGCAAATACATTTCTCCGGTAGGGTTTACAGTTATGGGTAAAAAGGTTCCAAATTAATTCCACAATAACTGAACCAAGTAGAACTGCTACGCAAACCACATAACCACAGTACACAACACTGCCTCAGCCATGGGCATAAAATTTGCAGTGTGTACGTGTAAAAGAAAATCACTATTACTGGACAGACGCAGACGGCACCAAACAGCCTGTGAAGGGGAGAGAGTTGTGGGTAAAAGTAGGGGTCCACAGAAAACAGTATGACAGACATTTCAAGTGTTAGAGCAGACTGAGGTAACATTTGAAGCACTAGAAAACTGGGCCGCCTTCTAACAGGATATTTATTTTCAATTTTTGCGAAACAGATACTCCGTGAAATCAAAGTATTTTGCAGTACTGCCGTTCAGTGTGAGCACGCAATATCAGGAGCTCGGTATCACCCATTCCAGGGGTTAAAAATTACAGATCTACAAGTTATGTTAAGCTGGAATGAAAAGAGCCTCAGGTGAGACCTTAAACATCTTGAAAAATTTAATCAATTTAGCTAGACTTTATACTAATGTACAGAATATGATGGTTAATTAGATACTCAAGTGTTGAGTATTCACCCATTATTAGGATACTAGGGGGTTTTGCAATCAAAGGTGGATTTTGGGAGGAAAACAGATTGAAACATGTATTTTCATCAAAAAATTTTGCAATCCATGTGGGCCAATGCTACAGGAGGCCATCCAGCCCACCGTGCCTGTGCTGGCTCTTTGAGTATCAATGTTTAGTGCAGTGGACTGGTGGGAGGTGGCGTCTATTCTCCACTCTGCTGAGCTTCGGATCCCATCCTTAGCAACAGTTGAGAGGAAAGCCGTGCACTTCAGTCACAAAGTGAGGAGGGGGCAGCGCAGAAAGAAAATCAATAGGAGAGTCTTCACAGAGTCACTCCTGCACACCTGCCGCAGTGCAGCCAGCAGTAGCAATGGGAGAGCCTAGGGTCAACCAATCTGCGCCACTCTCAACTGCAGATGGTGGATCGGAGAAGGTGGGAGAAAAGGAAAATAAATGCCTTCCTAGGAAGACAAGACTTTGGTAATAAGGTTTTAAGGCTCTGTGGAGGGGAGGAAATTGGTATTCAACGGTGGTGACAAATGTGCAGTAGTGAATCAGCAGCTGGTTTCACACTCCACACCATTTTCTTTTCCATTGACTTCAGCTAAAAAAAGAAAATGGAGACTAGTTTCACCCTTGTGGTTTGAAAGGATTCACTAAAGAGAAGAAATAAGTCTCAGACTGAACACTAAGGTGAAGTTGTCAGTAATGCAGTATGGGGGTGACTCTCTTTGAGTACATACTGGTGGCGGCATCCTCATCTGCTGCCGATGTAAATTGGAAATTTGTGGGGATCGCGCCTCCGATTTTCTAATGTGTGCTGGTGGTGGGCAAAGCCTCTGCTGCCAGCAAACACTATGAAGTTCATCCCCATATCACAAAACGTGGGGAGGGGTGGTTGTGGGTGGGTGGGGGGGGGGAAGAGATCATTTTAAAAGCTAACCAATTCTCAAAGATCACCCCTCCACCTAATGCCCATTAATCTGTGTCAAATGTATCACCAGACATGGAACAAGAAATGAGTAGGGATATACTATAACTAAGCAAGTCCTGGTGATGCAAGCTATATAGAGAGAGAGAGAAACTTAGCCAAAGCAGACTCCTCAGAGCCTCATGGTTTTGTTGCAGCAATTGTCGTTCTGAAGGATATATCTAAACTTCCGTTTTGTTTTTCAGTGATTGCTCATACATTGGGTGGATACTAGCAGAAGGGCAAAAAAAAAACTACTCAAGTACGACACTCCCACAGTTCAGGAAGGGATGTTTCTTCCATGAGAATTTGCCATGGATTTTCGATTGATAACCCACCCAGCCACATGCTCCCAGGGACTGACATAACGTACAGGAGGGCAGGGAAAATGCATCTTGTCCTGGGCAAGATGGCATTCGCATGCACACTCACGCTCCCCCTGTTTTCAATGGGAGAAGAAAGTACCCATGCGAATCACCTCTGCGACCTAATCACCTGAAACAAAAAGAAGTTCCTGCCTCAAACATACGAAAGTTAAAAAATAACACAAACAAAAAGATCATTAATCACTTACCTGTTTTAATCCTTTTGCCCGTGCATTCTCCCTCAGATTATAATCGCAAGTGTATATTTGTGCGTGTTAAGGTGAGGGGCGCGGAATATTTTTCAGGTGCCCAGTGTCACTATCAAGCACTTCCTGATAGGGTATAATGTGGCTCAACACAGAGTGAGGCTCCCTCTCCTCTGTGCAACAATGTGCCTTCATCTCTAACTCAGGCAAGCACCTTCCACTGCACCAATTTGCAAGGAGTTTGTGCTATAGGCTTGGACCCACTCGGGCCTGGATTGAGATTAACTGAGAATAAGTCACTCATACCTCTGACAGAAAGAGGACACTTTCACCCTAGTTTGGGTTGGATTTAAAGGCAGGACCCACAGGTGAACAGATTACTCAGTCATGCCCTCACTTAACTATGTTTTCTAAAATTGTTGCGTTTTTATTTAAGTCCAAAAGATGTTGTAATTACAACCTCACTAAACAAAACAAAGAGTTTTGATGCCTTACATAGAATTCCATAGAGTGTGCAGCACAGAAACAGGCCATTCAGCACAACTGGTCCATGCTCCATACAAGCCTCCTCCCACCCTACTTCATCTCACCCTATCAACATATCATTTACCCTGGGGAGATTCTAATTCTATGTGGACTTTAGTCAGGTTTAGCTGTGTATTTTACTACACTGCATAAATCCAGCACCACTGTTGGGCAGGGGAGAAACTTATTCTGTTTCTTATGTGTGACAAAATCGTAAACTTTTTTTACAAAACAGGTGTACAATTCTATTGGACAAAATGCACAATGGAAACCTTTTCCCTATATCTTTCACCAATGTCCAGTAATAAAAAAGTCAACAACTCGTGGTGGCCAAATAGACCTCTAAATTCACCAATATTGCAACAAATTGTTGGTGAAGAAATTTGCATGGCATCAACTTTGCTGAAAGTCTCTAAATTCACTAAACTTGTGCTGAACCAGCCATTAATGGATAGGGTGATAACATGAAGTGCTGGGCTTTCTAACCATGCTGTGCAATTGTGTTGCTGACCTCTTCAACTTTGCTGCCACCACTGAGTGTAGGACAAAGTAAGTCAGCGTTCACATTTTTAAGTGTAAATTAATTTAACCGACAGGGACCTGCTGGCATGATGCAAACATAGCATCGAACATAGGAACAGGAGGAGGCCATTCAGCCTCTCAAGCTTGTTCCGTCATTCAATTAGATCCTGGCTAATCTGGATCTTAACTCCATCTACCCGCCTTGGTTCCATAACCCTTAATACCCTTGCCTAACAAAAATCTATAAATCTTAGTTTTGACATTTTCAATTGATCCCCAGCCTCAACAGTTTTTAGGGGGAGAGAGTTCCAGATTTCCACTGCCCTTTGTGCGAAGAAATACTTCCTGACATCACCCCCGAACGGCCTGGCTCTAATTCTAAGATGTGCCCTCTTATTCTGGACTCCCCCACCAGAGGAAATTGTTTATCTCTCTCTCTACCCTATCAACTTAATTATTCTTAAACACCTCAATTCGATAGTTTTTCTGTATGTACTCTAACAATTTCTGTCCTTATAATGTAACCATTTTAGCCCCGGTATCATTCTGTTTGAAAAAAATACTCAAGACAATAATAACACAGCACAAATGAGTATGTCAACATTTAACAAAATGATACAGTTCTAAAACAGGGAGATGCAAGTTTCTGAATCACCAGCCACCAGGATCAGCTCTTTAACCATGCCCACCTCAGGTTGTTCCAGCGACACTGCTATGAGACCGGGCAAGCAAGGGCCAAGGGTCCATATAGACAATCAAGCAAAGTGGCCCACCATGACCACCAATCAAGGTGACATGACCAAAAACGCAACTAAATGTAGCCAGAAAACGTAAGCAAAACATTACATGGTGCCAGATCCATGTGGGGCACTGGAGAAAGGCCATCCTCCGCCCAGGAGCAGCAGAGGGGGACAGGCAGAGCATAACCTCTTATGACACAGGACTCATGAACCCCCTTGTGCTCGCAATGGAGCCACGCCCCTGCGTGATTGTTAAGCATATACCTCCTGGTGAGTTGGGTGTCTGGCTGGTCCTGGAAAATGACCCTGGGACGAAACACCCTCTCTCGGGGGGTTTGGCGATGTCTCCCACTTTGCTGTCATGCAGGCATTAAGGAAAGAAGAGCCACGTGGTGAGATCAATGTAATCAATAGCAATGCAGTGTGGTACTTATACTGCTTGTGAATCAAGTGCAGCAGATGTGAGATGCTCTAATTCATTTTTTGTAGATCTACAACAGTTCTGCAATTCAATTTCATTTCAGGGAAAAGGCTTTCTTTATTTACACTTCTATTTGGAAGATTAATGTTTGGATTCACTAAACATTAATCGATTCGTGCCCACATTGAAAAGTAATCAACACTACAACAGACTGGCAGCAACAGAGTGCTGACACCACAAACCCACACCCTTGTGAGTATCCTGCAAACATAATCATTCGGAAAGTGCTTTTATAAAGTTTGGCTGAAACCGTGCAAGCCCATTAAAGCTTAGTGAGGAGACTCCAAAATGCACAGGCAATAATTGTTCAAAGAGAAGGAAAGCAAGGAGTTAGTCACAATAAATCCTCTGCGATTGTCCCCAGTGTTCCTGATTGGAATTAACAGTAATTACATGGAATGTACGGCACAGAATTTTGTGCTCCGAGAGTTCCACTGCGAACTTACATAGAATGTACAGCACAGAAACAGGCCATTTGGCCTAACAAGACCATGCCGGCATTTATGGTCCACTCGAGCATCCTCCCATCCTTCCTCTCCTAACTCTATCAGCATAACCCTCTATTCCCTTCTCCCTCATGTGCTTACCTAGCTTCCCCTTAAATGCAACTATGTTATTTGCCTCAACTACTCCCTGTGGTAGCATGTTCCACATACATTTCTGCTGAATTCCCTATTTAATTTATTGGTGACTATCTTATATTGACGGCCTCTAGTTTTGCTCTTCCCCACAAGTGGAAATACTCTTTCTGTGTCCACTCTATCAAAATATTACATAATCTTAAAGACCTCTATTCGGTCACCCCTCAGCCTTCTCTTTTCAAGAGAAAAGAGACCCAGCCTGTTCATCCTTTCCTGATAGGTATAACTTCACAGTTCTGGTATCATCCTTGCACCCTCACCAGTGTCTCTATATCCTTTTTATAATATGGCAACCAGAACTCCAAGTATGGTCTAACCAAGGTTCGATACAAGTTTAGCATGCGTCGCTACTTTTAATGATTTGTGTATTTGTAGTCCTAGATCCCTTTGCTCTTTCACCCCATTTAGAATCTTACTTTCCAAATAATATATGACCTCCTTAATTTTCTTACCAAAATGTAATCCTTCACACTTATCTGTGTTGAAATTCAGTTGCCAATTAAATTCTCATTCTGAAAGTTTAATCACTTAAGTTTATTCAGAGAGCATTTCAAATTAAAGTGTTAAGATAAGGATTGCATTAAAGTTTACAGATGAAAGGTCATACTCGTTCAGATGCTAATTGACCTAATGTGCATTTACAGCATTTTCTATTTTTAGTTTAGAATTTGAATAATTACTATAGAATCACAGAATCAAAGGATGATACAGCACAGAAGGAGGCCATTCGGCCTATCATGCCTGTGCCGAGTCTTTGAAAGAGCTGTCGAATTAGTCCCCTGCACCTTCCCCATAGCCCTGCAATTTTTTTAAGTATTTATCCAATTCTCTTTTGAAAGTTACTACTGAATCTGCTTCCACCACCCATTCAGGCAGTGCATTCCAGATCATTGCAAAAAAAAAATCTCATCTTGCTTCTGATTCTTTTGCCAATTATCTTTACTAATTATAGATTTGTATCTGTGGAATTATTAGATCAATTCTTCAATGTGCTAAAAGAAAGTGTCTGGCTTGACAAAGCATTAACAGAGACCAAGGTGCCATGCATCACCAAGTAAAATATAAGAAGTGACCCATTTGTAAGCCAAGTAATACAGCCAAAAGGTCTTGTTCATGGAGCATAAATAGTTTGACTGTTGAAACCCCACACTGAATGCTATCGACAGATTGTTTAACAGCGAGTTCCAAGGCTCACTTCCTTTCCTTTCCTGGTCTTTGATCACTTTTAATATATTTTTTTCCACCTGTTTCCTATCCTCTTGACCCTATCTTTTTTTCCCCTCTCTCCTCTTCTCTTTCTTTATTTGAAAGCCACATGGGCGTAGGGTTTGTATATATTGCTTGTGCATTTTGCTCACTAAACCGTAAAACAAGAGGAGTGATGGAGCCAGGCCTATCACAGCATTCATTGTGACAGTGATTGACCTTTACTCTTCAGCAAGACAATGCCAGGAAATACCTGTAGTGATCCTGTAGGCGGAGGGGATAGATTGTGATCTCCTGCTTGAGATTCTGGCCAAATATAGGAGACTTGATGACCTTGAGGATCAATAGGCTTTGTACCAAGAGTTGGGCAGCTACACCAAGACGTGTTACTTCCAGTGTCACTGGGGTGAGCTGTGATGCAATTAAAAATGAACCCACAGAAGATACCACGATGGTAAAGGGGAAAGGGGATTAGGATTATGCGCATCGGGGTAACAATTGAAAAACATGAAATGCTTTTGTGCTTTAATAAGGCAAAATGAATCTCAAAAGCAATGATTTAGCAAAATTAGAGCAACAAAATGTTCAAAATTAAATACAGTGTAAATAAAAATAAAGCACCAAATAACTGCATGGAAAAACAAACAATATTTTAACGTGATAAAATTACGTTGATATATTTAATTATTTTTTTTGTTTTTAGGCTTCAGTTAAAAAAAAATCTCCCTCGGCATTTTTCTCTTTTTATTTTAAAATTAAATCCAGTAGAAATTCAGGGAAGGGGAAATTACGACAAAAACTTTTCATAGAATCATACAGCACAGAAGGTTGCCTTTGGTGCCTGTGTTGGCTCTTTGGTAGAGATATCCAATTAGTCCCATTCCCCTGCTCTTTCCCCATAGCCCTGCAAATTTTTCCTTTTCAATTATATATTCAATTCCTCTTTTGGAAGCAATATCGCTTAGACAATTTCCGCTTAATAGAGATTTAAAATACTTCTAGTTTTATTTTATTTAGGTTACGCAATATCTTTCTATCTTTGGCAATTTGTTGGTCCCCTTACCTAAGGAAGGATATACTTGCCATAGAGGGAATTCAACGAAGGTTCACCAGACTGAATCCTGGGGTGAGGGGATTGTCCTATGAAGAGCGATTGAGGAGACTGGGATTATATTTCCCAGAGTTTAGAAGAATGAGAGGTGACCTCAATGAAACATATAAAATTCTTACAGGGCTTAACACGATAGATGCTGGGAGGATGTTTCCCCTAGCTGGAGAGTCTAGAACCAGGGGGCACAGTCTCAGAATAAGGGGTCAGCCATTTAGGACAGAGATGAGGGACAATTTCTTCGCTCAAAGAATTGTTTGGAATTCTCCACCCCAGAGGGCTGTGGATGCTCAGTCGCTGAGTATATTCAAGACAGAGTTTGATAGATTTTTGGACACTAAGGGAATTAAGGGATAGGGGATAGTACGGGAAGGTAGAGTTGAGGTAGTAGATCAGCCATGATCTTATTGAATTGCAGAGCAGGTTTGAGGGTCGAAATGGCCTCCTCCTGTTCCTATTTTTTATGTAGAAGAGACTTAATTGAATGTGACCCATGTGCAGCTGAGAGAGATGCACAGTAACAAAAACCTCACGGAAATGACAGAAATTGTGATGTGCCAGGAAATATGAACATAAGAATTAGGAGCAGGAGTAGGCCATTTGGACCCTCAAGCCTGCTCCGCCATTCAATAACATCATGGCTGATCTTCTAACTCAACTCTACTTTCCTGCACTATCCCCCTAACCCTTAATATCCAAAAATCTATCGATCTCTGTCTTGAATATATTCAACAACTGAGCATCCACCACCCTCTGGGGCACAGAATTCCAAAGATTCAAACCCTCTGAGTGAAGACATTTCTTCTCATGTCAGTCTTAAATGGCCGACCTCTCAAATCATGTGAGTCGAGTGATTTGTCCTTTTAAGGATGAATAAACAATAAACCTCCAAGTTAAACTGAAGAGTTTATCAGAAATGATTTGATAAAAACTGAAAAAGTACCCGAAAATATAATGCAGCTTAAGTAAGACATTTTGTAGAACTATGGGGATTATTGGCTTCATTCTGCCAGACTGGTGATTTGGTAGTAGAATAATCCATGTCTTTAGTAAGTTTTCTCTGTACAAATGCGTTACGTGGCTGTGCCAAGTAAAAATGTGGCTCTCACACCGGATAATGGTCAGCTGAGATCTTAGCAGAGAGGCTAGGTTCTGGTTACTACACATAGTCTCACCTCTTCCCCTGACACAGGACAGTGAAGGAAACCAGTCATTCCTTCAGAAGTCTGACAAGAGTTTTCAGTTGGATTGTCCTTGGATAGCCTTACTTCATCCTATTTTGACAATCCCAAAAACTGGGAGGCCCCACACTGTTTTAAACATTTCCTCCCCCCTGTTGACCAACACAGAGATTGAACTGAGTGGTAGAAAGGGCAAACCTTGGTGCTTAAGATGGCTCAAATGAAGTTTATATTCATAGTGTGCAGCTAGGACCATAAGCTAAAGTGTGAAGGAGGAATCTATGTGGTTTACCTGTGCACTCAAGGTTTCAAGTGGGCTTTCCACCCGAGGGAATGTCATTAACGGCATTCCGTGTGGGTCCTCGGGCTTTTGTTTAACAGATGCGGCCTGCATTCCTTTGAAGTTGTGAACAACACATATTCCCTGGCAAAAAATGGAGATTTATGTCAGTAATAATTCAATAAAGATTTAATGGAGTGGAGGCAGAGGAAGGTTTAGTTATTTTCCTTTAAAAAAATGAAATGGGAATTTTCCAAATCCGAATGATGTACCGGAACAGAGGCTTAGGCAAATGCTTGCCGAGTATCAGAACCATATGAAGGCAATTCAAAGTCTTTCTAAAGTTGGACAGATGTTTTCAGGCATGAGTCCACAGCCATCCATTGCGGTAATGTTAAAGGCCAGAACCCGGAACTTCTGGCTAAAATTGCTACATCAGCAAGGGCCTCTCTACAATGCAGAGCATCCGAGAGTGCGTGGCAGCATATTCCACAGGACAGAGACCTCCTGATACATAGATTGAGAAATTATCTTCTCGGGCTTTACTCCTTGCTGTTTAGTCTGCAGGAGTCACTAGGGGGGTTAAATTTGGGAGCACCCATTTTTGGGAGCCCCACCACCGCTCACAAATGGTGCAGTCCAAGGAGACCCGGATATTGGGCCTCGGACCTCATTATAATGAGGACGGTGCTTCGGGAGGTGACCCGTTTAGGCCACTCCTTGGACTTGGGATGGGAGAGGGGGTGAGCAGGAGTCGAGGTGGGATTGCGAGCCTTGGGGGAGGGATTGGTGCTGAGGGGAGGGATCGGGACATTGGATTTGGGATCAGGGTTCATGAGGGAGGGATCGGGGTGGGTTTGCAGTCGATCGGAGGTCAGGGGGAGGGATGGGGGGGTCAGAGTCAGGATTGGAGGGCCTCGTAACAGAGATTGAGGGGTTGGGGAAGGATTGAGGGGGGGAGGAAAAGGACCTGGAGGCGCAGGGCCAGGGTGCAGGGAACAGGGGGCTCATGGGGGAGGGATTGGAGCTTTGTACGGGATTGGGAAGTTGCAGCCAGGATCGGGTGCTTCGGAGGCAGGATCGGGAGTGGGGTTGGTGGAAGGATTGGGTGGTTGGATTTGGGTGTCGGGGAGGTATTGAGGGCTTCGGATGTGGCTGGGGTCGATGGCGATCAGGAGAGTAATGGTAAGTTTTTTAAAGTATGCGATGTGTTAAAGTTGCTTTTCTTCTCGGCAAACCAATGTTGCAGCAGTGATCTGAAGCAGGCATGAAGCCCCTTATTTTATAACGCCTGATTTAGGCGTGGGTAAGCGACTCCTCTTGTTTGTCCTTACCCAATATGGCAGGCAGCGCACATCAGGTCGCAAGTCTTCGTGCGCTTCCTGACCTCCATTTTTGGGCCTTAGGAGGTCACATAGCGCCTCAAAAATGTTTGCTATATGGCGCAATCCAACCACCATGATCTTCTGCGGTGTTACCTTAAGAGCCTGGATTCCTGGGTTGTCTTCTCATCTTCATCAACAATTAAATCATAAAAAAGGGAATTTCCATGGAGAATAAACATTTGGCAGAACTTCCCCTATATTTTAGGGAAATTTATCAAACATGAAACAATCTCAAGAGAGGCTTCAAAATAAAGCAAGGAACAATGTTTATGATTTTCTTACCAATGGAGAACACAGGAAAACTTCCTTTGGGATCACTCACAATAGTACCGGTTCAAAAGAAATTCGCTCCATGTGGTGAGAGGAAATAGCTCCACAATTTCCGACCATGAGCTTTCTGCTGGCCAGCTCACCTTTATGGATAGGACCGTGCGTTACTACCCATCCCGCCCTGCGGTATTGGATTCCCTTTGGAGCAGCACGGTTGCTAGTGATCCCAGAGTTCTGGAATTTCATCTGCCCTCTCCTTCTGGTTTCAGAGGAATGCTTAAAGGCTTAAGATGAAATAATTCGGGTGATTATATGGGAGAAATTGCCAACAGTAATGAATGGTTTCTATTTTCACCTTAAGTGAAAGGTGAGGGTGACATTGTGTTGGTGCTCGAGTTTAAACTATGTAAAAGTAGGAATAGATTGGATTTTAGGTGCTTCTTTTCCCAGCGACTAGTGAGCCACTGGAATATGTTGCTGGTTGGTATGGTGGGTGCTGACTCTCTGCAGGCATTCAAGAGTACCATTTCCTGACTGGAGCACAGATCGCATCACATAAGTCAGTGTTTTTATTAATAACACTGGATCCTTGTGATCTCTGCACTGGTTTTGATCACCTGAAACATAGAAACATAGAAAATAGGTGCAGGAGTAGGCCATTCACCCCTTCAGGCCTGCACCACTATTCATAAGATCATGGCTGATCATTCACATCAGTACCCTATTCCCGCTTTTTCTCCATATCCCTAGATCCCTTTAGCCATAAGGGCCATATCTAACTCCCTCTTGAATATATTCAATGAAATGGCATCAACAACTCTCTGTGGTTGGGAATTCCACAGGTTAGCAACTCTCTGAGTGAAGAAGTTTCTCCTCATCTCAGTCCTAAATGGCTTACCCCTTATCCTTAGATTATGTTCCCTAGTTCTGAACTTCCCCAACATCGGGAACATTCTTCCTGCATCTAACCTGTCCAGTCCCGTCAGAATTTTATATGTTTCTATGAGATCCCCTCTCATCCTTCTAAACTCCAGTGAATACAGGCCCAGTCGATCCAGTCTCTCCTCATATGTCAGTCCTACCATCCCGGGAATTAGTCTGGTGAACCTTTGTTGCACTCCTTCAATAGCAAAACTGAACACAATATTCCAGGTGAGGCCTCACCAAGGCCCTGTACAACTGCAGTAAGACCTCCTTGCTCCTATACTCAAATCCCCTTGCTATGAAGGCCAACATACCATTTGCTTTCTTCACTGCCTGCTGTACCTGCATATCAACCTTCAATGACTGATGTACCATGACACCCAGGTCTCGTTGCACCTCCCCTTTTCCTAATCAGCCGCCATTCAGATAATATTCTGCCTTTGTGCTTTGGCTCCAAAGTGGATAACCTCACATTTATCCACATTATATTGCATCTGCCACGTGTTTGCCCACTCACCTAACCTGTCCCAAGTCACCCTGCAGCCTCTTAGCGTCCTCCTCATAGCTCACGCCGCCACCCAGCTTAGTGTCATCCACAAACTTGGAAATATTACATCCAATTCCCTCATCCAAATCATTAATGTACAGTGTAAACAGCTGGGGCCCCAGCACAGAACCTTGCGGTACCCCACTAGTCACTGCCTGCCATTCTGAAAAGTCCCCATTTACTCCTACTCTTTGCTTCCTGTCTGACAACTAGTTCTCAATCCACGTCAGCACACTACCCCCAATCCCATGTGCTTTAACTTTGCACATTAATCTCTTGTGTGGGACCTTGTCGAAAGCCTTCTGAAAGTCCAAATATACCACATCGACTGGTTCTCCCTTGTCCACTCTACTGGAAACATCCTCAAAAAATTCCAGAAGATTTGTCAAGCATGATTTCCCTTTCACAAATCCATGCTGACTTGGACCTATCATATTACCTCTTTCCAAATGCACTGCGATCACATCCTTAATAATTGATTCCATCATTTTACCCACTACCGATGTCAGGCTGACCGGTCTGTAATTCCCTGTTTTCTCTCTCCCTCCTTTTTTAAAAAGTGGGGTTACATTGGCTACCCTCCACTCCATAGGAACTGATCCAGAGTCAATGGAATGTTGGAAAATGACTGTCAATGCATCCACTATTTCCAAGGCCATCTCCTTAAGTACTCTGGGATGCAGTCCATCAGGCCCTGGGGATTTATCGGCCTTCAATCCCATCAATTTCCCCAACACAATTTCCCGACTAATAAAGATTTCCCTCAGTTCCTCCTCCTTACTAGACCCTCCGACCCCTTTTATATCCGGAAGGTTGTTTGTGTCCTCCTCAGTGAATACCGAACCAAAGTACTTGTTCAATTGGTCCGCCATTTCTTTGTTCCCCGTTATGACTTCCCCTGATTCTGACTGCAGGGGACCTACGTTTGTCTTTACTAACCTTTTTCTCTTTACATATCTATAGAAACTTTTGCAATCCGTCTTAATGTTCCCTGCAAGCTTCTTCTCGTACTCCATTTTCCCTGCCCTAATCAAACCCTTTGTCCTCCTCTGCTGAGTTCTAAATTTCTCCCAGTCCCCGGGTTCTCTGCTATTTCTGGCCAATTTGTATGCCACTTCCTTGGCTTTAATGCTATCCCTGATTTCCCTTGATAGCCACGGTTGAGCCACCTTCCCTTTTTTATTTTTACGACAGACAGGAATGTACAATTGTTGTAGTTCATCCATGGTCACTCTTCCCCAAGGGGCCTCGCACAACAAGATTGCTAATTAGCCCTTTCTCATTACACATCACCCAGTCTTGGATGGCCAGCCCTCTAGTTGGTTCCTCGACATATTGGTCTAGAAAACCATCCCTAATACATTCCAAAAAATCCTCCTCCACCGCATTGCTACTAGTTTGGTTAGCCTAATAAATATGTAGATTAAAGTCACCCATGATAACTGCCGTACCTTTATTGCACGCATCCCTAATTTCTTGTTTGATGCTGTCCCCAACCTCACTACTACTATTTGGTGGTCTGTACACAACTCCCACTAGAGTTTTCTGCCCTTTGGTATTCCGTAGCTCCAGCCATACTGATTCCACATCATCCAAGCTAATGTCCTTCCTTACTATTGCATTAATTTCCTTTTTAACCAGCAATGCCACCCCACCTCCTTTTCCTTTCTGTCTATCCTTCCTAAATGTTGAATACCCCTGGATGTTGAGTTGCCAGCCTTGGTTACTCTGGAGCCATGTCTCCGTGATGCCAATTACATCTTACCTGTTAACTGCTATCTGCGCAGTTAATTCATCCACCTTATTCCGAATATTCCTCGCATTGAGGCACCTAGCCTTCAGGCTTGTCTTTTTAATACACTTTGCCCCTTTAGAATTTTGCTGTAATGTGGTACTTTTTGCTTTTTGCCTTAGGTTTCTCCTCCCTCCACTTTTACTTTTCTTCTTTCTATCTTTTGCTTCTGCTCCCATTCTACTTTCCTCTGTCTCCCTGCATAGGTTCCCATCCCCCTGCCATATTAATTTATGGGGCTCAGAGAGAAATTTTCAGCAGTATTTTTTCCTTATTTAACCTGTGTTTTTTTTCTGTTTTTTTTGCCTCTCCAAGGATGGTTGTGGGGATGGGGTGGGAAGGAAGGAGCGTTCAGTCATGATGCTCCGTCCATTGTGATGTTGGACAGGCTTTTTTGGACCAGATGTTTTTTTTCCTGCCCGTCAATTTTGTATGTTCGTATGCTGGGTGGCAGCTTTGGGTTCGCACTTGTGATTTCCCACTTGGCAAATTCCCAGTTGTAACCAAGCTGTCTAGGGAGGGAGGTCCCAATGAACAAGAGTGAAACAGTCACACGGAGTGGGGCAAGATGGAAACAAAAATTCAACAGCGAGCAAATAGCACTGTTTTCAGTAATTGGTTGACGAATAGTAGATAACCAGGAGAGATGCCTGCTCACCTTCTCAGATAGGAAATGGTGCATGGAGCTGGGCGGCTAAAGCAACGGAGAGAAAATAATTCCACCTAATCCATGCTGTTAGCTGAACTTAGCCGGATAAACGGTGAGAGGTTGTCACTGAACCCTCCCTCCATCCAGTGCTCTAAGATGAAGGGGGATGGGGAAATCGACCAGGTTGCCTTGCATTTGATCATTGTACTGTGACCCCTGCTGGAAAATGTGTTTGTGGGGAAGAATTGGCCATGATGCCCTCCCCAATCAAATAGCCTACATGTCAGCCAGACTGACACACGAAAAGTAATCACTTGGGGAAGGCCTAGCCTCCATCACCAGCTTCAGCGCAGTCGGGGAGAATGGAGAATGCTCAAGGCAGAAGAAAAAGGTATGTTGAATCTGCTGTGAAACGCCTTGGGCAGATTTTCTACATCAATGCAAGGTGTTGTTGAAGGAGATTACTTTGTTTAATGAACATGTATACTTTAACATAAATTCTAACTTTTCTCATCCTGCAAGAGCATCTTTAATTTGACACATCTATATAGCTTCAGAGTTATACAGCTAAGATGGACTTACCAAAAACAAAGCGACTGTGCTGCCCAGTACGAAGCCCGCAATCACATCAGAGCAGTGATTGCGATATTCAGATACCCGGTTCAGTCCTGTTAAAAAAGCAGCGCAGAGAGCCCCCAAGCACAACACGGGTTTGGCTAATCTGCTGCTTTTGGTCTTTATCGTGCTCGTGATGTACATCTGAAATAGAACAAGATGACACACACAGATCACTGGCACGGGTACATTTTTTTATGTTAACAAAAAACACAGGTCGTTGTGCAAGCAAGGCCAAGGAACGTAATGAATACTGATGATTCTCCACTGAATTATGTGATGCTTCCTACACTTCAGAAGTACTTCTCTGGCTGTAAAGCATTTCGGGATGTCCTGAGGTCGTGAAAAGTGTGATATAAATGCAAATTCTTTCTGTCTTTCAAATGAACTTAAATAATCCTTAATTTATTTTTTTTCATGGTAAAAGTTACCAGGACATTAAAAAACTAGCCAAAATATTCAAAAGTAAGGCACACGTTCTCCACTATGTTACTCCACTCAATTTGGTTTCTGGTTTTTACAGAAGTGCGGGAGGCGATATTGCACTGTGCTGATTGAGAGGTGTGAAGAAGAGTGCTGCGAATTACTGACTACGTGAAGTTCCCAAAAGCACCAAACGTTCAAAGTCTGCAATACTTTTTCATTCAGTTTTTGGTCACACTAAGTGGAAGAGACTATTTTAAACCAAAACCGTTTAAAGTGACCAATCATGAGGGTGAAATTCGACTTGGGAGTAGATGCAAAGCGAGCGGTGTCGCATCTGCCCTGAGTTATACATATTCAACAACAAATTGCATTCAATCTTCCCGCTCATTTTTTGGGGGTGCTGGCCCCTTTAAGGGGCTGCGCGGCCCATATAAATTACCGCGCATGCGCGGTTTTTACTATTAGAATGCTGTTAAGCCAGCTGCACGGCCGCGCACCTTAAAGGGAACATTACTTGCATTTGTATATCGCATTTAACATAGTAAAACTTCCTGCGGTGCTTCACAGGAGCGATTATCAAACAAAATTTGACACTGAGCCACATAATGAGATATTAGGACAGGAAAACGGTAGGTTTTAAGGAGTATCTTAAAGGAGGAGAGAGGTAGAGATGGCTGATAGTTAGGGAGGAAATTCCAGAGCTTAGGGCCCTGGCAGCTGAAGGCACAGCTCCAATGGTGGAGCGATGGAAATCGTGGATGCGCAACAGGCCAGAATTGCAGGAGTGCAGAGATCTCGGCGGGTTGTAGGGCTGGAGGAGGTTACAGAGACAGGGAGGGATTTGAAAATAAGGATGAGAATTTTAAAATTGAGGCGTCGCTTATCCGGGAGCCAATATAGGTTAGCAAGCACAGGGGTGATGGGTGAACGGGACTTGGTGCAAGTTAGGACATGGGCAGCAGAGTTTTGTGTAAGCTCAAGGTTACATTGTTCTGCTAACCAGCATGACGCAAGAAAATTGAAGCTCGGTCGAAATAGAAAGATAAAAGCAGGTAAAAAGTGGAGATTTCACGTCATCCACATTAATGAAGATGAATTGTTCAAATAGTGTACAGCATCCTCAGGGCACTGCACTGAGGCATGTTTTCGGGAAACAATACATTACATTGTTCAACCACTAGAAGGCATTAAGCACATACATCAAGTTAGTCCTTTGGAACATGGCTACTCAAAAACATTAATATCGGCATAAAGACAAACCACACAAGATCTGCTTAATGTCACATTTGGATGCCTCTGGATATACAGGGACTCAATTAAGTCATTTTATGGAGAAAAAATATACCCACTGGCGAGTCGGTCAATAACCATAGGTCATAGATTCAAAGTAATTGGAAAAAGACCTAGAGAGGCAGGGAGATGAGGAGAAATGTTTTCACTCAGAGAGTTGTCGGGATCTGAAATGCTTTACCTAAAAAGCTGGTGGATACTGATTCCATAAATAATTTTAAAAGGGGCTTGGTCAGGTATTTGAGGGTGAGGAACTTACATGGTTACGGACAAAAAGCTGTAAAACAAAGCTCGACTGCTCTTTCAAAGAGCCGGCACAGGCACGGTGGCTTGTGTGACCTCCTCCTGTGCTGCAAGTTTCTATGATTCTAATGGCAATGCCATCCAGTCCAAGTTTTATTATTGGAAAATTATAGACAGGAGATTATTTTAATCCAAAATGACTAAAAGATAACATTTCCTCAGTTGAAACCGTAACTTTACAAATATTTTGATGGACTAGAACCTTTGTTGATTATTTTTATTTTTTGATACCATTTATCTGATCTTATCCATGAGAGTTGTGTTCATACTGCTGCACACTTGGCTCAGAGCTATAAAAGTCAACCCACATCAACATGCATTTTAACAACAAGGGAGGTTATACAATCCAGACTAGCAGTCTTGAATACTCCTTTGAGCTGCAATTAGTAAAGGGAAACACTGCATAAAACCTCATCCAAGTGCTGAAAAATTCAAACAGCAATGCCTTTTAACCAAAAGAAGCATATTTTAGTAAACATTAAAGTCTGACCTAATTATGGGCCCAAATTTCCCCAGGAATTGCTGGTTTTTTTGGAGCAACTTGATTTTTCTGGAGTATCTTTTTAGTTGCAATTCTGGCCATTTAATTTGCGCCAGTGTAAGTGAGTTAGTTAGGTGTTTTAATAGTTTAGTTTTTTTTTCAAAAGGGGGCGTTACCAGCCACTTATGCCTGTTTTGACCATTTAAGCAAGTTTAGCCAGCTAAAAGTTACTCCAAACTAACTTAGGCCAGCGTAAGTGGGCACTCTTGTACGTTTAGAAAAACCTTACGGTGACTTAAGAAATCAGCGCAGGCAGCCAGAATTGGGGGGGTGGGGGGGGAGCGGACCTTGCAAAGCACTAAACACTTTCACAATAACATTAAAGAAGCATAAATACATGTAAAGCACCAAGCACGAATCAAAGCAGTACATTTGCACCAAGCACTAAACAAAGCACAAAAAGTAATATGCAATTAATTAACAAATAAAAAATAGAAGGATCCCTGCACCTAAAGCACCAAGACCAAAGTAATAAGCAATCAATCGATCAGTATATAACAAATAAAAAATAGAAGTCCTACCTTAGGGAACACAACAGGCCGCCAATGAGGGAACCCATTCGGCCAGGGCTAGGGACGGCGTGCTTCAGGCCCCTCCCACACAGCCTACAGAGCGCACTCACAGATTCGGCCTGCCAGGAGCTACTGCACATGCACGCCGACTCTAGCGCGCATGTGCATAGGTCCCGGCACTGTTTTCAGCGCCAGGACCTGGCTCCGCCCCAATCCACTGGGCCACGTTATGCCACCACCGAGGAGAGGCTGGGGAGTGGCCAGAATCGGGAGGAAGATTTTCGGCGCGCTTGGAGGTAGACATCTCAGCTGCCAAGATCCTAAACTCTGGAATTCCCTGCCTGAACCTCTTCGCCTCTCTACCTCTCTCTTCTCCTTTAAGATGCTCCTTAAAACCTACCTCTTTGACCAAGCTTTTGCTCATTTGTCCTAATATCTCCTTCTGTGGCTTGGTATCAAAATTTTTTTATTGATATCGCTCTTGATAAGTGCCTTGGGAGGTTTTGCCATGTTAAATGTGCTATATAAATGTAAGTTGTTGTTGTTGTTATAATCACTTCTGTGGGCACGAGCTGAATGCGTCCAGCATAACATTAACCTCTGCTTAAGACGACACTGTTGCTCTATTTAGTGATGAAATACATCCTCTGCACGATGAATTCATCAAATTAAACACAGTTTAGCAAAGACTTTTTAGTATCATTTTAACAGGCTGAGAGGCCTTGGGGTGGGGGGGTGGGGTAGGGGTGGGGGGGAGAGCGGAGGTGGGGTGAGGAGAGTGGGGAGGAGGTAACTAGTAATTAAACATTTCAATAATTTCCTTTTGATTATATACTAATTGTTTGAACTCCAATCTCCTAGAAAACCTGTTATTAATATTTTCATTTTTCTTTCATTCTGATTTCCCTTTCCAACTTGCGCCCAATGGAAATCTACGCAGTCAATTCTGTTGAAAGGTCATCGACTTTAAAGTTTATATAGAATTTACAGCACAGAAACAGGCCATTCAGCCTAAGTGGTTTATGTTCCACATGAAACTCCTCCCAACCCATTTCATCTAAAACCCTATTTGCATAACCTTTTATTCCATTCTCTGTCATATCTAGCTTCCCCTTAAATACGTCTATTCACTCATCTACTCTTTGTGCTAGCGAGTTCCACATTCTCACCAGTCTCCGGGGACAGAATTTTCCCCTGAATTCCCTATCGGATTTATTAGTGACTTTCTTATACTTAAGGCCCTTAGTTTTGGACTCCCCCACAAGTAGAAATATCTTCTCTCTGTTACCCAATGAAACCCTTTCAAAATCTCCAAGACCACTATCATGTTAACTATGTATCTCTTTGCACAGATGCTGTCAGACCTGCTGAGCCTTTTCCAGCGTTTTCTGCTTTTATTTCAAACGATCACTCTCGTATATTTTCGTTACATTTTTTGAGTAACTTCTGGAATTTGAACCAAATGCACACAAATGAAAACTGGTACTAACAATTTGTGTAGCTTCACTCATGTGTCACCTCAGTGTTATTTCACGTGCTCCGCCTTTCAGTCCATGTTACTGATATGATGATGTAGATAGAGAGTTCGGGGTAAATTTAGCAACAAGTCTCTCAGACTTTGCTAACTGTATGGTGCATTACATTAGAGCTTCAGCTGTGCCACACAGCCGCAATTTCCCATGTAAGGCATAACCATTGTGGGAAAGCACCAAGGAGGGTGATCCACCTGTGCAGCTTAGAGGCGACCACCGTGGCATTTTGATCACGCTAACGCAGACAGTAAACATCCTAGTTTACAATCGCCGCACTAAAACGATTGCTGCGCACGAGCACCGAGCAAGATGCCCTTCACATTCACACATATGTAACCTTGCCCATAATGTCCTGCAGCCATCCAATTTTGGACTGGCCAACTGAAGTGCCAAGAGAAAGTCAAGCAGAGCCCCAGAAAGAAAGAACTGTCCAGTTGGCAATTCCAGGTGCTGTTCTGGATACGCTCTTGAGCTGCATTGGGTGCGGTCTGGTACAAGTTGGCAGCCCACTGACCCTATTTGCAGATGGGTTGGCAGAGACAAAGAGGGAAAGAAGACAATGATAAAAATAAAGATAATCAAATCACCAGATAAGAAAATAAGATGTAAGATCAGTCCATCTCTGAAAAATGCATCCATTTATGAAAAATTATCTTACCCCTCTTAGTGCCGTACATTAATTGCATACTCATTGCTTATACAGTCCTCACCGCTTCGATCATTATTGAAGAAACCAAACAAGGCTGCATGTAGTGCAGCTACTGATATTTACATGGTAAAACTGTAACCCCACTACCATTTATCGCGGATTAGAAGGATTTAACTACACAAAAGGGAAGTTTAAACAGAGGTGTTATTCACTTAGGATTGTACTTGCTTCAGTGTCCCTCAAAGGTTTTTGCTTCAATGGCCGATTAAACGGGAATGTTTGAAGTGATGGTCACTGTACTAGAAAAATTACTTCCCCGTGTTTGCAAACAGCTCCAATCAGATTATTTCTGTTTTGTTTTAAAGTGTTACAGGCATGTCATCATTCTGGAGGCGTTACAATCATTGCTGATCCTGGGGTGATTGTTACTCGGGTAGGTAGCGAAAAGTTTGAGCGTGATACTAAATATAAATACCTGAGCAAAATGAAGTTAATCCTCAATGATTATCCTCAATAATCTGTATTGCTTTCAAATACCCTATGGTTCATTTAAATGCTTTGCATCTAAATTGCAGATAAATCCTGGTTATCCCTCCTGGTGAATAACATGGTGAATACTTGCATTGGAGGCAGTTCAGAGAAGGTTCACTAGAATGATTCCGGAGATGAGGGGGTTGACTTATGAGGATAGGTTGAGTAGGTTGGACCTATACTCACTGGAGTTCAAAAGAATGAGAGGTGATCTTATTGAAACATAAGTTAATGAGGGGGCTCGACAAGGTGGATGCAGAGAGGATATTTCTACTCATAGGGGAAACTAAAACTAGGGGACATAGGGCTAGATTTTCCACTTTTTTTGCATGCTTAACGCCCACTTTACCGCTGAAATGACGTATAACGCCCATATATCGGCCAGTTAGCCACAAAATGGAAACTGACGGGCATTTTTCGGAAACTGATCACCGAGCGTTACTTGCCCCATGTGCTTAACACCGGGAAAAAATAATACCGCCAGCCCACTTTTTTGAGGAAGAATCATCAGAATGGGCAAAATCAATGCCCATAATATCGCCCAGCGTTACTTTCTGCACTGATTTAACGTTGAGATTCAATAATACCGCCCGCCCATTTTTTTTTGGTCGTAAAGACCACATTTGCCGAAACTAACGCCCAGGAGATCGCCCACCGTCACTTTCACCACCGCGCACACATATCGGCCACTATATCGCTCGCCCAAAAAACCGTCCGTAAAAAGTGGAACTGTTCTGAACTAACGTCAGTGGCTGCCATTTTTTAAATTGCAGGTTGTTTCATTCAAAAGGCTGCTTCAACTTCAGGGGAGTTTGCATTGACTCTGGAGTTCTTCTCAGGTGAAGTGACCATCTCAACAGACATATTTTCAGACTCTGGACTATTGGGAGTTTACTCTCGGTGTATTTTAGTGAGGAAATTATTGCTTCTGATCAATCGCGATTATACTTTCATTGCAATGGGGCCAGCCATTTCTCAGCCTGCGTCGATTAATACGCAGATGCTGCAGAGTGCAAATGGCTCAATGTGTGATGCACATCATTATGTCCCCAATTTAAGACGTGCAAGAATGAGGAGGAGGTCCAGACCATACACACCCTGCACAAGGAGAAGAGGTCTTACCTCGACGTCTCCAACCACACCTGCCTTCGGAGACTGCGCTTCCACAGGGTGGTTATCAATGAAATATGTGAGCTCATCAGGCCACATATGCAGCCTGCCATCAAGATATCGGTGTCGGTCGAGGTCAAGGTCACCGTAGCACTGTCTTTCTACGCGCCCGGTTCCTTTCGGGCTTCCGCGGTCGAGACTTGCGCATCGCTACATTAGACAGGTCACGGAGGCCCTGTACGTGTGAAGGATGGACTTTAGCAGCTTCCCCATGACCGTGGAGGCTCAGACTGACAGGGCTGGAGCATTCTACCACATTGCTAAGTTCCCCAGGGTGCAGAGAGCAATACAGTGCACTCACATCGCCTTGTGGGCACCTTCTCAGGACCCTGAGCGTTTTCGTAACAGAAAAGGATTTTACTCCCTGAAGGTCCAACTAGTTGTCGACCACAACCAGATCATACTGGCAGTGAATGCCAAATGTCCGAGCACCTTCAATGAGGCTCACATCCCGCGTGAGAGCGCCGTCTCTGACATCTTTAAGAGTCAGCCACAAGAACGATGCTGGACGCTTGGTGCTAACCAATAAGACCTAGCCACCTGGCTGATGACCCTCCTGCGTGACACCCAAACCGAGGCCAAGAAGCAATATAACCAGAGCCACAGAGACACACACAATGTGGTCCACAAAACAATAACTGTGCTTAAGAGCGCTTTAGATGTCTGGGCCACTCAGGAGGGGAGCTACAATACAACCCTGAGCAAGTAGGTAAATTCGTGGCCGTGTGCTCCATGCTGCACAACCTGGCTATCAGGAGGGGACAAGAATTGCCAGAAGGGACTGATGTTCCACCTCAGGAGAGGAAGAGGATGATGAGGGGCTGGATGCTGACCTAGGGCCAAACAATCAGGCTGGCTATGCCCACGACCCCCTCCAGACCGCAGGAAAGGGCCCGTGGTGGCTAAAAAGCTGCAAGACTCTTACGTGAGGAGCTGATATCTGAACGATTTGCCTGAAAGAGCGTTGATGTGAGTGACAACGCTGGCACACTGCTGTGTGTGTGCAGCTCAGACATCAATGGTGCCCATCACCTTGGTGCCACTTAAAGTTTACATTGATTGAAGTTAAGTTTTATTTAACCCTTTCATGTTAAGGAATCACCAGTGTATAACGGTCCAGCTATCTGAGACAATGCACAACAAGGTTATGTTCAATAAATTTTTTTTTTATACCAACACTGGTCTGAAATCATAAGTATCCAAGGCAATAACTCCCAACCCCTGCCCACACCCCACTTTTTCCACCATTGATATCAAACAAATGTTTAACATGTCCAGCAACACAGAATACAAAGGCAAAGCGAGAGCGTGGTTCCCTCCCCCCCATACATTGCAATAAATTGCATACACCCTGATGGAGTATAACACTACCATCACCTACGGACATGCACTTCACTTTCCTTCCCCCCCTCCCCTTCTTCTCCCCACGTCTACCCCTTCCCCTCCTCGCTCCACAGCACCTGGCCGAAGAGCTCCTCAGGCGGTACCTCATTGGGGGGGATGAAGGCAGATGTGGTGGTTGCACGGGTACGGGAGTGGGGGGTGCCGAGGGGGCAACATTCTCTGATGCAGAAGCAGGATCTTGGTCCTTGCTCTCATCTGTCGTTCATAGTGGTGGTGCGGAACCTAGGGATGGAGTGCCGCGCTCTGGGACCACTGGGAGGCCTGTGCCAGCAGTGTTTCTGGCTATAGCATCCAAGGCCTCCGCCATCCGTGGAATGTACTCAGTCATGGTGGCCAGCTGTCAGGATATGTCCCCAAATGCTTTGATGAGCTGGTCACCAATGTCTACAGTCCTCCTGGACAACTGTACCATCTCTCCGCTCTCATGTGGCGTTCGTGGAACAGACCTGCCACGTCCACGAGGCCTCCGCGGGGTCGGCGCCATCCTGGGAACAAATGGAGTGCCCTGTGGCAAGGTGCTTGGGGCCGGTACCTCCAGAGTGGAGGTGGGAATGACCGGAGGACCACTAGATGGCCTTGGGGTGGAATGGCTTCTGGAGCATGGTGATACAGGTTCCTCGAAGTCCGCGCTCTCATCTGTGGAGAACAGACCCAGCAGATTGACGGGTGAGAATCGGAGCTCCTAAGCAGCAGATGTAGGATTATCCGGAGAGTGGGGCCCCTTGTCCCCACCTTCTGGCCTCTGTGGTCTTGCCTGGGGCCGCGCTGCTGGCTGAGCTGCAAAACACAAATGAGGTTATTAAAAGAGAAAGGGGTGCTTGGGTCACAAGGTGAGTCCAGCGCTAAACACAGCATATGCACCACCGCTATCAAAATCATCACAGACATCACATTTCATGACCATCAACACATTTGTATTGCAATGATTATCATTCGGCCAGCATTATTTCTATGACAATTTTAGAAATCATCTATCATATATGATTGTTTGGATATGAGTGGGTTTGGCATCTATTGACTTTACATCACGCAATGGTGTAAGCTTTACTCACGTGGCATCACTTCAAGGACTGCAGATGCGTCCATGGCTGTCCTGGTGTGCTTCCCCACGAGCACGAGCACCTGCTCCTCCATGTCAGTGATGTTGCTGAGAACTGGTGGCCCCCCACCCATTCGCCTCTGCAGGGACCTCATCGTCTATGGCTTCTTCTGTAAAAGGTGACAGGACGACATGGCATGAGATCATTGCGTGATATCATTGCTAGATCCTATCACAGAGACTGATACAACACATAACCGACAGATGTAATCATGATTATTATGATAATTATCATTCTTTACCTAAGGACGTGCACTGTGACCGCAGACTTTGAGTAAAACATGCCCGGTAAAAGTGAAGACCTCATATCTGTTGATAGTCACTCATGACTGTGACAAATCAAATTATATAAATACATAAGTACATGGAAATCAATGTAATACTTACTCTTGCGGATCCCACAAGGTCGTTCCATCGTTTGCGGCATTGGTTACCTTCACGCACCTCATTGGTCACCGACGAGACGACCTCTGCTATCTCGGACCATATCCTCTGGTAGGCCTTTGGGGTGGGCTTCCCACGCACTCCCTGTGTCAAATCACCCCAGCGTAACTCGACCTTCTGCAGGAAGGAGGCATTTGCCTCGTCCGAGAACCTCCTAAGTCTTTTGCGCCCTCCAATGTGCTCCTCTCCCAGCTCACTGCTCTCTCCAGCATCAGACTCCACAGCGTGCTGTGATGCCTCCTCCTCTCCCTCCATTATAGGCCAAATTCGGGCAAATATTTGGCTGGTAACAGCTAATTTTTGTTTCCCTCGTTGCAGTGAAGTTCTAAAGTCTCTCTCCTTCCTCCCAAAGCAGCCACACCACACTCAGACACTCCTTCAGTCCCTCTCAGCTCCCTCTCTCTCTGTCTCCTCTTCTGCGCATGTCATGATGACCCTTGACCTCCTGAATCACGGGAATCGAGCGTTGTCATGCCGTTGCTAAGGACGGCGACACTTTACGGCAGAAGGTCAGCGAGATTTGCCACCGGCCATTTCATATCGCTCGCGGTAACGCCCATTTTAATAAATGGAGACTAGGTGCTTTGAAAATGGGCGAGAAGCCGGCGATCTGAAAACCCTTTTTTACTGCCCACGCCGGAAATAACACCCATTTTTGGGCGATAAGCACAAAAGTGGAAAATCTAGCCCATAGTCTTAGAATAAGGGACCGCCCATTTAAAACTGAGATGAGGAAAAATTTCTTCTCTCAGAGGGTTGTAAATCTATGGGATTCTCTGCCCCTATTCCTGCTCCTATTTCTTACGTTCTTATGTTATTATGATCATGTTTACTTTGGAGTCAAAACACCATGGTAGACATTATGGATAATCAAACTCTCCCAGTTTACAATCATCTTGGATTACTTCCAAAAGGCATTGATAAAGTGCCACATAGGCTTGCCAGCAAAGTTGAAGCCCATGGAATAATAGGGACAGTGGCAGCATAGACACAAAATTGGCTAAGTGACAGGAAACAGAGAGGAGTGGTATTTTTCAGTCTGGAGTGGTGTTCCCCAGGGTCTTGCTTTTCTTGATATATATTAACGACTTGGATTTGGGTGTACTGGGCACAATTTCATAATGTGCAGATGACACAAAACTTGGAAGTATACAGTGAGGAGGATAGTGATAGATTTCAAGAGGACATAGGAAGGCTGGTGCAGAAAAGTGCAAAATGATATATTTTGACAGGAAGAACAAGGAGAGGCAATAAAAATTAAAAGGTACAATTCTAAAGAGGGTGCAGGGACAGAGAGACCAAGGGGTATCTGTGCACAAATCGTTGAAGGCGGCAGGGCAGGTTGAGAAAGTGGTTACAAAAGCATAAGGGATCCTGGCTTTATAATTAGAAACATAGAGTACAAAAGCAAGAAAGTTATTATCAACTGGAGAATTGTGACCAATTCTGGGCACCGCACTTTAGGAAGCATGTGAAAGCCTTAGATTGGGTGCGGAAAAGATTTACAAGAGTTGTTCCAGGGATGAGGGACTTCAGTTACATGGATAGACTGGAGAAGCTGGAGTTTTTTGCCTTAGAGCAGAGAAGGTTGAGAGGAAATTTGATAGAGATGTTCATAATAATAAGGGGTCGAGAAACAATAGATAGAGAAAAACAGTTCCCAGTGGCGGAAGGGTCAGGAACTAGAGGACACAGATTTAAGGTGATTGGCAGAAGAACCAAAGGTGACATGAGGAAAACTTTTTTTACGCAGCGAGTGGTTATGATCTGGAATGCACTGCCTGAAAGGTGGTGGAGGCAGATTCAAATCGTGGCTTTCAAAAGGAAATTGTCGAAGTACTGATAGTATATGTAATGGCTGCATCAATTTACTAAGGAAAGATTACTTGATGTGATGGCTACAAATTGTAAGGTGGAGCTGTGGGTACTGCACAAAGTAGGTGGAGGGCTTAAGCAAGACAATGCTGGCAGGCAGAGTGGTGCAGAAGTAGTAGCCCATTGCACAGCAGTGAATGAATTGGAAGTATTCTCTGCCAGTTGTAAGGTGAGCTTTTTCAAAGTATTTGTTTGTGTGATTGAGAAAAGTCGTGTGTGAAGCAAAAGAAATGATCTCCTTCCAAAGAGAAGAAATTTGTGTTAGCTTTGCAGGGCATTGTGAGGCTAAGGGTGAAAATGAATGTCACAAAGTATGATCAGGAGTGCATTTTAGATAAATGTTACCAGTATTACTTGAAGTTGAGTCAGTAAATTGGAGGATGGCTGAGAGTGACTTTTGGTAAGATGAAATGATGGCTCCTAGTCATATGTGAATGCCTGCAGTCAATTTGAGAGGTAAATCTACGTTTCGAAAGAAATAGATTAATCAGGGACAGTCAGCACAAATTTATTAAGGGAAGGTCGTGTCTGACTAACTTGATTGAAATTTTCGAGGAGGTAACCAAGAGGGTCGATGAGGGCAGTGCGTATGTTGTAGTGTATGGATTTTAGCAAAGCTTTCGGTAAGGTCCCACATGGCAGGCTGGTTATGAAAGTAAAAGGTCATGATATCCAGGGCAAAGTGGCAAGTTGGATCCAAAATTGGCTCAGAGGCAGGAAGCAAAGGGTAATGGTTGATGGGTGTGTTTGTGACTGGAAGGATGTCTCCAGTGGGGTTCTGCAAGGCTCAGTTCTAGGTCCCTTGCTGTTTGTGGTATACATCAATGATCTAGACTAGACGTATTTACCGAGGCATATGAAAGCATGGGCCTTACGCTAAACATTAGTAAGACAAAGGTCCTCCACCAGCCTGTCCTCGCCGCACAGCACTGCTCCCAGACATCAAGATCCACGGCATGGCCCTGGACAACGTGGACCACTTCCCCTGTCTCGGGAGCCTCCTATCAACAAGAGCAGGCATCGACGATGAGATCCAACACCGCCTCCAGTGCACCAGTGCAGCCTTCGGCCGCTTGAGGAAAAGAGTGTTTGAAGACCAGTCCCTCAAAACTGTCACCAAGCTCATGGTCTACAGGGCCGTAGTAATACCCGCCCTCCTGTATGGCTCAGAGACGTGGACCATGTACAGTAGACACCTCAAGTCGCTGGAGAAATACCACCAGCGATGTCTCCGCAAGATCCTGCAAAGCCCCTGGGAGGACAGACGCACAAACGTTAGCGTCCTCGTCCAGGCCAACATCCCCAGCATTGAAGCACTGACCACACTTGATCAGCTCCACTGGGCAGGCCACACTATTCACATGCCAGACACAAGACTCCCAAAGCAAGCGCCCTACTCCGAACTCGTCCACGGCAAACGAGCCAAAGGCGGGCAGAGGAAACGTTACAAGGACAGCCTCAAAGCCTCCCTGATAAAGTGCTACATCCCCACTGACACCTGGGAGTCCCTGGCCATAGACCGCCCTAAATGGAGGAAGTGCATTTGGGAGGGCGCTGAGCTCCTTGAGTATCGTCGCCGAGAGCATGCAGAAATCAAGGGCAGGCAGCAGAAGGAATGTGCGGCAAACCAGGCTCCCTGCCCACCCTTTCCCTCAACGACTATCTGCCCCACCTGTGACAGAGACTGTGGTTCTCGTATTGGACTGTACAGCCACCTAAGAACTCATGCTAAGAGTGGAAGCAAGTCTTCCTCGATTTCGAGGGACTGCCTATGATGATGAGACTTGAATATAGGGGGTATGATTAAGAAGTTTGCAGATGATACAAAAATAGGTCGTGTGATTGATAATGAAGAAGAAAGCTGCGGACTGCAGGAAAATATCAATCAACTGGTCAGGTGGGCAGAACAGTGGCAAATGGAATTTAATCCAGAGAAGTGTGAGGTAATGCATTTGGGAAGGGCTAACAATGAAAGGGAATGCACATTAAATGGTAGGACATTGAGAAGTGTAGAGGAACAAAGGGACCTGGGAGTGCATGTCCACAGATCCCTGAAAGTAGCAGACCAGGTGGATAAGGTGGTTAAGAAGGCATACGGAATGCTTGTCTTTAATAGCCGAGACATAGAATATAAGAGCAGGTGGGTTATGCTTGAACTGTATAGAACACTGGTGAGGCCACAGTTGAAGTACTGCATGCGGTTCTGGTCAACGTATTACAGGAAGGACGTGATTGCACTGGAGAGGGTACAGAGGAGATTTGCGAGGACGTTGCGGGAGTGGAGAATCTTAGCTCTGAGGACAGATTAGATAGGCTGGGTTGCTTTTCTTTGAAACAGAGGAGGCTAAGGGGAGACCTCATTGAGGTGTATAACATTATGAGGGGCCTAGATATAGTGGATAGAAAGGGCTAGCCTTAGTAGAGGGGTCAACAACCAGAGGGCATAAATTTAAAGTAATTGGTGGAATGTTTAGAGAGGATTTGAGGGCAAATTTCTTCACGCAGAGGGTTATGGGGGTCTGGAACTCACTGCCTGAAAGGATGGTAAAGGCAGAAACTCTCACCACATTTAAAAAGTACTTGGATGGGCACTTGAAGTGCCGTGACCTACAGGGTTACGGACCTAGAGCTGGAAAGTGGGAATCGGCTGGATTGCCTCTTGTTGGCCGGTGCGGACACGATGGGCTGAAATGGCCTCCTTCCGTGCTGTAAACTTCTATCATTCTATGATTCTACCTGAAAGAAAAAAAATTGCAGGACTACGTGGAAAGGGCGGGAGAGTGGGATTCGTTGAAGTGCTTTTGCAGAGAGCAGGTATAGGCTTGATGAGCTGAATGGCATCCTTCTGTGCTTTGAATGTCAGACAGTGGCTCATAGGTAGCACCCTCGCCTCTGAGTCATGAAGATTGTGGGTTCAAGTCCCATTCAAGAGACATCAGCACAAAAATCTAAGCTGACACTCCAATGCAGTACTGAGGAAGTACTGCACTGTCAGCGGTGCCGTCTTTCAGAGGAGACATTAAACCTGGGCCCGTCTGCTTTCTCAGGTGGACGTAAAAGATCCCATGGCACTATTTTGACCGGTGACCTGGCCAATATTCATCCCTCAATCAATGTAACAAAAACAGATTATCTGGTCATTATCATATTGCTGTTTATGGGAGCATGCTGTCTGCAAATGATTACATTACAACAGCGACTACACTTCAAAAAGTACTTAATTGGCTTTAAAGCACTTTGGGACGTCCATTGGTTGTGAAAGACACTATATAAATGCAAGTCTTTCTTGCTTTCTTCTTTCTTTAACCATTCTATGATTCTACATTCAAAGGGCCAGAAAGAATGCTTCTCTGAGGAGCCATTCAGTAATACAACTCTATCTGATATGGCCAATATCCATTGAAAGAAAAATGAAGCTCCAGTATGGTACTGGATGAATCCAGGGTGCTCAAGATCTAGTGTTGCCTGATTGGTTACATCCATTAGGATGTCACCACCATTTTTGCCACACGACTAGGGATGGGGTCAGCAAAGAAGTCGATATCATTGACTCATACAACACAGAGGAGGCCATTCGACCCAGCATCCCTGTGCCGACTCTGCAAAAGAGCTATTCTAATTAGTCCCATTCCTCCTGCTGAAGTCCCTCATCTCTGGAACCATTTCAATAAATCTCCTCTGCACCGTCTCCAAAAGCCATGACATCTTTATGCCGTGGGATTCTTTTTTCTCTTCCATTTTTGACTGCCATTCTTTAATTCCCATTGCCTTTGCAAAAACTGCCAATGAGCTTATTATTTGCTTTTGAAGCTCGTTAAAGGCGTTTTTTGAATGTTTGTCCCTCTATTGTGACACTCCCCTTTAAATGGTGCTGGGCCTTTAAGTGTCAGATACGTGTAATTTCCCTTTTTGGACACTAAAGTGCTCCCTAGATTCATCCCAGTCTATACATGAATAGTTTGTTTACAAAAGGAGTTTACAGGCAGTATTTGTAAGACTTCATCTTGGAATCTTCCTCTACCTGACTATACAGACTAAGAAACCATTTTCCCCAGTTCCCATTTTGAGTTGACAGTAAGAAATGTTGAATCTGCTCCGAGAAATTACTTTTTTCCTCTGTATCCTTCAGTTGACAACTTTGAACCCTGAATCTCCATCTTCCTGACAGCAATACCAATGAAGAATAATCTAGTCTCTGTCAGCGGCTAGTTTGGTCGCTAGGGGATTCTTTCTCGACATCAACAATGGTCTGTGTAGTAGAAATCCAACATTACATGGCATTTACAGCACAGAAACGGGCCATTCTGCCCAACTGGTCCATGCTGCTGTTTATGCTTCACATGACCTTCCACCCACCCCTCTTCATCTCACCCTATCAGCATCTCATTCTATTCCTTTCTTCCTCATGTGTTTATCAAGCTTCCCCTTAAATGTATCTATGCTATTCACCTCAACTCCTCTATTCCACATTCTAACCACTCTCTGGTAAAGAAGTTTCTCCTGAATTCCCTATTTATGGCCCCTGGTTTGGGTCTTCCCCACAAGTGGAAACATCTTCTCCACTTCTAACCTATCAAACCCCTTCATAATCTTAAAGACCTCTATCGAGTCGCCCCCTCAGCCTTCTCTTTTCTCGAGAAAAGAGCCCCAGCCTGTTCAGTCTTTTGTGAAAGTCATATTGAATAGTAAGTGATAAGAACAAAATATTAACGTAACATGCTAGGAAGAGCAAGTCAGTTTTCAACTAGTGCAACAGAGTGTGCAATTAGTTGTTGTATTTTTGCTAGCAGTGCATAACAACTGCATGCTCAATCATACTGCTTGGAAACAGGCCAGTTTTGTGATCCATTCAGTCGATTTCTTATTCAGTGCAAGTGCAATTTAGCAAGGTAGGTCCATTGTTTATATTGGGATGTGTTGGTCTCTGGGAATTAGCCCTTCTGTCACTTAAACAAAGATAAATGACTTCTAATACTTGTGATTAAGTGGATAAAATCTATAAGGCACGGCTAAGTGACTCCTCGAGAGTTAGAACTCTCACTGTCAAAGGGCCCAAATTTCCCCAGCCGCCTAGAGCGGCGTTGTTTGCCATGGTGCGCCGACTTCGTGGGGCAAAAAACGCAGCAAAAATTTACCTTTTAATTTGGCCGCTCCTTCATCGGTCTGGTCCCGTGGCGTAACGCTGCAGAGACTGCGGGGGGTGGAACTTCGGCTGTGCTTGCTCAGCGCAGCTGGCAGGGGGACAGGGCTTGGGCCCAGCGTCTCCTCGAGTGCCGGCAGGGGGACGCATGTCCAATTCAGTGTGCCCATATGCGCAATGCGCGTTTCAGCGTGCGCTGGAGCAGGAAGCTTGGCAATCGGCCAATTAAAGGGAGAGCGTCCTCAGTGCCTCAGCAGCATTGGCAATGGACCATATATAAAGGTAAGGTGTGAATAATGATTTTTGGGTGGCTGAGGGAGTGGAAAGGAGTGCTACATAGGTGGAAGAAAGGTGAGAACTGTGATTTTTCAAGATAACCTGAGTGTAAGTCCAATACACCAATGACACAAGACCGTGCAACAAGAACAAAGAATTTTCTCCATGAGGAAGTGGAGAAACTAGTGACTGTCATTGAGGACAAATGGCTGGAGCTGGATATCAGTAAGAGAGGTCCCACAAAAGTTCCACCCAAAGAACTGAGAAGACGATGGAATCTAGTTATAGAAGAATACTCCACAAGGGTGAATACTGCAAGATCTGGAAGTCAATGCAAAAAGAAATTGCAGGATGTTGGTCAAGTAGTGAGTGTAAGTAATATTTTCATCTTTAAATGGAATTGCAATTGTAAATGTGACCATCTGTATGTGTCCCACCCATCAAAAGTGCACCATGTGGGAAAAGTTTTATTTTCATCTTTGCAGAAAAAATTGGCCCACAACAAAAGGGAAAGACTCAGAACAGGAAGAGGGCAGCCAAATCTGCACCAACTGTCACCCCTGGAACAGAGGGTTGCTGCCTTGCTGAGTTGCACCGGCAGAAAAAGAATCAGCTCTGTACAAGCTGGACCCACACGCAAGGGTGAGGGTAAGTCATTAAAATGCATCGTCACCCTTCAAATCAACCTGCTGACTGACCTGTTACACGTGAGACTACTCATGCCACCCATCCTGCCCCCTCCTGTGCTGCTAACCAATTGACTGTTTTGTTGTATTTTGCAGAAGACAATCTTGAACATCCTGAAGATCCACCAGAAGATCCAGATGCGTGCGCTCCAGACCAAGGCGGGGGGAGGGGTCCATGGAAATGTGTTCACGGGAGACTGCTGATCGTGATATGGATCAATCCATCGTACAGGGCATCACACTGCCAGAAAACTCCATGAGCTCCGCGGCGACATTCCATGGTTTCACACCTCCCGAGGTTGCGGGTCCCAGTGGCGGTGGTGAAATGCATGTTGGAACACCCAGTCCCCCACCGTCCCAGCCTGCACCTCACACTGGAGGGGTGTCACTAGGCAGATCCATGGCGAGGGGAAGGAGAAGCTGACCAGTCTCTCCTGAGATACAGCCTTCATCAGATGTTAATCAGGTTATGTCATTGGGTGAGGAGACCAATGCCCTTACAAGATCACTCGTGGCGACAGTCAGTGGGGTGCGTGATGAGGTAGTGACACTGTCGGGAGAAATATCAGCACTGAGACGGGAACTGAGGACGGGCATTTCAGAGGGTATGTAAACGATCGCAGATGCCATGAGGGAACTAGCTGCTGCAATAAGGGCACAAAGGCCGGATACTCAAATGCCAGTCCCACTTCAATCCACGCACCAGCCACCGGTGAGATCCAAGCCGGGCCCCCAACCCCCCCCACACCATCACCGACCCTATGAGGAAGTGCACTTTCCCCGAGATGTGGGTGAGGGATGGGTGCAGCCTTTCTTTGCTGTTGTTGATGTTGTTGTTGTTGAAGTACATTGTAAACTTTTCAATAAAAGATATTTTGCATTAAGCACGAATCATGTTCCATTATCACCACACAACATTTAGGAACAACTGTAAAAAAAAACACCCCTCACCTACAGTCATGCCGCTCCTAGCCTTAGCTGAAGGGCTAGCCAGTGCATTCTGCAGTCGGCAAGTCGGTAAGGCAGGACTGCTCTATTTTCAGTAGCTGATTTATCTTTCCTTTATTTTTGCTGATGTTCTGAAGATGTTGTGCTGAAGATGTTTTGATCTTGTGCTGATGCTGTGAAGGTGTTTCGTGCTTTAGAATCCTCTAACTTACCTTCCCCCCCGCCACCCCCATCTCTGGCTATCTGCGCTAATTTCTTAAATATAGGTAAGGTTTATCTGTGCCTACAAAAGTGGCCACATACACTGGCCTAAGTTAGTTTGGAATAACTTTTAGCTAGCCAAATTTGCTTCTATGGTCAAAACAGGCATAAGTGGCTGGTCACGCCCCCTTTTGGAGAAAAAAAAACGAAACTAAAAAAAAAACCTAACTAACTGAATTACACTGGAGCAAGTTAAATGGGGAAATTTGCGATTTTTAAGTTACTCCAAAAAAAGTTACTTGCTCCAAAAAAAGCAGGGAACCCAAAGTCCCTGTTTCCCTCCATCACATACATTGTGCACTGCAGTGGGTGGAGGTTAAGTGAGGAATCATTTGATCTCATTAGAAATTTAATCCATTTGTGATGAAAAGAGAAATCTGCACAGAGAATCTAGTTTGCTGTATTTCCGGGAAATTATTTATTGCCTTCCTTTTTGATGTTGATGATGATTAAGGGATTTATATTTGAAAAAGAGAAAATGATAGTTACCAGCATAAATTAATTACAGCTGCATATCCAGTGTCTCAGATTGTACTCAACCATCTAGTCATGGGCAATATTAGCTGAATCTGATGCAATGTTGTTTTAACAAAAGTCTGTGGGATTGAACTTCATGGTCCGGATAAGGCCCGTTACTGCTGTTTTGTGGCGGCCAGACGGCGGAATCCAATGGCTGCTGATTTCTGATCGAATGGCCACCGCAAGCTAAATTAAGCAGGGGTGATTTTCTGGCGGTCCCACTTCCGCTTCGCTGTTGCCGAGCAGTCGTAAGTGCGTCATCAGTGCGCGCACTGCCAGGACCCCCTACCTCCGTCCACATTCAGCCTGAAAAATCGAATCCCCGCCGAGTGGTGCCGCCGACAGCTTTCTCTGTCGGTGCACCTCCTATTCTGACTGCGAGCCCTGGATACACGCCGGCCAATAAAGGCAAGGGCCCACTGCCGCAGCTGCCATTTAATTTATTTGCCAGCCAACTTCAAAGTCGGCTGGACTACTGTACCCCCGAGTTCAGCCGGGCCGCCAACAGGCAGCATGGCACCCCCGCTCTTGGATTTAAAGCAGGGGAGGTACGTGATGATGTAGATGCGCAATGCCACTGAGTGAAGGCGGTGGAAAATCCGTCCCCATTTCCACTTCTCACCAGCACTTACTGCCGCCCTTCCGCCCCCCACTATGACCGGCTTCTGGTCCGCTCCGAAACAAACGACAAACAGATGAAAATCAATCGAGAACCCGCCTCATCGGACCCAACGGTAAAAACATTTTAAAAACGGAATGTGCGCCAGCTTTCTGGCGAGCATGAATTTCGGCCCCTGTATGTGTTGTAGACAGATTACAATGTCTGTCATATCCAAAGTATTCTAGTTCAGTCTTGGACACTGGGCCCCATTAGGGACAATATTGGGAGAGGCAGAGATGTAGCACATCAAACAAGAGGATTTAACTGACTGTTTCACTTAACATAGGCGGCCGGGGGCAAATGTGGGTGGATCGGTCCTGCTGCCTGCCCCCGGTCGGAAAGGCCTTACTGCCCGATTGCCGTCTCTTAGGCAACGGGCCTTAAAGAAGGGGGCAATCTCCCCACCACCCCCTCGTAGTCCTTGAGCCACTGAAATGGCCATCTTGGTAGCAACTATGGCACTTTTCCATTACTACATTTTCAAAAGAGATTGTTCAACATATTTGTGGTCAGTTGAGAACAGGGCCATAGAACGGGATCAGAGTTATTAATTTACAATTTGAAACAACTCTATAAACATTAGCGAGGAACATTAGATGTTTAGGCAGCTGGTGTAAATTCTTCTCTGGCGTTAATGTCACAATATGGGAAAGGATCATGTACATGCAGAAACTGCATTCAAATTCTACACAACTACAAATACACAGAGGGCCAATCCTGACCATGTCGCACCATCTCCCACTCCAACTCAGTCGACCCAATTTGAACCTAATCTACCCAGCAAAAATGGGACGTGTTCAGGTAGGACACCTGATTTAAACCCTGCCTGATTTTGCGCTCCATTGACTGATTTTAGGTTAAAATTCTGTCAATTATTTCTGCAACATCAAAGCGGTGGGATTCCTTTTCATCTGTACTCTTTAACAATTTAAAAACAAACACAAAGCCACTAACCCACTACTTTCTGGATTTACCCAACTTCTCTTTTCCTCCTTGCAACAATGTTCTGCACTATGGAGTTTCACCTGGATTTCTCAATGAAACAAAACTTAATGAAAAACCAGCTTCTCATTGTGATCCCCTGAGATTACAGCTGATGATGCATTAGCATTGACATGAGCAAGTATGTAACTGTACATTATAAGTCGCACAGGGGAATGGTAGCACAGCGGCTATGTTACTGGACTAGTAATCCAATGGCCTGGACTAATAATCTCAGTGACAAGAGTTCAAATTCCACCAAGGCAGCTGGGGAATTTAAATTCTGTTAATTAAATAAATCTGGAATTAAAAAAAAAAAGCTAATATCAGTAGTGGTGACCATGAAACTATCTGATTGTTGTAAAACACCATCTGGTTCACTAATGTCCTTTAGGGAAGGAAATCTGCTGTCCTATATGTGACTCCAGACCCACAGAAATGTACTTGACTCTTAATTGCCCTCGGAGTTGCACCAAACAGGAGCACACAGACTGCAGCGGTTCAAGAACATGGCACACCACCACCTTCTCAAGGGCAAGTAGGGATTGGCAATAAATGCTGGCATTGTCAACAATGCCCATATCCCATGAGCAAATGAAAAAATTAGAATGAGTGGACCTCAAGTTCTGGCACTGAATTTTGTTGGCTCATCCAAGCTTTGGTGGTTTGGTTGTGATGGTATGTTCCTCATCTAATCTTTACATCATCATCTTGAATTTATATAGCAGCTTTAACGTAGTCAAACATCCCAAAGCACTTTGCAGGAGCATTATCAAACAAAATTTGATACCGAGCCACAAAAGGAAAATTTAGTACAGGTGACCAAATGCTTGGTCAAAATGTTAGGTTTTAAGGAGCATCTTAAAGGAGCAGAGAAAGGTAGAGAGGCGGAGAGGTTTAAGGAGAGAGCTTGGGGTCTCGGCAGCTAAAGGCATGGACGGCATTAGTAGGGTGATGGAAATCAGGGATGCACAAGAGACCAGAATTGGAGGAGTGCAGAGACCTCAGACGGTGGTAGGGCTGGAGGAGGTTACAGAGATAGGGAGGGACGAGGCCTTGGAGTTGAGCCCAACGGTGAGAATTTTAAATTTGAGACATGGTCAGACCGGGAAGCAATGTAGGTCAATAAATACAGGGCTGATGGGTGAATGGGACTTGGTGTGAATTAGGATAAGAGTTAGAGCGGTAGAGATTTGGATGAGCTGAAGTTTATAGAGGGTAGAAGATGGGATGCCAGTCAGGAGAATTTAGCTTCCGGATCATTAGTCCAGGCTTCTGGATTACTAGTCCAGTAACATAACCACTATGCTACCGTACCCGACAAATGTAAGTACCGTTCCAGACATGTAATGGAAATACATTAGCCATGTGAAGAGCGCCTGAGATGAAACACACTCTTACCGTAGCGTACAAGGCACAGTAGATGCTCAAAGATGCATCCTTCGATGGAAAGGACCTCCGTGCGTTTGCAATGACCTCAGGGTTCCCAGTGCAGATGCGTTCGTTAGTTATAAAGCGAGAATGGGAACGGCAATCAGTTCCTGTGTAATTAGGTTTGCAAACGGTTATAAAGTATGGGGTTAGGCTCCCTGTGACCACTTGGCCCGCGTTTACAAATATATCCGTAGCAAACAGTCCAAATGCAAACACACCTAGTGGGGAAAAAGAAACACAAAACTCATGAATAGATGTTACTCCTTTTTGTGATGTGAGATTAAGCTACAACACTGCTTCACTTAGCCACTTAAACGTGTGACATCGACCTCAGCTATTTAGCTTAACCTGCCTTTCTAATTAATTTGCAGGGCATTTCCATTTTTCAGACCAATGCTTTATAGCAGGGATGTCCAATGTGTAGGAACTGGGGGCCACTGTCACAATCAATGAGTGGACCACATGATATTAAGCAGAAACCAAGCCCCGATTCACAATGCTACAAGTTTCCCATGCACAAAAAAATCATAGCTCCTCCAGACACAATTGGCCCGATTTTAACCCCAGGTCTGAGTTAAAGTTACAGTCGGGTCTCAATGATGTCTTTGGGCTGCAACATGCCTATGCAAAGAAGGACCCTGTTGGCTCCGGGCATGTATCCTTGCTGCCTGCTCAGGAGAGCAGGTTAAAATTGCAGGTGTTGCGATCATGGTGGCTTTTGGGCATGTAAGAGCTGGGGTGATTTTAACTGCCCAGCCACCATGTTTTTGCTGAGCGAGTAGGGTTAAAGTTGCCCCCAAATCACACAATATCTGCACAAGAATCCTAAGCCTTCACCCGCCCCATCAACATAAAATACGACTCCCATACACAGAGAATGTAAGAACAATCTTTGCACAAAGAAAAACACCCCATATACAAAATATCTAAGTACCCCATCACAAAAATTCCCAAGTTTCCATTCCCAAAAAAGTCATGTCCTCTCCCTGCTCCTTTTCCCCCATTCCCCATCTCTCCCCTCACTCAAAGCTCAAAAACCTGGACGTCTCAGCCTAAGCTTTTTAAACTTCCCGATTCCTGCAGAAAAAAGCTGCTTTTTGATTGTTTTTTTATTCATTCTCAGGATGTGGGTATTTATTGTCCATGCTTCATTGCCCCTGAGAAGATGGTAGTGGGCCTTCTTCTTGAACTGCTATTCTTTGGAAGAATTTAATACAACTGGGTGGTTTGCTAGGCCACTTCAGAGGGCAGTTAAGAATCAACCATATTGCTGTGGTCTGGAGTCACATAAAGGCCAGACTGGGTAAGGACGACAGATTTCCTTCACTGAAGGACATGAGTGAACCAGTTGGGTTTCTATAACAATCCGAGAGATTCATGGTCACCAAGACTGATACCAGCCTTTAATTTACAGATTTTTAAAAACTGAATTCAAATTCTTACAACTGCCACGGTGTGATTTGAACGAATTGTCAGCCGAGCCTCAGTGGGTAGCACTCTCGCCTCTGAGTCAAAAGGTTGTGGGTTCAAGACTCAACTCCAGAGACTTGAGCACAAAATCCAGGCTGACACTCCAGTGCAATACTGAGGGTACGTTGCACTGTTGGAGGTGCCGTCTTTCAGATGAGACATTTAAACTGAGGCCCCATCTGCTCTCTTAGGTGTAGTCCCATGGCACTATTTCAAAGAAGAGCAGGGGAGTTCTCTCTGTAGTCCTGGTCAATATTTATCCCTCAATCAACATCACTAAAAAAGAACAGATTATCTGGTCATTATCACATTGCTGTTTGTGGGACCTTGCTGTGTACAATCTGGCTGCCGCATTTCCTACATAACAACAGTGACTACACTTCAAAAAGTACTTCATTGGCTGTAAATCGCTTTGGGACATCCTGAGGTCATGAAATGCAAGTATAAGTGAAAATGTTTCTTTCTTTCTAATTCACCAATTATGAAGCAGACTGTTCCCTGTCTTCCAGGCCTGGGAAGTTTACAGAACTAAAGCTCAACAGAAATATAATCAGCTTTGCACCCAAAGTGAAAGGAACTGGCGGGAGGCGGGGGGCGGGGGAGGTGTGCAGGCTCAATAAAAGGAACTTGTTGGCCAGATTTAGCCTTTAGACTGCATCTTGATCACTCCCACTTCACAGCACAGCCCAAAGGAAGCACTGTTAAGCATCAGTTTTGCTGCACTCATTTCTGATTCCGCAGTTGAAAAAAAAGAGTAATCATTGACACGGATTGAGGACATGGCGTGGGGGAACACCCTAAACAAACATAAAATGGTGGAGCAACTGAGCGCGGCCCCCCCCCCCCACCCCGGCGTCCACAATTTTCAACTGCCGGCCGCCAATTTTTCAGGCGAGAAAAGGGCAGCTGGTAGGGGACCAGAGCAGTAAAGCCTAAGGCCTTCGGGACAGGCACAGGAATTGAAGGACTGGTGCCAACAGAAAGGTCACTGGAGAAATAAGCACAGATGGAAGCTAATGATCCCATCGGTGACAGCAGTTCTATGAATGGGATGTATTCGTATCTCACAAGCATTGTAGATGCAGAAGTGTTATAATATAAAGAGGTAAACCATGCCTGGATTTCACCAACATGAATGAGGTATTCTGATGAATCTCTGATCACTTGATTCTTGTTACAATCCTAAGTACTTTGTCACTTAAATCTGGAACACCGTACATTCCTGGTAATTACTAAGTGTTATTTAATTTTCTTATGTGAAAGATTAACCCGGATACTGTGTGTGTAACGGAACTACCCATATACAGATATATGGAAGGTGCTGCTGCCACCATCTGGAATGCATTCCTTTTACATGCAAAATATAAAACGATTTGAGCAATTAAGGGTGGGTAATTAAGCTTGGCTGATTTGTGTTATTCTGAATTAAAATGAATTCAGGATAGGGGGAGTCTTTCCATTCGGTAGGTAAATCTATTGAAGGACTGTTTCTTTGTTTAGTATATAACAATGAGGTGAGGGGAAAGACCAGACTCCATTAATAGTATGTGACGAGTCTGATACAGTGGGAAATTGGAAGGTTGGAGAACATTTGTGTATCAGTGATCATTTCAAAGTGTCAATATTGTGAATTTGATATTGTGGTACAATGTAGAAAGGCCGTTCAAGAGCATTCATTCTAAATAGCCTGATGTGAAAACATCTAGTTTTGCTCTTGCTTCTTACTCAAGCCCCCGATTCTAATCCTCTCTTTGTTTGCTCATTCAGGCCAAACTCAACAATGCACAATATTGGTGCCCTCAAGGTGAGCATCAAAATATACATCTATACTATTACCAAGAACATCCATTTCCAGCTCCATAATACTACCCACCTTCAACTCTTATCTCAATCTGCTGCTGATGAATCCCTCATCCATGCTT
Organism: Pristiophorus japonicus; assembly: GCF_044704955.1. Taxonomy (NCBI): domain Eukaryota; kingdom Metazoa; phylum Chordata; class Chondrichthyes; family Pristiophoridae; genus Pristiophorus; species Pristiophorus japonicus. Next base: position 235,841,417 of record NC_091977.1, on the reverse strand, counting down.
TTGTCATCTTCAGGGTTGGCTTCTTCAACCCTTTCCTTATTCAGCCTCCTGAGCCCCACTTTACATAGATTCCATCTTATCCAGAACTACATCCGATCCTAATCCAGAACTACATCCGATCGTAATCCAGAACTTCTCACTACCTCACACAACATCCCACTCACCTATCCCCCTGTCCTCACCAAACTTCAAAGCGAAAAGCATTATCATGCCACTTGTAAGTGGTGTCACTTTTGTGAGATCTAGCACCTGTCCCCGCCTTGTTCACACGAGATCAGAGGTTATGCTGTTGCAAAGGGCGCGGGGTTGCTGGCATTTGGACGTGGGTAGTGGTGTATATCTCCACTGAAAGAATTTGAAAAGAAATTGACAGAAAGAAAGGGCAATTGATACTAGATCAACTGTTAATTTTAAATCTTTGATTAATAGATTTTGTTAATCAAAGGTATTAAGGGATATGGAGTTAAGTCGCAGTTCAGCCATGATCTCATAAAATTGCAGAACAGGCTCGAGGGGCTAAATGGCCTCCTCCTGTTCCTATTTGTAAGAATTATTCCCACAGACATTGCAGTATGCAGCCCTTCTAGAACTTGTGACTTTATTTATCGCAGAGCTCAGAAACAACCACCTCCCCCTCTGGTTCTTTTGCCAATAACTTTAAATCTGTGTCCTCTTGTTACTGACCCTCCTGCCATTGGAAACAGTTTCTCCTTATTTATTCTATCAAAATCCTTCATAATATTGAACACCTCTACTAAATCTCCCCTTAATCGTCTCTGGTCTAAGGAGAATCTAAATGTGGATAGAAATATAAACAAGAGAAATTCAGCTGGTCTAATTATTTAGAATGTGTTCTAAAATATAAAAGTAGTCTGATTTGTGAGTGATTGTCCACTCACTTGTTGTCTCCTCAGTTGTATCTGGGTTCAGCTCTCTTACCCTACTTGCTAACGGTAGGAGGCCAACTAGTATATAGTGTACACTGTTTGTGCTTTCAAAGTTGCCTCAGAAAATGTTGCTTTACCTTGACTTTGATGTTTGATTAAAAAAAACACTTCAAATGATCTCAACCACATCTATTAATGGGTTGCAAGGGGTTATTTAACTGAATTAATTTTCCATTGATACAAGGGAGCAGGCTGAAAAGTGACATGTCCTGGCATGATTCACCAATGACCAGTTTTGCAGTTGATGATAAAAAATTGTTCTGCAAGTTGTAGGCACAAATGAATGATCAGTGTTGTACTTGCAACCAGTTGCATAGGAGTGTGATGGCTCTGGGAAATCTCATGAGTATCAAACTCAAGTATCTCAAGAAAAATATATTCCAGTGAAAAAGAAGGGGGGTAAGAGAAGGGATAACCAGCCATGGAAAACCAAGGAAATAAAGGAGAGTATCAAATTAAAAACCAATGCGTATAAGGTGGCCAAGGTTAGTGGGAAACTAGAAGATTGGAAAATTTTAAACGACAGCAAAGAATGACTAAGAAAGCAATAAAGAAAGGAAAGGTAGATTACGAAAGTAAACTTGTGCAAAACATAAAAACAGATAGTAAAAGCTTTTACCGATATATAAAACGGTAAAGAGTGACTAAAGTAAATGTTGGTCCCTTAGAAGATGAGAAGGGGGATTTAATAATGGGAAATGTGGAAATGGCTGAGACCTTAAACAATTATTTTGCTTCGGTCTTCACAGTGGAAGAAACAAAAACCATGCCAAAAATTGCTGGTCACGGGAATGTGGGAAGGGAGGACCTTGAGACAATCACTATCACTAGGGGGGTAGTGCTGGACAGGCTAATTGATCTCAAGGTAGACAAGTCCCCTGGTCCGGATGAAATGCATCCCAGGGTATTAAAAGAGATGGCGGAAGTTATAGCAGATACATTCGTTATAATCTACCAAAATTCTCTGGACTCTGGGGAGGTACCATCGGATTGGAAAGCAGCTAATGTAACGCCTCTGTTTAAAAAAGGGGGCAGACAAAAGGCAGGTAACTATAGGCCGGTTAGTTTAACATCTGTAGTGGGGAAAATGAAGCTATCATTAAGGAAAAAATAGCGGGACATCTTGATAGGAATAGTGCAATCAAGCAGACGCAACATGAATTCGTGAAGGGGAAATCATGTTCAACTAATTTACTGGAATTCTTTGAGGAGATAACGAGCATAGTGGATAGAGGTATACCGATGGATGTGGTGTATTTAGATTTCCAAAAGGCATTCGATAAGGTGCCACACAAAAGGTTACTGCAGAAGATAATGGTATGCGGAGTCAGAGGAAAGGTATTAGCATGGATAGAGAATTAGATGGCTAACAGAAAGCAGAGAGTCGGGATAAATGGGTCCTTTTCGGGTTGGAAATCGGTGGTTAGTGGTGTGCCACAGGGATCGGTGCTGGGACCACAACTGTTTACAATATACATAGATGACCTGGAAGAGGGGACAGAGTGTAGTATAACAAAATTTGCAGATGACACAAAAATTAGTGGGAAAGCGGGTTGCGTAGAGGACACAGAGAGGCTGCAAAGAGATTCAGATAGGTTAAGCGAATGGGCTAAGGTTTGGCAGATGGAATACAATGTTGGAAAATGTGAGGTCATCCACCTTGGAAAAAAAAACAGTAAAAGGGAATATTATTTGAATGGGGAGAAATTACAACATGCTGCGGTGCAGAGGGACCTGGGGGTCCTTGTGCAAGAATCCCAAAAAGTTAGTTTGCAGGTGCAGCAGGTAATCAGGAAGGCGAATGGAATGTTGGCCTTCATTGCGAGAGGGATGGAGTACAAAAGCAGGGAGGTCCTGCTGCAACTGTACAGGGTATTGGTGAGGCCGCACCTGGAGTACTGCGTGCAGTTTTGTTCACCTTACTTAAGGAAGGATATACTAGCTTTGGAGGGGGTACAGAAACGATTTACTAGGCTGATTCCGGAGATGAGGGGGTTATCTTATGATGATAGATTGAGTAGACTGGGTCTTTACTCGTTGGAGTTCAGAAGGATGAGGGGTGATCTTATAGAAACATTTAAAATAATGAAAGGGATAGACAAGATAGAGGCAGAGAGGTTGTTTCCACTGGTCGGGGAGACTAGAACTAGAGGACACAAGCTCAAAATACAGAAGAGCCAATTTAAAACCGAGTTGAGAAGGAATTTCTTCTCCCAGAGGGTTGTGAATCTGTGGAATTCTCTGCCCAGGGATAGCAGTTGAGGCTAGCTCATTGAATGTATTCAAATCACAGATAGATTTTTAACCAATAAGGGAATTAAGGGTTATACGGAGCGGGCGGGTAAGTGGAGCTGAGTCTACGGCCAGATCAGCCATGATCTTGGTTGAATGGCGGAGCAGGCTCGAGGGGCTAGATGGTCTAATCTTGTTCCTAATTATTATGTTCTTATGTTCTTTTGTATCAAACTCAAGCATATGTAGATATTTATCCACTGAGCTATTAAGGGACCAAGTGATATGATTTTCTTTCTCATTAATACATTTCCTCCCCCTCCTGAAAGTGCTGCGTACAGTTCCACAGGCACTGATTATCCTTTAGTACTTTATCCAACTGGTCATTATTCATGGATGGGCCTTTGACAATAAATTTGACTACAACAGCATCACAGCCAAGTCTGATCCTGTCCTCAGAAGTGGTGGGGTGGGGGAAAAAGTTATGATGCAATTATTTATGCTGTATATAGAAACCCCATTATTCCTGGCCCGAATGGAGATGATTGGGTAATTTCCACCATCAATCACGCCTGGTGGAGACCGCACTACTGTAAGTGACTGGGATTGATTTGACGCACATAATTTGCATTATGTAACTATCCTCCACTCACTGCATTTTGCTGGAGAAATAATCCTGCTTTTACCGGGAGAAGTTGCTGTAGTTTGGTTCATGAGTTCAATTTGTTGTATTCGTAGAAACTCTTTTGAAATAGACTCTGTTTGCTGTAAAGTAGACTGCTTGCTGTGAGTCCTGCCACAAGTCCCACCTTGCCTCCAACTCATTGGCCGACACAGTGGTGTTAATAGACACACTGATCTTTTTTTAAATTCACGTTATTTGTATCATACAAGTTGTTTAAACAATACAGAAACCAGTCTGAACAATGTATTGCCCTAACTAAAACTAATCCAGAATAATGATGTGATAATGATTCCCTAGAATTTTGCAGCGTTTAATATCTCCCGTTAAATTACATTGCTTTGATTGGTCTTTTAGATGGCATGTTATACTATCAATGTTAATACGAGCACAGCTTGTTTTACAAAATTTGTATTTGGGGGTGAGATGGAGATTAAGGAATTAGTTCTCTCAATTCAGTGATACATTAATACTTTATTGTCACATCTTGTTATACTGTCTCCAGGATTCACGGATCCTCTAACAGTGTGTGTAGTTAGCCATGTTGCTGTGTGAAGATTCACTTGCCTACACTACTTCCTACAGTGCATCCTCCAAGAAACCCATGAGATTAAATGCCATTCATCTTCAAAGAAGGTTACAACACAACATTTATTTTTAATGCCTTTTGGGGCAGTCAAACTATTCCCTTCTCCTTGAATAGCCTGGTTCACTGAATGAGAACAAGACACACTTTGATTCCAGTGTGCTTATCGGACTTACAGTTGTTTCCCTGCACGCAGTGTGTTACAGACCATTATATTCTAGCGGGTCGGGAATAGCTGCATTAACTCTTTCTGCTCCTACATTTAAAAGGGGGACTTTCTTCAGTAAAAGATGCTTGTCAAACCTTTTCTTGTTTCAGAACAGAGCAAGATCCACAAAAAAAATCACACTTTGTGTTTATAACAGTAATGCTACACGTAAGTGATGTAAAGTTGGTACCTTACATCACCAGTTTGAAATAGAAATGAAGAGATTTACCAAGCACTTTCATGAAGACAGTGGAATATAAATTTGTCTTGGAAATTGAATGGAAAAGAAAATCAGGTGGTGTGCAAAAGCAGGGCTGCCGAGTCGCTATCAGCCATTTTGCATTACCGCCCCAGACGGATTTATACTGTAGTGTCCCTTTAAGTTTAACTTGCATTATGGTTGCAAGTTCCCATCGTGTGTGAGCTGGCAGTGACTCCCAGTTAAAATCTCAAACATACATGGGCCTCTTACTCAGAATGCAGTTCAGAGTGAGAATCCTGGTTACTGGCCCTTTGGGGTTTCAGTTTCTTTTTCATAGAAGGGACAGCAAGGAACTCCTTACGCAACAGCACTGTGGAAGTACTTTCACCACATGGACTGCAGCGGTTCAAAAAGGCAGCTCACCATCCCCTTCTTCTCAAGCGCAACTAGGGATGGGCAATTAATGTTGGCCTTGCCAGTGATGCCCACATCTGAGAATTAATATTAAAAACTAGTTACTGTCAGGATGATGGAAGTGCTGAAAACGAAATCTGTTTTTCATACGGTTGGGACCATAGAATAGCAATATGTGACTAAATTTTCGATTTTCTGATGAGAACAAGGCGTGCAAAGTGGGGGAGGTGGCGAGAGTGGGTTAAAATCCTTACAGCTCGCTATTCACCCAATCCCCACTGGCCTCGCGCTATGCGCCATTGTAACAGACATGTTCTGGCCAGCCAGAAAGGCCCTCGCACCAGACAGGTGATGAGGGCCTCATTGACAAGTCGGGGTCTGATGATATCGTTCAGAACCCGGTATTATTGTAGCTCTTGCCCGGATCACCAGGTACGAAGGAGCAGTAGGACAAGAAAGGGGCTGGAAAAATGAAGCAATTTCTTTGAAATGGAAACCTCAGCGTCTCAGCATACCCTGTTCCCACCCCCTCGCCTGCGATCTCTTTCCACTACATTTTTCGACAACTGGGGGAGGGAGCAGGACTCTTCCTGCGGGTTCCCAGTCGTGCATTCCTGTCACACTCATCTGATTCCCACTCAACAGTCCTGATGGGTGACAATGGGGTGCGGGAGGAGGGGTGGGGGTGGGGGGGTGTGGTGATGAGGAGAGAAGTCGGCCTGGTATATTTAACTAAGGCCTGGGAGGTTAAATGGTTTACCTCAGCGCATTGGGGCCCATGCTTGTCCTTCAGTTAAAATCGGGGCTAAAAGCAAACTACATTGCACCAAAAGGAGAACTTTGCAAGGCTGTGAGCAAAGAGCAGGGGAGTGGGACTAATTGGATCGCTCTTTCAAAGAGTCGGCACAGGCACGATGGGCCGAATGGCCTCCTTCTGTGGTGTATGTCTAAGATTAACAGATTTTAATATTTTGTGTGCACAATTACCTCCCTTTCAAACCTAATGCGTTCTGGGAACATTAGTGGATGTGACCCAAGCAAGCATACAGCAAATTTGTTTAGCTTCTTCTAACTAAGAGTATAGAGCAAATAATGGGTTTAATCATTATGGTGATGAAAGCAGTTGGTTTCATTGCAAATATTTAACCTCCAGTATTTAGTTTTCAATACAGCAGGCTTAGTAAAAATCATAATAATGCCCTGGGCCCTCTTCTTGAACTCTGACCCTCCATAGACCAGCTGCCCGTATATCTCGTGACCTCCATTTACGCTTCACCGACAGAAAAAATGATATAGTGTGGTTCGATAGATTGTCAGTGAGGACCAAGCTAAATTAAATGCAAATTAAACTCAAATCAGTTTTTAATTTGCAAACAATTGACGGCGAGATGGTTTCAGCTGAATTGACTCGTGCTTAACCGTCATTACAAATATTCCTATTTTAATAAAGTGAACAGGATAATTAACTTGAAAGATGGGGTTGAATATTTTTTTAGCACATTTTACGTTAACCTCTGAAGTGCTAAAAACTATTTAAATATATATTTCTCCCAGATAACAGGGGTAGGGGAGTTTTAACCTGCAAAAATGGGCGGGTTAGCAATTTCCACACCTGCTAGAGCCAGCGTACCTGCTTCACCAACCACCCGCTCTTGGGACACCCACGCCCAACCTCCCGTCAAGGCCTCAGATCTCCCTGACCACATCTTCCCCCCATCCCTCGATCTCTGATCCCCCAGGTCTCTGGTCTCCCACCCCACCCCCCTCTGGCCTCTGATCCTCCCAACCCCCGGCCTCCACATCCTCAGGCCTCCAATCTCCAACCCCCTGACTTCCGATCTCTCGGTTCCCCAGCTGCGGCCTGGTGCTGAAGGCCTACCCACCCGGCCGCTTCTCAATCTGTCTGGCTGCGGTGGGAAACAGAGAGAACAAACGTTAATCAGGTCCTGCCATTAAATTCGGCAGGGCCTGAGGGAAACCAGGTCTTCTTTATTTTTCTGACCACAATCCGGCCCCCACACCTCACTCCCTCCCTGCCTCCAGGTAAAAATCCTGCCCATCATCTCCAAGACAAATCCATTCCACATTTTCTTTTATGTCTTTCTACAGTTCCTGAAGGTGCTAGGGAGAAAGGAATAGAAGGTTATACTGAGAGTAAACATAAACGCCAATATGGACTAGTTGGGCTAAATGGCTTGTTTCTGAGGTGTATATTCTATGTACCATATTCTGGCACCATCAACCTTCTTAGTACTAGGCCATTTGATCAAAGTACTCACATGCTGACGCCATGGTGAGATTTGAACTCCCATTCTATAGATTATTAATCCAGGCCTCTGGATTACTAGTACAGTAACACAACCACTACACCACCCTTTCTAGAATTACATAGAACATACAGCATAGAAACTCACCCCTCAGCCCAACAGGTCCATGCTGGTGTTTATACTCCACACGAGCCTCCCCCCACTCTAATTACCTCTTTCCGCACTGACACAATATCCCTTTAGTCCCTTCTTGCACATGTATGCATCATGCTTCCCCTTAAATGCACTCTTTTCCATTATCTATGATTAAACATTTACGACCGTTCATAATGTGCCAAAAGTTTACACAAAAAATGCTAATATTTTATGGTGCTATTGTTAGTGACACTTCAATGGATAAAAATGTGCATATGGTGCTAAGTACTCATTTAGTGGCACTCTGTCTCATTACTTCGAGTTCCCATTTTAACCCATCAATTCCTCCCAGGCAGAAGATCTGTAGTGGGGAAAATGCTTGAAGCTATCATTGAGGAAGAAATAGCGGGACATCTAGATAGGAATAGTGCAATCAAGCAGACGCAACATGGATTCATAAGGGGAAATCATGTTTAACTAATTTACTGGAATTTTTTGAGGATATAACAAGCATGGTGGATAGAAGTATACCGATGGATGTGGTGTATTTAGATTTCCAAAAGGCATTCGATAAGGTGCCACACAAAAGGTTACTGCAGAAGATAGAGGTACGCGGAGTCAGAGGAAATGTATTAGCATGGATACAGAATTGGCTGGCGAACAGAAAGCAGAGAGTCGGGATAAATGGGTCCTTTTCGGGTTGGAAATCGGTGGTTAGTGGTGTGCCACAGGGATCGGTGCTGGGACCACAACTGTTTACAATATACATAGATGACCTGGAAGAGGGGACAGAGTGTAGTGTAACAACATTTGCAGATGACACTAAGATTAGTGGGAAAGCGGGTTGTGTAGAGGACACAGAGAGGCTGCAAAGAGATTTGAATAGGTTAAGCGAATGGGCTAAGGTTTGGCAGATGGAATACAATGTCGGAAAGTGTGAGGTCATCCACCTTGGGGAAAAAAACAGTAAAAGGGAGTATTATTTGAATGGAGAGAAATTACAACATGCTGAGGTGCAGAGGGACCTGGGGGTCCTTGTGCATGAATCCCAAAAAGTTAGTTTGCAGGAGCAGCAGGTAATCGGGAAGGCGAATGGAATGTTGGCTTTCATTGCGAGAGGGATGGAGTACAAAAGCAGGGAGGTCCTGCTGCAACTGTACAGGGTATTGGTGAGGCCGCACCTGGAGTACTGTGTGCAGTTTTGGTCACCTTACTTAAGGAAGGATATACTAGTTTTGGAAGGGGTACAGAGACGATTCACTCGGCTGATTCCGGAGATGAGGGGTTTACCTTATGATGATAGATTGAGTAGACTGGGTCTTTACTCGTTGGAGTTCAGAAGGATGAGGGGTGATCTTATAGAAACATTTAAAATCATGAAAGGGATAGATAAGATAGAGGCAGAGAGGTTGTTTCCACTGGTCGGGGAGACGAGAACTAGGGGGCACAGCCTCAAAATACGGGGGAGCCAATTTAAAACCGAGTTGAGAAGGAATTTCTTCTCCCAGAGGGTTGTGAATCTGTGGAATTCTCTGCCCAAGGAAACAGTTGAGGCTAGCTCATTGAATGTATTCGAGTCACAGATAGATAGATTTTTAACCAATAAGGGAATTAAGGGTTATGGGGAGAGGGCGGGTAAGTGGAGCTGAGTCCACGGCCAGATCAGCCATGATCTTGGTTGAATGGCGGAGCAGGCTCGAGGGGCTAGATGGCCTACTCCTGTTCCTAATTCTTATGTTCTTATGTTCTTAAGGCACTACTTAACAGGTACATACACAAACACTTCCAGCTCCTGCCTTGCACAATTTGCCGAGATTGGTCAGTCAGAAACACTGCAGGTTTTCTTCAGTGACAATCTCGCGTGTTTTAAAAAGACATCCGGTTAATCTCTATGGTCGGAAACTTTTTAAAATATCATGTTTTTAAAGTTTGCGTTTGCTTTGCAATGCAACAAGACTCGCTAAAGACTGCTCTTCAGACTTCCACTAGATGGAATATAAAAGTGACCAGAGGACTCGAGGGGCCAAATGGCCTCTTTCTGTGCTACACTATTCTATGATTCAATAAGGGAGGTGTGGCGGGTGGGGAGGGGGGCGGTGAAATTGATTTTTGCCACTACATAGGAACATAGGAGCAGGAGTAAGCCATTCAGCCCATCGAGCCTGACCTGCCATTCAACTAGATCATGGCTGATCTGTATCTTAGCTCCATCTACCAACCTTGGTTCTGTAACCCTTAATCACCTTGCCGAACAAAAATCTATCAATCTCAGTTTCTACATTTTCAATTGACCCCCTGCCTCAACAGCTTTTTTGGTGGGGGAATAGTGTTCCAGATTCGCATTCCCCTTTATGTGAAGTAGTACAACAAAATCAGGTGCAACCTAAAATGGGCTACTGATGCGCTGCGAGCCTGTTTTGTGCTGGTGATGAAGTCCAATTTCAGCCCCTTAGTATCTGCTCTGTATCTGTCAATCCCTTACCAATTGGAAATATAAGCTTCCTAACTTCCCGACACAGTGGCCATCTATTTTTAGAAGAGTCTTGTGAGTGGCCACTGGTTTTATAACCTAAGTTTATAATCGTCAATAATTCACTCCTTTTGCTGGTGGCTGCAGATTAAAATATTGAGCGAAGCAGAGCGATCACCTGTCCCACTCAACGCTATCCAATTTCCTAGAGGGGCCCTAAAACAGGCGCCTTTCAGGCACCATTTGGGGTGCAGGACTTTGGTCCTCAAAATGGAGCCCCTTTGTGCTTGTTTTACACCTTGTAAACTGGCATAACCAGGTCCTATTTCTAACGCCCTGCTGTTAAAATAACGGTGATTGCAAAAGTTAAGCTGCAGGCTCTAATGTTGATCGTCCCTTTCTCTGTAACTTCCACCAGCCCTACAACCAATGTTCCCTTTAAGCTGCATGCCTGCGCAGCGCTCTGGACCTCCCACGCAGCCGGCTCGCCGGCGTTTCAATGTGAAAAATCACACATGCACGGTTTTGAATGGTCCGTGCAGCCCCCCAAAAAAATTAATGGGAACATTGCCTATAATGATTTGAGATCTCTGCACGCCTCCAATTCTGGCTCTTGCGCATCCCCGATTTTCATCACTCCACCATCGGCAGCCATGCCTTCAGCTGCCGAGGTCCTAACATCTGTTTATGTGGCTCGGTGCCACATATTGTTTGATAATGTTCCTTGTGAGGCGCCCTGGGATGTTTTACTATGTTAAAGGTGCTTTATAAATGCAATTTGTTGTTGTTTTTCGATTGAGAATCACGGCAGATAGACATGTCGACAGCACCTGGATGTCGGGAAAGCATAGTTCTACCAAGACCAGTGCTGCCACATAAAGGTGCCTCTTTGCTTTACGAAACAGCCAAACTGAAAATCTGCCATGTAATGCGTTATATATGGGAGCCTATTCACTACCTACTGCTCTACAGCAAAGCATGCTATAGTAATAAACTTTAATAAAAGTTGGAAAATGGTGGAGAATGGAAAGACTTCTCTTTAAAGTACTAAACAATCTCCTTAATTAAACATGATAGTATTTTCTTCAAGCGTATCAGCATGCACAGAACATTGCTATTAAAAGGTGCGCGGACTATGTGGAACAAATGGGCTTTGACAGACTGAGGTCCATGGAGCATCCCTTCAAACGCTCAATAGATTTGGTCCTTGAATAAATACTATTACTGCTAACTGTGAAACCATGACCAATGCTTCTTATCATTCAACTGATTCTTGCAGAAAGAGTCAATGCACAAAGAAAGCTTCTGAAAGTGCATTGCGTAGCCAGTGTTTAAGCAAGTTTTCAATCTAAATTTATGAAGTCGTTTTAGAAGTGATGTGATACCCAGTTCTTATATTGCTGTAACTCTTAATAATATTTCACTGGCCAATCTGCACATTTATAATTTCCACCAATAGATAAAACTACCAGAGATAATGGGCGATACTGATTCAGTCGCCCTTATTATGAGGGCAGTTTGCATGGACTAGGCTTGTATTCCCTTGAATGTAGGAGATTAAGGAGTGATCGAATTGAGGTGTTTAAGAATAATTAAGTTGATAGAGTAGAGAGGGAGATAAACTATTTCCTCCGGTGAGGGAGTCCAAAATAAGGGGGCACAACCTTAAAATTAGAGCCAGGCCATTCAGGGGTGATGTCAGGAAGCACTTCTTCACACAAAGGGCAGTGGAAATCTGGAACTCTCTCCCTCACAAAGCTGTTGAGGCTGGGGATCAATTGAAAATGTAAAAACTGAGAGAGATGTATAACAGGTAGCTGAATCAACATAAGAACATAAGAATTAGAAGCAGGAAGAGGCCATTCGGCCCCTTTGAGCCTGCTCTGCCAATCAATGAGATCATGGCTGATCTTCTACCTCAACTCCACTTGCCTGCACTATCCCCATATCCCTTGATTCCCTTAGTATCCAAAAATCTATAGATCTCTGACTTGAATATACTCAATTACAGCCTCCACAGCTCTCTAGGGTAGAGAATTCCAAAGATTCACAACCCTCTGAGTGAAGAAATTCCTCCTCATTTCAGTCCTAAATAGTCGACCCCTTAATCTTAGACTGTGACCCCTAGTTCTAGACTTGAAATACCTCTATTAAATCTCCCTTTAACCTTCTCTGCTCTAAGTGGGAACTGTGAAATGCCGCCCCTGTCAATTTATGGGATGGAAACTAAACTCCTCCCACATACCGAAGCAGCTTCATATAGCGACTCACCTATAAACCTTATTATTCTTCGGAAAAGAGGACTCAAATAACAACACTCTCCCGTTACGATGGTCTTCTCCTGACGGAGGAGGTTTTCTCTTGTTGTTTTTATAAAATACATCGATATCTCACCAATGAAAATCTGCAATAAAAAAAACATACACACGATAACCCAGAATATTAAAGGTGCAAGCAAAGTAACGCAGACTAAACAGTTAGCATTTGCTCCATCAACAATATCAAGGTGGGTAGGACCAAATAGTGTATGTAAGACAGTTGACCTTTACTAGGCGACCATTTTCCCATCAGGCCCTGCCAGCTTGTGGCAAGTTAAAATGTCCTTGCTGAGCTTTAGGGATGGGCTGAGCTTGTAGATGCAAGAACCAGACACTTGCAGATAACAGATGGTTAACAACAGAATACATGTACTTAGACCCCGACATATGGGTATAATTATGGGGTTAGTGGTCAGAGGGTTTTAGAGCTCTCGGGGTGTGCAGATCACCCACCCTACCACTGGAAGTTGGGGTCTGATCAGAGTACACAGGTTTTATCATTGCTAACTGTTATCGTACTAATACTGTTACTGTTAATAAAGGTATTGCTTAGTTAATGTTAGCTTTAATAAACATGGGGTTTGAAATTTGGTCGCGTCTCTGTTGCGGCATTAATCCAGGCGGAGCGGTAAATTTTGCGCCTGGAAATGGTTTATGTCTCCAGTCGCAAAATTTACCAACTGGGCCCTAAGTGTGGAGCGAAGCGCTAAGGGAGGTATTCCACACCTCTATTAGGGTACTAGGCTGGCTAAGCAACTGAAAATCTGTTGCTAAAGAGCCGGCTCAGAGCACCCTAAGAGAGGCTTCCTTGGAAAAGAAAATCTGAAAAGCAAACACCAAAATCATTCCCAATACTTTATTGATGCCACATCCAGCTGAATCGCAAAAATAAAAAAATAAAAACAATCACACTTACCTCAGGTCGACATTACTTCACTCACATCGGCCATTACAGCTCGGACCGCCAGCTTTCACAGGCGATCCCACTAGGTTGCTCCACGGGGCGCTACAGGTCGGGCCAGTTTCAAATTTCGGGCCAGTATCGCAATCAGGGGCATTGCACACTGGTTCGCCACTCCCGGGCAGTACTGCTCCATGCCCCCATAAACCTGGCACCAAATGTCCTGGAAGCTGGTCGGCCGCCCGCCCGAAAATGCTTTCCGCCGCCATTACTGCCCCTCCGGGGCGCAAACAGAGGCAGCAAAAAACCGAGAATCCAGCCCTTAGTCTTTGTAAGAACCCTCGCCAGCCAGACTGAATTTAGCACCGTAGTCACAAGCTTAAAGTGTACAATAATGATATTAATTCAAAATAAAGTGAAGATTACTTTCAGTAAAACTTCATGCTGTTCTGGTGGGATAAACTGACATGGAGCTCTAGGGACAGTGAGCTATGGATTCTCCAACTAATAACATTGGTAGCGAGTCCACATTCTCACCATTCTCTGGGTCAAGAGGTTTCTCCTGAATTCCTTATTGGACCCTCTGCCATTTTGCCATGTGTGGGGGATGTTTTCACCCAAGCCTTGATCTACAGCCCCTTGATGGACTCTTCATCTTTCAAAGTAAGTTAAACTTTTGAAACTAACACCCCCCCCCCCCCCCCCCCCCCGCCCCACCCGTACGTAAAATGTAAATCACGGCCATTGTTCTGTATTAACTTGTGTCGGATGACACTTAGCAATGTATTTAACAATTCAGTCTTCACAGCCAATGTAGTATAAATACGATCTGGTCAGAAGATTTATTTTCATTCCTGACAAGTGATGAATTCGACTTTGGCCACAGATGGCATTCCATCATCTACCTCACCACAACCCTTCAGCGCAGACAGCAACAACAGGGAGTGTAGTCACTGTTGTAATGTGGGAAACGCAGCAGCCAACTTACGCACAGCAAGCTCCCACAAACAGCAATGTGATAATGACCAGATAATCTGTTTTTTTGTTATATTGATTGAGGGATAAATATTGCCCAGGACAACTGGGATAACTCCCCTGCTCTTCTTCGAAATAATCTTTTACGTCCACCTGAGAGGGTAGACGGGGCCTTGTTGTAACATCTCATCTGAAAGACGGCATCTCCAACAGTGCAGCACTGCCCTGGAATGTCCAGCATAGATCTTTTGTGCTCTAGCTCCTGAAGTGGGACTTGAACCCACAACCTTCTGACTCAAGAGGCAAGTGTGCTACCCACTGAGTCACGGCTGACACTAGAATACATGTGCTAGAATATAAACACAACTGTGGAGGACTACAGCTTGGGGGTTCCAACCACTCGCATCGGGATATGAATAGTGCATTGCAAAGCGTTTCACAGTATCATTGGGTATAGTTGTCACAGCGCAGTCTCCGTCAAGCTGAATGGGTGCACATACTCGTGTCAATCTGGTAGTCCTGTTCCATGTCTTGATGGGAAAGCAGCAGGGCTCCATGGAGTCCACTGACAGTTACAGTGAATGCTAGGAGCATCATTTCATAGTACTTGTTGTGTGACCTTACAGCGGCCTGGTCCTGTGGAGAGCGCCTCCGTTGAATATGACTCCCAAAGCTCCACGGGAAAAAGACACTTTAAATTAAAGTGAATATGAGCCTAGTTTCACAGAAATGTATTTCTTGCAATGTCTTTGGTTGTTTACATGGAATCCGGTTTACATTTACTACAGAGTTGCAAATTGTAATGTAGCATTTAAAAAATATAAATTTGATATTCAGAAATGTTTAAGGGTGCAGACTGTATTGCGAGTGCAACTTTGTTGACTTTTAATTGGTTTGCTAGACAGATTTTATTCTACTTTCCATTCACGTTTTCCCTGTTCATCAGAAGATTAGGTTTGTACACATCACTGCTTTCTCTTGTACCTTGTTGTTACACCTTGTTGGCTTTTCTTATATTGTTGTACATCAATGGCTGCACTCCAACTTACTAATACACAACAGAAACAATTTATGTAGCACCTCTAATCTAATAAAACATTCCAAAGGTGCTTCATAGGAGCATTATCAGACAAAAAATACTGATCCCGAGCCACATAAGGAGATATTAGGGCAGGTGACCAAAAGCTTGTTCAAAGAGGTAGGTTTTGAGGAGCGTCTTAAAGGAGGAGAGGTAGAGAGGCGCGGTTTAGGGAGGGAATTCAAGAGCTTAGGACCTAGATAGCTGAATGCACAGCCACTAATGGTAAGGTGAAGGAAATCAGGGATGCGCAACTGGCCAGAGTTGGAGGAGCACTGCGATCTCGGTGGGCTGTAGGGCTGGAGGGGTTACAGAGATAGGGAATTCTGGATTCTTTTTCAGGAGCACCCCGGGATGGATTTTCAATCAGCTTTAACAGTGCCTCAAACTGGCGCAGGAATGGGCACACTCTGCCAGCCGGATGCCCAAAGGTTAAAGGTGACCCTGGTCGGTCCTGCATGAAACACTTAAAGATAGAAAAATTAGGAGAGAGAAATTCGGTTGGATAGCGCGAGGGGCGCTACAGGAGCGCTAAAGGGTTCACAGCCACGAGCATCGGCATTCGCACCACTCGGCAAATTGAGTGTGGCTGTACAGGTGGAGCTGAGGAGTATCGCCCGGGAGCATCACGCTGGTGTGCAACGCCCACGGATTAGACACAGCTGCAACATTTGGTTTGCGCTGTACCCATAGCGCCCCGCAGTAACACCACCAGAGCAAGTTGGTGTATAGAGCTGTCCCGGGCCGCCAAGGGAAGGAATAACTGCATGAGGTAAGTGTGATTGATATTTCTTATTTGTGTTTTAACTTTATTTGGGGTGAGTAATGTATAGGGAATGTTTTTTGTGTTTTTTGTTCCGATTCTTTATTTTGCAAGGAGGCCTCTCTTAGGGCGCTACAAAGCCGGCTCTTTAGCATGGGATATTCAGTTGCTCATCTGGCCGAGTGCCCTAAGAGAAGTGTGGAACACTTCCCTTCGTGCTCCACTCCACTGTCAGGCCGCAGCCACTGAATTCTTTTGGCTGCCGTCGCAAACCATTTTCCGGCGCTACATTTACAGAGTAATTATTGGTACTGTCCTTTTTCTGTCGTTCTGCACCTGCGTCCTCTGGACTCTGCCCCCGATGGCTCCCGCCCGAAACCAGAACCGGAAGTGGGGCCCTGAACCAGAAGTAGGAGCCCGCAATCGACCATGTTGTTCCTCAGAGCCTGCGGGCAGAGGGGATGAGAGGCGGCAGGGAGAGAGAGACAGGGGGAGGGGGAGAGAGAGCGAGACACGGGGCATAGGGGTGAGAGAGAGAGTCACGGGGGGGGG
The DNA here is from genome assembly GCF_044704955.1 of Pristiophorus japonicus. Lineage (NCBI taxonomy): Eukaryota > Metazoa > Chordata > Chondrichthyes > Pristiophoridae > Pristiophorus > Pristiophorus japonicus. The sequence goes on along the minus strand of NC_091977.1, from coordinate 235,824,687 downwards.
GAGAGAGACACCGGGGGGGGGGGGGGGGGTGGTGGGGGGAGACACGGTGGGGAGAAAGAGACACGGAGGGGGGGAAAGAGAAACATGCGATGGACAGAGAGAGACCCGGGGGGGAGAGAGAGACACATGGGGAGGGAGGGAGAGATGGGGGAGTGAGAGAGAGAGACACGGGGGAGAGGGAGAGAAAGAGAGACATGAGGGGTGGGGGGGAAAGAGAGACATGTGGTGGACAGAGAGAGACACAGGGGGGAGGGAGAGAGAGATGGGGGAATGAGAGAGAGAGACACGGGAGGAGGGAGAAAGGGAGACATGGGGGGGAGGGAGAGAAAGAGAGACACGGTGGGGGGGTTGGGGGCGAGAGAGGAGAAACTGTCAACAATCCGTGGTGGGGAGGCGGGGGGGGAGTAAGGTCATGCACACGCGCTGGGGTAAGAGACTTCTACAGGGGGAGGCAGCACTTGCACTGCTGAAAGGGACTTTGGCTGGGAGAGGGACGCAGTTGCACTGGGGTATGAGACTTTGCCTGGAACTTGGTGGCTTTTGCTGGGTTGGAGATCTGTCCTCTGTGGCTTCTGAAGTCAAAATGGATCAAATTACAATTTGCAAAGTCAGTCAGAACTTGGGCTGGGTGGTTCCAGTTACACAGTCCAGAGAAACTTCAGAGTGTGGCTTATTCTCCAAGGGGACCAATCAGCAATAGGTCATGTGATAATGGAGAGCCAATCAGAGTCAAGGCGGCCATTTTGGCAGTACAAATAAATGCACCCCTAAATTTAGCGACCGCCTGACATTAGCGCCTTAAAATGCCTCCAACCAAATTTCCACCCCTAGGTGTTTTCCGTTATAAGAAAGCAAACTATGGAGCAGCATGACAAGAAGTATTTAAAATTTTGAAATGTAGGATAGTATTGATGGAAGCAAACTGTTTCCAGTAGTTGAGAGTGTTAAAACAAGAGGCCAGAGATACAGGGTTGAATGTAAGAGTTTTAAAACTGAGGGCAGGAGTAATTTCTTCATACAGAGATTTGTGAGACTGTGGAATTCACTTCCCGGATTAATGGTTGAGGCAGAAACTATGTCAACATTCAAAATTAGATTGCATAGGTGGATGGAGGGAAAGGGGTTGAAGGGATATGGTAAATGTCATTGAGAACTATTTACTCATGTAGAAAGAGATCATAGAATGATACAGCACAGAAGGAGGCCACACGGCCCATTGTGCCTGTTTGAAAGAGCTATCCAATCAATCCCATTCCCCCTGCTCTTTCCCCATAGCCCTGCAAAAAAAATTCCCTTCAAGTATGTATCCAATTCTCTTTTGAAAGTTACTACTGAATCTGCTTCCACCACCCTTTCAGCCAGCGCGTTCCAGATCAGAACAACTCACTGTGTAAAAATATTTCTGCTCATTTCACCTCTGGCTCTTTTGCCAATTGCTTTAAATCTGTGTCCTCTGATTACTGGAAACTGTTTCTCTTTATTTACTCTATCAAAACCCTTCCTGATTGTGAACACCTCAATTAAATCACAGAAGAGCAGGCTGCTGAGTTAACAGTGTTTAACAGGCTGCAGGTATTGTTAATCAAAGTCCTGAGATTTTATAATTTACAATTCTCCAAAGCTCTCCTCATAAATTATTCTACATTCTAAAACACACAGCTGTATAACACTCTGCCTCCACCAGGGGAGGGGAGGACAGAGGAAAGACAGAGAGGTAGAGGGCAGGGGGACAGATGGGTAGAGGGGAGGAGGAGGGAAACAGAGAGAGTGGAGAGGAGGGAGGGAGGGAGCGAGCGAGGAGGGGGACAAAGAGGGTGGAGGGGAGTGGGGACAGAGAGCGTGGAGGGGAGGGAGGGAGCGAGCGAGGAGGGGGACAAAGAGGGGGGGGAGGGGGGACAGAGAGTGTGGAGGGGAGGGAGAGGAGTAGCAGAGAGGTTGGAGGGGAGGGAGGGAGCGTGGAGGCAGACAAAGAGGGTGGAGGGGAGGGGGGACAGAGAGCGTGGAGGGGAGGGAGGCAGAGAGCGTGGAGGAGGAGAGAGAGAGAGGAGGGGAGGGAGGGAGAGGAGGAGCAGAGAGGTTGGAGGGGAGGGAGAGATGGTGGAGGGCTTTAGCAAAGGGTTAAATGCTGCATGAACCTTACTGTGGAGCTGCACTTTAAACATATCAAATGGAGTAAAATGAGCCCAAGGTTAAATATTCAGCACGGGACTAGCCATGCCATAATTGAGTGGCGGAACAGGCTCGAGGGGCTAAATTATGGCCTCTTCCTGCTCCGATGTTCCTTGGTTTAAGTCTGCCTGCAGTTCTGCACTCTAGCCACTGGGTGGTGATATACAGCAGATTTGTCAACATTATCCGAAAACATAGAAACATAGAAAATAGGTGCAGGAGCAGGCCATTCGGTCCTTCTAGCCTGCACCACTATTCAATATGATCATGGCTGATCATGCAACTTCAGTACCCCATTCCTGCTTTCTCTCCATACCCCTTGATCCCTTCAGCCGTAAGAGCCACATCTAACTCCCTTTTGAATATATCTAACAAACTGGCCTCAACAACTTTCTGTGGTAGAGAATTCCACAGGTTCACAATTCTCTGAGTGAAGAAGTTTCTCCTCATCTCGATAAGTGTTGCTCCTTTCAGTAACTAAAGTCACCAACAAAAAAAAATAGGTTTCAAATAAGTGTTTTAAAATTAAAATTAAAATTAAATATTTCACGTTAACATGATTAAATTCAAATGATGAGAATGGCCCGCTCCTATTTCTCATCTACATGCTGCCCCTTGGCGACATCATCCGGAAACACAGTGTTAGTTTCCACATGTACGCTGACGACACCCAGCTCTACCTCACTAAGACTTCTCTCAACCCATCCACGGTCTCTACATTGTCAGACTACTTGTCCGACATCCAGCACTGGATGAGCAGAAATTTTCACCAATTAAATATTGGGAAGACCGAAGCCATTGTCTTTGGTCCCCGCCACAAACTGCATTCCCTGGCCACCGACTCCATCCCTCTCCCCAGCATCTGTCTGAGGCTGAACCAGACTGTTCACAACCTAGTGGGCCGAAATTGACCACCACCCGAAACAGGTCGCACACTCCGTTTTTTGAAAGAGATGCCGTCGATATTCGGCACTTTGAAGTTTTTTTCCGGTCGGGGTGGAAGTGCCCTTTTACTGGGTCGGCCACCCCGACCAGTCATCAGCGCCACACTGACACGTCACAACGTCTCTGCCCTTTAGTTAAAGAGGAGGGCCACTGCGAACTCTGCATATTTTTCACATCATCATCGTAGGCAGTCCCTCGGAATTGAGGAAGACTTCTTCCACTCTAAAAATGAGTTCTTAGATGACTGAACAGTCCAATACGGGAATTACAGTTTCTGACACAGGTGGGACAGATAGTCGTTGAAGGAAAGGGAGGGTGGGACTGGTTTGCCGCACGCTCCTTCCGCTGCCTGCGCTTGTTTTCTGCATGCTCTCGGCGATGAGATTCGAGGTGCTCAGCACCCTCCCGGATGCATTTCCAACACTTAGGGCAGTCTTTGGCCAGGGACTCCCAGATGTCAGTGAGAATGTTGCATTTTATCAAGGAGGCTTTGAAACGTTTCTTCTGCCCATCTTGGGCTCGCTTGCCATGTCGGAGTTCCGAGTAGAGCGATTGCTTTGGGAGTCTTGTGTCAGGCATGCAAACAATGTGGCCTGCCCAACGGAGCTGGTTGAGTGTGGTCAGTGTCTTGATGCTGGGGATGTTGGCCTGGTCAAGGACGCTAACGTTGGTGCGTCTGTCCTCCCAGGGGATTTGCAAGATCTTGAGGAGACATCGTTGGTGGTATTTCTCCAGCGATTTGAGGTGTCTACTGTATATGGTCCACGTCTCTGAGCCATACAGGAGGGCGGGTATCACAACAGCCCTGTAGACCATGAGCTTGGTGGCAGATTTGAGGGCCTGATCTTCGAACACTCTTTTCCTCAGGCGGCCGAAGGCTGCGCTGGCACACTGGAGACGGTGTTGAATCTCGTCGTCGATGTCTGCTCTTGTTGATAATAGGCTCCTGAGGAATGGAAAGTGCTCCACGTTGTCCAGGGCCACGCCGTGGAACTTGATGACTCGGGGGTAGTGCTGTGTGGCGGGCTCAGGCTGTTGGAGGATCTTTGTCTTACAGATGTTTATTGTAAGGCCCATGCTTTCTAATGCCTCAATGAAGGCGTTGACTATGACTTGGAGTTCAGACTCTGAATGTGCACATACACAAGCATCGTCCGCATACTGTAGCCCGACGACAGAGGTTGGAATGATCTTGGACCTGGCCTGGAGATGACGAACGTTGAACAGCTTCCCACTGGTTCTGTAGTTTAGTTCCACTCCAGCGGGGAGCTTGTTGACTGTGAGGTGGAGCATTGCAGCGAGGAAGATTGAGAAGAGGGTTGGCGTGATGACACAGCCCTCTTGACCCCAGTCCGGATGTGGATTGGGTCTCCAATGGATCCATTGGTCAGGATCATGGCTTGTATGTCGTCGTGGAGCAGGAGGAGAATGGTGACAAACTTTTGAGGGCAGCCGAAATGGAGGAGGACGCTCCATAGTCCCTCACGGTGACAGTGTCAAAGGCCTTTGTAAGGTCAAAGAAGGCTATGTATAAGGGCTGGTGCTTTTCCCTGCATTTCTCTTGCAGCTGTCGTGCTGTAAAAATCATGTCCGTTGTACCCCATAGAGGACGAAATCCGCGCTTTGACTCCGGGAGGAGCTCCTCAGCCACAGGGAGAAGAAAGTTGAGGAGGATTCTTGTGACAACTTTCCCAGTGCTGTTAACAGGCAGATTCCTCTGTAGTTGCCGCAGTCGGACTTGTCCCCTTTTTTTAAAGATGGTCACAATCACTACATCTCTGATATCTCCCGGCATGCTCTCCTCCTTCCAGATGAGAGAGATGAGGTCATGCATTAGTGCCAATAGTGCCTCTCCGCTATACCTCAGTGCCTCAGTGGGGATTCCATCCGCTCTCGTTGCCTTGTTGTTCGTAAGCTAGCGGATGGCTTTTTTTACCTCGTACAGGGCTTGGGTTTTACTGAGGTGGTGGCGGGTCGCATGCTGCGGGATGGAATCAAAAGCAGAGTCCCGGTTTCGGAGATCCTCGAAGTGCTCCTTCCAATGGGCCCTGACCACCTCGGTGTCCTTGATGAGTGTCTCCCTATTCCTGGCCAGCAGTGGGATAGGCCTTGGATGTTTGGGCCGTAGGTGGCTTTGACTGCGGTGAAGAATCCTCGCACATCATGGCTGTCGGCCAGCTGCTAAATCTCCTGTGCTTTCGCCATCCACCACCTGTTCTTTAGGTCGCAGGTTTTTTGTTGGACCTCAGACTTGAGCCGCCTGTAATGTTGCCTTGCTGCTCCCGAGTTGGGTTGTTGCTTTGGTTCAGAAATGCCCTGCACTTGCGATCTATTAGCTCTTGGATCTCCTGGTCATTCTCATCAAACCAGTCCTGGTGTTTCCTGGTTGAGTGACCAAGCGTCTCTTCGCAGGCACTGGTTATGGAGGCCTGGAGGGCAGACCAAGCGCTGTGGGCATTCTACGTCTCGGGGTCATCAAGACACGCCAGGTTAGCAGTGAGGCACTGACTGTATAGAGCTCTCTTAGTTGGGTCTTTGAGTGCCCTGGAGTTGATTTTTTTTGCGGCACTGCTTCTGCTGCCGTCGCCGCTTTGGGGCTATGTTAATGTCAATGATGGATTGGATTAGGCGGTGGTCCGTCCAGAAGTCGTCAGCTCCTGTCATGGCGCAGGTGATGCGCTCCTTGTGATCCCTGGCTCGGACGATGACATAGTCGAGCAGGTGCCAGTGTTTGGCGCGAGGGTGTTGCCACGATGCTTTGTACTTGTCCCTCTGGTGGAACAAGGTGTTGGTGATGACAAGGTCGTGCTCTAGGCATTTTGTCAGGAGCAGGGTAACATTGGAGTTGGTTTTCCCTACCCCCTCTCTGCCAATCACACCTCCGCAGAGGTCTGTGTCCTTGCCCACCCTGGCATTGAAATCACCGAGGAGGATCAGTTTGTCATCCGCAGGGACGTGGGACAGGGATTTTGAGAGGCTGGAGTAAAAACTCTCTTTGGTCTCATCTGTTGCATCGAGTGTTGGGGCGTACGCACTGATAACTGTGGCACACCGGGATAGGGTGACTCGGAGAGTCGCGAGATGTTCACTAACCCCGCAGGGGGAGTCTCTGAGGCGGTCGACCAGCTTGTTCTTGATGGTGAAACCGACTCCGTGGAACTTCCTCTGGTTTCCCTTTCCAGAAGAAGGTGTAACCGGCACCTTGTTCCTTGAGCTGGCCTTCCCCTGCCCGCCGGGTCTCGCTTAGGACGGCGATGTCAACATCGAAGCGTCTAAGTTCCCGGGCAACTATGGCAGTGCGGCATTCCGGCCTGTCATTATAGGAGTTGTCCATGAGGATCCTGATGTTCCAGGTCCCGAACTTCATATTGAAGGATGGAAGATGCCTGTGCATGAACGTGGGGTGGCCGTTGAACACTGGCTACCACACGGGCTTAGCTGAGCAAGGTCTTGGTCCAGTGGCAAAGGGGTCCAAGACGACTGGAGACCAGACTGGAGGTTGTATGAGCCTAGATGCGTACGACGAGATGTTGGCCGTAAGCTCGGCGCTGAGTAGCGCCCCTCGGTGAGATATTCCAGGTCCCAGATGAGATGTTGAAGGGTGGAAGGTGCCTGTGCATGGATTTTTTTAACGTGTGGTGGCCATTGCATACCAGCCACCACACGGGCTTGACAGAGCTAGGTCTTGGTCCAGTGGCAAGGATTAACCAGGACGACTGGAGACCAGCTCTGCTACATGGACCTAGTGTGCTCACGTATCGCAGTGTGGGCTGGCCCGTGCTACCCCTGAGCCCGCGCCTCTCCTGGGCCCCGATCACGTTCCTCTATGAATTCTTGCCACTCCTCTGCCCCGACCTTGCTGCTCCTGCACCCCGACATCGATGCTTGAGCTGTACCTGACCGCACTCCAATCAGCGACCTGGATTTGAGTGATGTCAAATCCAGTCACCCTCTTCACAGCTGTCGCCCTGCTGCACATAGATTCATTGGGCCACCAGGAAGGGTTTCGACCAGGCCAACGGCCTGGCACCCAAGAGGGTGTGCCAGGCTGTCTGTTGGCCGCCTGGCCGAACCTGGGGGCATAACTGTCGGGCCGACCTGGCAGTCAGCCGACAATAAAAAATAAAATGGTGTCGCCGGCAGCACCACCTCCCCTTTAAGGGCGGCCATGCTGCCAACCAACAAGAAATGCACCGACACAAAAAGCTGTCAGGAGCACTGACCGGCAGCGGCACCGTTCCTGCGTGGCAATTCCGCAAAAGGGATCTTTCCAGCAGGGCAATTTCGGGAAAGGGTCGCCGCCAGTCGGTAAGGAGTTGGCGCGTGCACACTATGGCAGTGAAACAAGCGGAGCGGTCCCAGACACCGCTCCAACCCTGAGCAAGGGCAATTTAAAAAATGGCGGCCCCTCAGCCGAGACTCGGCGGCCATTCAGCGCCACCCCATGGCCGTCGCTTATCAGAAAAGGCAATTTCGGCCTGTAGTTGACATATTTGACCCTGAAATGACCTTCCGGCCACATACCCACGGCATAACTAAAACCGCCTATTTTCACCTCCGTAACATTGCCCGCCTCCGCCCTTGCCTCAGCTCATCTGCTGTGAAACCCTCATCCATGCCTTTGTTACCTCTAGACTTGACTGTTCCAGCGCACAGGTGGCTGGCCTCCCACATTCTACCCTACGTAAACTAGAGGTGATCCAAAACTCGGCTGCCCGTGTCCTAACTCGCACCAAGTCCCGCTCACCCATCACCCCTGTACCCACTGAGCTACATTGGCTCCCGGTTAAGCAACGCCTCGATTTCAAAATTCTCATGCTTGTTTACAAATCCCTTCATGGCCTCGCCCCTCCCTATCCCTGTAATCTCCTCCAGCCTCACAACCCCACCCCCCCCCACCGCCGAGATATCTGCGCTCCTCAAATTCTGCTCTCTTGAGCATCCCTGATTATAACTGCTCAACCATCGGTGGTCGTGCCTTCAGCTGCCTGGGCCCTAAGCTCTGGAATTCCCTTCCTAAACTTCTCCACCTCTCTACTTCGCTTTCCTCCTTTAAGATGCTCCTTAAAATCTACCTCTTTGATCAGGCTTTTGGTCATCTGCTGTAATTTCTTCTTATGTGGCTTGGTGTCAATTTTGTTTGGTCTTATAACTCTCCTGTGAAGCACCTTGGGGTGTTTTACTACGTTAAATGCGCTATATAAATACAGTGTTGTTGTTGTTAAATTTCCTTTTATGCCCAGTTAAAGATCTAAAGCCTGGGCTCCAACTCGATATATTTACTTCATAATAATTCACAGCTTGAAGTGAGTTTTGAGCGGGTAGAGTTTGCATAATTTGCCAGTGTGCAATCTGTGCATCAATGGGAGTCAAAGGGTAGAGGGGTGTGTATGTGCTTCATGAGAGCTTATGGGCGGATCTTTCCACTGTGGCAGCGGGTGTAAATGGATCGCCACCCATTATACACACCAGCCAATACAACTCTCTATTGGATATTGACCATTTTACACCCCAGCACCAAGAAAATTGAAAATTCTAGTACCTGAGAGAATCTGGGGATTGAATTCTCAAGCTTCTATTTTAAGCAAGTGATGAATTTATGTAAATAAATTACAATTGTGCTTTTGTTTTCTGAGCCCTCACAGAAGCAGCACATTGTAAAAGTAACAGCTGTTATGGTGGGTTCTTTGTTGCTGGTTAGAAAAGAAAACACAGATTGTTTATTGTGAATTGCTTTTATTCTTCACTAGTTTTTGTGATATACATATATATATATATGTTCAGTTAAAAACAAATCTTTTTCCAGACTTGGCAATTTTTGTTTAGATAAGAACTTGAAAACTGCTTAAATTTGAATGTTGTATGAGCTTATTTTTGCTTGTTTATGTAAATTTATATTTATTAAAGACTGAATACGTGGAAAACTCACTAATATTGGTAGTGTATATTCGGAAGTTGTACACCCCAAGCCCATGGGTTTCTGTCTATTAATTTTAACAAGCAGAATATTTACACTTAAATAATTTAAGAAAGAACTTGCATTTCTATAGCACCTTTCTTGACCTCAAGACGTCTCAAAGTGCTTCACAGTCAATTAAGTACTTTTGAAATGTGGTCACTGTTATAATGTGGGAAATGAGGCAACCAATTTGTGCACAGCAAGATCTCACAAAACAATACAATAAATAGTATCATAGAATCATAGAAGCTCACAGCAGAGAAGGAGGCCATTGTGTATGTGCCGGCCGAAAAAGCTTTCCACATGAATCCCACTTTCCAGCTCTTGCTCCGTAGCCTTGTAGGTTATAGCACTTCAAGTGCATAAAATGATTAGATAATCTGTTTTAATGATGTTGGTTGTGGGATAAATATTGGCCAGGACATTGGGTGAAGTCTCCTGCTCTTCTTCAAATAGTGCCACGGGAGCTTTTGCGTTCACTTGAGAGGGAAGAGTCTGTGGTTTAGAGTCTTATCCAAAAGACAACACCTGCAACAATGCAGCACTCCCTGAAGACACGGTGCCAATGGTTGGCCAAAGGGGGTGGGGTCCACAAGAGGCTATGGTACTTCTCCTGATGACACTCAATGTCTTCTTCATTAACTCCCAGATATAGCAGAACTGGGATTATATATCAATGACTTAGACTTGAATTTAGGGGGTATGATTAAGAAGTTTGCAGATGATACAAAACTTGGCCGTGTGGCTGATAATGAAGAAGAAAGCTGTAGACTGCAGGAAGATATCAATAAACTGGTCAAACAAAATTTGACACTGAGCCACATAAGGAGATATTATGGTCAAAGAGGTAGGTTTTAACGAGTGTCTTAAAGGAGGAAAGAGGAGGAGAAGTTTAGGGAGGGAATTCCAGAGTTTAGGGCCTAGGCAGTTGAAGGCAGGATCGCCAATGCTGGAGCGATGAAAATCGGGGATGTGCAGGAGGCCAGAATTGGAGCAGCCCAGAGATCTTTCACCTGCGATTTTAAAGGTGATTCCTAGAGAGGACTCTCCTTTACTGTAGCTCCGCATGAACACCTTCAAGGAGTCCTAACTGAGAGTTGGGGTCTTCAGCACAGCCCTCAACATGCACATGTTGTCACATCGGCTGCTGTCTTGCAGTAGAACAGTTACAGGAAGCTCTCCTTTAAGGGTGCTGGTGAGAAGTTGCTTCCATATCACGTACAAACACAGCTTCAATTGTACCGGTGTCAGGAAATTGGGACAGTTTCCTGAATCAAACATGGAATTTCAAATCAGCCCTGATTTCTCTTGTGCCTCTGGGTCTATCGATAAGATGGCATGGTTTAATCTTCTCTGTTAGCTGCTCCATTGATTTTTTTTTTTGAACTGAACATCAGCATTGTTTCAATATTTGATTCTCCCACTGTCAGAGCATTAGGTCACCTTGCCTCCCTGTCTAAAACCATGAGTCAGGTCATCATTTTCTCTGCCAGTCTCACAGATCAAAATCTGTGACCTTAGTAGATCCGAACATTCACCTCACAGCTCAGCTTCATTCACAACTGAAAATAATTAAACCATGTGCTACAATAACATTTTATCCGTGATCCATACTCCACAGAACATACAGCATTTAAAACAATTTTACATTTTGTTGATCTTATCCATACCTTTGTTATCTGTAGACTCAACTATTCCAATGCTCTCCTGGCTGGCCTCCTGTAATGACTCAAGAGTCTTGTTACTGTAAACTGCGTCAGGTGTAAACCTGATCCGTCTTTATTCGCGCCCAAGGTACCCGCGTAACATAGTACCCGCGCTAATATACACCCATGACCGCGTACACGCATATCCAGCCCGATGACCTCCGACAGTAGTGCCCTCTGGTGTCTGGTGACCCTAGGCATCAATACATAACAACATCCCCTTTCAAGATCTTAATAACAGTCTTTTACAAATTAAGACGGTCTGTGACTTTCCGCTCACGAGTTGATCGTCTCAGTACAACTTTAGTTCTGGGTGAACGTTCTGAGTCAGTTGTGACTGAAGGCTGAGTAACCGATCTGGTGGGAGTGGTAATGACCACATCAGAGGTTATAAGGTCAAGACTCAGGAATGCCAGCAGAGTCCACTGATGAATGAACATTGGTTGGTTGGTCACTGACTGCATCTTCCTCGAACGGTTCCCAGTTCATCCGTGTGCCGCAGTTTTACCTGATCAACATGTTTCCTGCATGTTTGCCCATTCTTGAGCACGACAATAAACACTCTGTTACCCTCCTTGGCTGTAACAGTACTGGCGATCCACTTTGGACCTTGACCATAGTTCAGTACATAAACCGGATCATTAACAGAAATATCACGTGACACAGCAGCACGATCATGATACCATTGTTGACTTTGACGTCTGTTTTCAACACGATCATTCAAATCAGGATGAGCTTGGTCTTGAGATGTCTCTTTATCAGTGGTTCAGCAGGGGAAGCCACAGTAAGCATATGAGGTTGTGTCCTGTAACCGAGCAATATACATGACAAACGAGTCTGCAGTGAACCCTGAGTTACACATATCATACTTTGCTTGATCATTTGAACAGCACGCTCTGCTTGATCATTAGAAGCAGGTTTGAATGGAGTTCACCTCACATGTCTAAGGAGCTTCATGAACTCCTAAACTCAAGACTTGTGAAACAAGATCCGTTGTCGCTCACAACAATGTCAGGTAAGCCATGAGTAGCAAACATGACACAAAGGCTCTCAATAGTGGCTGTAGATGTACTGGATGACATAGATACACTCTATCCACTTTGAATATGCATCCACCACAACAAAAAACATTTTTCCTAGGAAAGCACCCGCAAAATCAATGTGGATCCTCGACCATGGTTTAGATGGCCACGACCAAAGACTCAGCAGAGATCCCGCTGGTACTTTACTTAGTATTGCACTGTATTACAAGTATTGCACTGATGCACACATGATTCCAGATCAGAGTCAATTCCAGGCCACCATACATGAGACCTAGCAATGGCTTTTATCATGACAATACCAGGATGAGTGATATGTAGCTCACGTACAAATTTTTCTCTACCTTTCTTAGGCATGATGATACGATTACCCCACAGTAAACAATCTGACTGAATGGACAGCTCATCTTTACGACGGTTATAAGGTTTGGTCCCATCACACACCTCCATAGGTGTTGCAGACCAATCACCACTGAGGACACAACATTTCACAACTGATAAAATAGGGTCATGGCTGGTCCAGATCCTAACTTGTTGAGCAGTGACAGGAGTTCCTTCACTCTCAAAAGCATCCATTACTATCAGTAGATCTGCAGGTTGAGGCATCTCCATATCAGGTGTGGGCAAAGGCAGACGACTCAGTGCATCGACACAATTTTCAGTACCAGGTCTGTGATGAATAACATAATCATAGGCAGACAATGTCAACGCCCTCCTCTGGATATGGGACGATGCATTGGTATTAATACCTTTGTTTTCAGAAAACAATGAAATGAGTGGCTTGTGATCCGTTTCAAGTTCAAAACGAAGACCAAATAGGTACTGTTGCATCTTTTTTACCCCACATGGGCCAAAGCTTCTTTTTCTACCATACTGTAAGCTCTTTCCACTTTTGATAAACTTCTCGATGCATACGCAACAGGTTGTAGCTAACCCGACTCATTTGCTTGTTGGAGTACACAACCAACCCTATATGATAAAACATCACAGGCCAAAACAAGACGCTTATTCGGATCATAATGAACAAACAACTTGTTTGAACAGAGCAGATTCTTAGCTTTCTAAAAGATTCTATCTTGAGACACAACCCAGACCCAGTTGTCGCCTTTTCTGAGTAGCATGTGCAGTGGCTCTAATAAAGTGCTCAATCTGGTTAAGAAATTACCAAAGTAGTTGAGTAGCCCAAGGAGCGAACGCAGCTCCGTCACATTCTGAGGCCTGGGTACATTTTTGATGGTCTTGGTTTTCGAATCAGTAGGCCTGGTGCCATCAGCAGAAATCTTCCTCCCCAGGAATTCAACTTCAGGTGCCATGAAGACAAACTTCGAACTTTTCAGCTTGCGTCCCACTTTGTTCAGATGATGTAGGACTTCTTCAAGATTGTTCAGATGTTCAGCAATGTCGCGACCTGTGACGAAAATGTCATCTTGAAACACGACAGTTCTAGGAACAGACTTCAGTAGACTCTCCATATTCCTCTGAAATATGGCTGCAGCTGAACAAATTCCAAAAGGACACTTGTTGTAGACAAACAGTCCTTTATGGTTGTTGATGCAGGTGAGTTTCTTCGAAGTGCCGACAAGCTCCTGTGTCATATAAGCCGACGTCAGATCTAGCTTAGTGACTTTCCACCAGCTAGCATGGCAAACAGATCATCAGCCTTCGGTAACAGATACTGATCCTGTTTCAAAAATCGGTTAATTGTAACCTTGTAGTCTCCACAAATCTTGACAGTGCCATCACTCTTCAACACAGGAACAATGGGACTGGCCCACTCGTTAAACTCGACCGCTGATATGACCCCTTCACTTTGGATTCTGTCAAACTCAACTTCAACTTTTTCCCTCATCATGTAAGGAACAGACCGAGCTTCATGATAGACAGGCCTTGCATCAGAATCCAGGTGAATCTGCACCTTGGCTCCAGTAAATTTACCAATGTTCGGTTCAAACAAAGAAGGAAACTTCTTCAACACTTGAGCACATGAAGTGTCATCCACCAAGGACAACGCTTTGACATCATTCCAGTTCAGCTTGATTTTCTCAAGCCAATTTCTGCCGAACAGCGTTGGACCATTACCTGGGACGATCCATAATGGTAGATCTTGAATCTCACCATCATATGACACCTTGACTACTGCACTGCCAATCACCGGTATGAATTCCTTAGTGTAAGTACGCAACTTGGCATTGACTGGACTCAGCTTAGGCTTCACAGCCTCAGTGTCCCACAGCTTGTCAAATGTCCTTTGGCTCATTATCGACTGACTCGCACCCGTGTCCAGCTCCATTGATACAGGCACACCATTCAGCTTCACATTAACAATTATCGGATGGCTCTTTACCAAGAACGAATACAAACCATACACTTCCTCCTCGGGTTATGTATCTGGGCCAGCACTGGACTGGTCATCATCAACAATGTGATGAGCAGTAGCACGCTTGCTCAGTTGTGGGCACATTTTCTGAAGATGCCCCACTTTCAAACAGCCATTACATTTAAACCAACACTGATGAAGCCGATGATTGCCCACACACGCCAACAGGGTGAACTCAGATTCGTAGCAGCTAGCAGACTCTGAGCAGCTACAGGTTTCACATAAACAGTCGAGTAGGCCCTGCCATAAGCAGCTCTGCCAGAAGACGACACAATCTTGTTTACAGTACCTGCCATGGAGCTCCGACTCTTCGATTATATTTGCCTCAAATTATCATCAGTCGTCATGCATGCCTGGGCAGTCACGATGGCCTTTTTCAATTCCAATTTCTCGTCGTCAAATAACTTCCGAAGAATCACATCATGGTTGATGCTTATTACGAAGAAATCTCTCAACATGTCTTCCAACATGTTCCCGAACTTACACGGCTCAGCAAGACGTCATAGGTCGGCGAAGAATCCCGACACATCCTGGCCCTCAGCACGAACATGCATATAGAAGCGATAGCGTGAAATGATGATCCCCTCTTTTGGCTTAAGATGGTCAAACACCAAAACACACAAATCCTCGTACTCTTTGTCCGTTGGACGTAAAGGCGAGAGAAGGTTCTTCATGAAGCCGTAAACTTCCTGACCACAAACGGTGAGGAAAACTGCCCTGCGCCGAACTGCGTCAGCCTCTCCCTCTTTTTTGTTGAAATATTGATCCAGGCGGTCAATGAAATCCGCCCAATTCGTGAAGAATTTCAATAGTGCCCACTGTACATGCGAAGGTTCTTAATTTACCTCGTCGGCAAATGTAATTGTGTAAACCTGATCCATCTTTTTTCATGACCAAGTATCCACGTGACACAGTATCCGCCTTTATATATACCCGTGATCGCGCGCATGCACATACAGCCCGATGACCTCCGACAGTAGTGCCCTCTGGTGTCTGGTGACGCCAGGCATCAATACATAACACCTCCCACCTTGTACCCTCCGTAAACTGGAGCTCATCAAAACTCTGCTGCCTGTATCCTTACTCGCACCAAGTCCCATTCATCCATCACCCGCTCGCTGACCTACATTGGCTGTAACCCCTGTACATACAGGGACAAATGCCTGCTCCAGATTCTGTTGTGGCATCATCAATGGCCCGGTCTTTGTACCTTCTTCAAGGAGGAGTGCTCCCGCGACGCTGGCCTCGTAGTAATGAGGGCCGAGGCAAAATATCTGGGGCTCCTTGGACCTCTCCAGTTGTGCGGGGGCAGGGTGCGCACAAAAGTGGGTGCTTCTGAATTTCTGGGCCTAGCCTCTCAACCCGTGCAATACATTTTGGAGGTCAGATGGTCAAATAGTAACCAATTCACAGTTAGTGGGAGTAAATTTTCCCTGATAGCATCGTTTTCTCTCCACTCCATCTATGCTCTCACTGCCTGATACTAAAGTAATAGATATACAGAATTAAAAATTAACAACACAGAAATAGCAGTATGTGCCTTGATCACTCAAGCAGTTTTGGACTTGTATGAATTTTGGACGACGCCCTCCTGTAATAATAAGCTGTGGAACCCTAATCACATATTAAACACAGATTAATGTTTCATTAAGC
This sequence comes from Pristiophorus japonicus, assembly GCF_044704955.1. Taxonomy (NCBI): domain Eukaryota; kingdom Metazoa; phylum Chordata; class Chondrichthyes; family Pristiophoridae; genus Pristiophorus; species Pristiophorus japonicus. The sequence goes on along the minus strand of NC_091977.1, from coordinate 235,808,838 downwards.
ATTGCTATGTTTTTTAGATAGTAATCAAAATAATGCATTATGCAAAATTATACATGAAGTGATCAAAAGTCTATTTGATAAAAATGCTAATGATCTCGCAAACTCCTTTCCCCACAGGGAAGACAGAGACCCCAGTTGTCAACAGCAAAACAGCTCTTCCGCTTGCAACTACAGCTAATGTAGGTCAGTCACAGAACTGTTGCAACAGTAGTTGACAGCAACAAAAGGCAATAAAGGGTAGACACTCTTAAATAAAATGGTGTAGCCAAGTCCCATCAGGTTCAGGTTGTCCGGACAGGATAGAGATCAGAGTTAACTATTTAAAAACTGACAAGGTATTTCTACAACAAACATCTCCAACTTTCTCCCCCCTTTAACTTTTTCCAGTTTCCTCCCCATCTCTTCTGAACACAGAGGAGCAATTATTCCGAGGTGCCAGGACCTCTCCTGTACATCGCCCAAAAGCCATTTTATCTTTCCCTTGTGGGAATGCCAGCTTTCTATGTGCCTGCTGACCATGAAATGGTCTTTGTTTTTTTCCCAATGTTTTCCAATATAGCCACATTAGCCTTTGGAATCAACAGAAAATCACGTTAACAACAGAAAGTTTGATATCTTGAAAGCTGAAAACCGTGTTTTGCTATTGATGGAAATGATAATCAAGCATAGGAGCATAGGCCATTCAGCTCCTCGAGTCTGTTCCGCTATTTAATTAGATTAGAGAATGTCTCATATTGCTTGGAAAGTAAGAATCTAAATGGGGTAGAGGAACAAAGGGATCTGGGATTACAAATACACAAATCACTAAAAGTAGTGATGAAGGTTAATCAGGCCATAAGAAAGTAAAACCAGGCACTAGGGTTTATTTCTAGAGGGATAGAATTGAAAAGTAGGAAAGTTATGCTAAACTTGTATCGAACCTTGGTTAGACCACACTTGGAGTACTGTGTACAATTCTGGGCACCATATTATAAAAAAGGATAGAGAGGCACTGGAGAGGGTTCAAAAAAGAATGATACCAGAAATGTATCAATCAGAAAAGAATGAACAGGCTGGGTCTCGTTTCTCTAGAAAAGAGAAGGCTGAGGGTGAACCTAATAGAGCTCTATAAAATTACAAAAGGTTTTGATAGAGTAGACACATAGGGCCCAAGTTTCCACACGATAAAAAACGGGCGCCCCTCCGAGCTGGACACCCGTTTTTCGCGCCACAAAGTGCGCCTAAAAAAACCCTCCGTATTCTCCACCTCCCTGCAGGTCCTCTGGCCCTCGGCGCAGTGCAGCAGGAGCTGTAGGGGGCGGAGCTAGGACCCTGCGCTGAAAAAAGTGCCGGGACCTCTGCACATGCGTACTACAGTGGGCACGCAAGTGCAGTAGCTCCAGGCGCCCGAAACTGCGTGGGAGAGGCTCGAAGCACGCAGCCCCTAGCCCTGGCCGAATGGCCTCACTGGGGCTGCGTGAATAAGGCTCCTCCCACGGCCAGCTCCTGCTTCCTGCCGACTCCCGCTCCTGCTTCCCCCCCCCACCCCGACCGGACCAGACCCGACTCGACCCGTCTGCGTCTGCCGCTCCCGCTCCCACCCGACTCGACCCGACTCTACTCTCGCCCCCGGACTGGACCCGACATGACCTCCCCCTCCCCGACCTGACCTCCCTCCCTCCCTCCCTCTCTCCCTCCCTCCCCCTCCCTCTCTCCCTCCCTCCCCCTCGCTCTCTCCCTCCCACCCCCGCCGACCTGAACCGAACCTCTCTCCCCGACCCGACCCAACGCCACCTACCTCTGGTGCTGGGGACGGGCCCTGCCCGAAATCTCGGGCCCGGCCTGTTCAGCCTTCGGTCCTGACGGCAAACTGCTTCCTAAAGGCCTGCCTGAAGAACTTTCACACAGGTAGGAACATGGTTTATTTAATCTTTTCTTTGCTTATAAATGTTTATTCAGGTTGGATTTATTTGTATAATATTTGTATAAGTATAACTAAGGATTTATTGTAGAATTTAATGACTTCCCTTCCCCCCTCCCCCCTCCCCCCCTCGTTCCCTACGCCTAACTTGTAACCTGTGCCTGATTTTATAATGTGTAGAACAGGTTTTTTCAGTTCTACAAAAATCTTCACTTGCTCCATTCTAACTTAGTTTGGAGTACGTTTTCACTGTGGAAACTTTGAAATCAGGCGTCAGTGGCAGGACACGTCCCCTTTTGAAGACAAAATTCTGTTCCAAAGTAGAACTGTTCTACCTGACTAGAACTGCAGAAAAAAAAATGTGGAGAATTGCGATTTCTAAGATAGTCCGTTCTCCACCAGTTGCTCCTAAAAATCAGGTGCAAATCCATGTGGAAACTTGGGCCCCTAGAGAGTATTTCCACTTGTGGGGAAGAGCAAAACTCAAGGCCATCAATATAAGCTAGTCAACAAGAAAGTCAAATTGGGAATTCAGAAGAAATGTCTTTACCCAGAGAATGGTTAGAATGTGAAACTCGCTACCATAGGGAGTGGTTGAAGCGAATAGCTTGGATGCATTTAAGGGGAAGCTGGATAAGCATATGAGGAAGAATAGAACGGAGAGTTATGCAGATAGAGTTAGAGGAGAAAAGATGGGAGGAGCCTTGATTGGAGCATAAACGCCGGCACGGACTGGTTGGGCTGAATGGCCTTTTTCTGTGCTATATGTTCTATGTAATTCTATGATCTGTACCTTAACTCCATCTGCCTGGGCCTTGGTTCCTTAACACTTAATTCCCTTGGCTAACAAAAATATAGCAATCTCAGTTTTGAAATATTCAACTGACCTCCAGCCACACCAGCGTTTTGGGGGAGAGAGTTCCAGATTTCCACTGCCCTTTGTGTGAAGAACTGCTTCCTGACATCACCCCTGAACGGCCTAGCTCTAATTTTAAGGCTATGCCCCCTTGCTCTGGACTCCCTCCACCAGAAGAAACAGTTTCTCTCTATCTACCCTACCAACTGCTTTAATCATCTTCAACGCCTCAATTAGATTCACTAACGGCCAGATGATAACAAAAAACCCGAAGTCACTGAATAAAGGGTGGCTAAGAGTGTAATGTGCCCTCCTGAAGGGAAGTAGGCTAGCGTTCAAAACTGCTAGCCCTATCAGTTTGAGACACTGTGGGATTGTTTGCACTTTCAAACATCTCTTAGTGATATTCGCACCTCCAATGTTAAATTGGCTTATAATCATTGAGCCCAGCAGATAATATAGCCCCCAGGGCAATGTAGCTGCCATGGGTCCCACACTAAGAAGAACTATGGTCACTTTAATTAGTAGTGTAATGAGACCTCTTGACAGATTTGGGGAGGGGGAAGTCAAAGGTTAGCTTTGTCAGACCATGTTTTTCTGGAAGACAATCTGCTCAAATCTGAATGTGAAACTGTCTGAGAGACAGAGAATTCTCTTTCTCTATGTTTACCGTCCGTCAGCTCAGCAAGACAGACCTGTACGGGGTCAAATTCAACTTTGGATGGTGGTGGATTGGGCACCCGTTACACAACCCGCCCTTGATTTCATTGGAAGGAAATGGGGCAAGGGGGCTGTAAAGTAGGCCAATCTGCTCTTGCCCGATTTGCAATCCCCGCCAAAGTTGAATTTCATCGCCCCACCCACCCTCCACCCATGGGATGACGTTAGGCCCATAAGAAGAAGCTGATGGTCTACAGGGCTGTAGTGATACCCGCCCTCCTGTATGGCTCAAAGACGTGGACCATATACAGTAGACACCTCAAATCGCTGGAGAAGTACCACCAACGATATCTCCGCAAGATCCTGCAAATCCCCTGGGAGGACAACGTCAGTGTTCTCGATCAGGCCAACATCCCCAGCATTGAAGCACTGACCACGCTCGATCAGCTCCGCTGGGCAGGCCACATTGTTCGCATGCCTGACACAAGACTCCCAAAACAAGCACTCTACTCGGAACTCCTACACAGCAAGTGAGCCTCAGGTGGGCAGAGGAAATGTTTCAAGGACACCCTCAAAGCCTCCTTGATAAAGTGCAATATCCCCACTGACACCTGGCCCAGTGACACCTGGGAGTCCCTGGCCCAAGACCACCCTAAGTGGAGGAAGAGCATTCTGGAAGGCGCTGAGCACCTCAAGTCTCGTCGCCGAAAGCATGCAAAAAATAAGCACAGACACTGGAAGGAGTGTGCGGCAAACCAGACTCCCCACCCACCCTTTCCTTCAACCACTATCTGCCACATCTGTGACAGAGACTGTAATTCCCGTATTGGACTCTTTAGTCACCTGAGAACTCACTTTTAGAGTGGAAGCAAGTCTTCCTCGAATTCGAGGGGCTGCCTATGATGAAGAGCTAAGTTTTCGTTATTAATTATTTTTGATGTTAAGGGCGGCGATAGGAAGTAGACTGCTTTCTGGTCAGTCCTCCATTTCCTGTTAAATCATTGAATCATAGAATGATTCAGCATAGAAGGAGGCCATTCAGCCTATCGTGCCAGTTTATCAAGAGCAATGTGTTTTAGCTCCAACCAGTTTTTTTCGTTTACAATTGGTGTTGTCTCGCTAGTGTGCTTATACGCCTTCTAAGAAAAATGACTGTGAGACATGTGCGAGATCACAATGTCCAATACATGCAATAAGGGGTTTTAGATCCTGGGTCACAATATCATATGACTAGATATTGGGCAGCAGTGATACTCTACAGACCCTAAGGTCCACTTATGGGCAAGACGGGTCACACTGACTGCGAGAGAATATCTGGTGCAGAGAAAAAAGGTAGATTGTGATTTAATTAACAAGTTATGTTTTCTAGAGTTTTATATTTACGAACAAGAAAAATAAAAATATAGCACCTTTCAGGACTTTCGTACATCCCAAAGTGCTGTACAGCCAATGCAGTACTTATGAAGTGTCGTCACTGTTGCAATGTAGGAAACTCAGCAGCCAATTTGCGCACAGCAAGCTCCCATAAACAGCAATGTGGTAATGACCAGAACATCTGTTTTTAGTGGTGTTGGTTGTGGGATAAATATTGGCCAGGACACTGGGGAGAATTCCCCTGCTCTACTTCCAAGTAGCACCATGGGATCTTTCGCATCGACCTGAGAGAACAGAGAGGGCCTCGGTTCAATGTCTCATCTGAAATACTAATCAGATGATAGGAACTCACAGCAGAATATTAATGATTACTTCTGTAGATTCTGACTTTTTCCCCCCAAAATGTCAACTATTATTATCTTACTGTAATTTGGTTTATTCTGAAATAATACAAATCATGCAAAATATTGTGGAGAAGATGTCGAACAAATTTGGGTTATAATCGTGGCAACAATTAATAAGGGCAAGAATGGATTTAATTAACAACAGTTAAATGATCAGTTAACAGGAATGAATGGATGCAGATAGTAAATCTTTTGGATTTTCAATATCTGTTCATTTAGCAGTTCATGATCACTTGGAAGTCACTGAGGTGTCAACTGCACCAACTGATATAATCTTATTGGGCTTTCACTGACCCCCCCGCTCAGCTCCATAATTACAAGGAATTGCTTGAACTCTGCCTATGACAGATGAGAGAAGAAAACTTTATCAAAAGCAACGTGTTTTATCTCTAAGCTGGACAAAGGGCACCAGTTTGCTATTTAACTATTTGGCTGTTGCATTTTTGGAGGAAATTAGCATAAATGCAGAACAAATAAAGAGAAATATATATATAATATATAATTATATAAACTCAATTATTGAAAAGAGAATCTGGATTGCAATGAGAAACAACATGAGCCTGTTCTTTCAATGATGGGTGAGATCACTGCCGATGTGGGGCTGGAGTTATGGCGTGGAAAAACAATATCAAAATGTTTTCATGTGGATTTCAAGTCGTGGTTGTGAGAAGTACCGGAATATTTAACTCCTCCTCGAACTATTGCTTTACATAGATGATTTGTGAACTAACATGCTTCCAAGAAGAATGTGCAGATTCCCAATATTGCTCATCCAATAACATAGCACCTTTCACGACAAGCGGAAGTCACAATGTGCATTACAGCCAATGAAGTACTATTGGAGTGTAGTCACTGTTGTGTTGTAGGAATAAAGACAGAAAAGGAAGCATTAAACAATTTCCTGCTAACGAATCGAGACACACGCCTCACCTTCAAGTCACTGAGGTGTGTCTAAAGCTTTCAGAAAGACAATTGCTTCAGCCCTTAGGAAGTAGGCCATTCACAGAGGGACATCACATCGAATTTATTCCATTGACAGGGAATGATAATTTTTCTTAAGATTAAAAATAATTACCATTCATGTTCCTCTGATGGTGCGGTAAAGGCACAAAGTGCTAGCCAAGCTAAACCAGAAAGGTCTCAGGCTCAATTCGCAGTAGATACTGGTAACTGATGCATCCCAGATATTGGTGAGAGTACAAAAGACCTCGGTGCCTCTAGTTTGGGTGGAGAAAAATGAGTCATGGCCCAATCTCCTAATTGCTACTCAGTAACGCCTTACTGGTCCTTCACCCCACCATTGGTGGCCGTGCCTTCAGCTGCCTGGGCCATAAGCTCTGGAATTCCCTCCCGAAACCTCGCCACCTCTCTCTCCTCCTTTAAGACACTCCTGAAAAACTACCTCTTTGTCCAAACTTCTGGTCACTTGTCCTAATATCTCTTTATGTGGCTCAGTGTCAAAATGCCTGATAATGCTCCTGTGAAGCACCTTGGGGGTGTTTTCCGACATTAAAGGTGTTATATAAATGCAAGTTGTTGTTGATGTTGGGTGGTAACAGGATGGGGCTTGGGCGTGATGCCAAAAGAAGTAAAAAGTTAATTGCAATTCAACTCTCCAGCCCATAAGGTCCAGTCCAGGTTAGGTCCAATATATCACACTCGCCCCTAGTGTTCAAAAACTACAATGTCAGCAACAGGATCCTGGAGGTGGAAAAGGCCAGCTTAGCAACTTCAATTACAGCTCCTGCGGTTGCAAGCCATGGATCTTTCGCACGAGTGCTTGGTTATTTTCTAAAGTGTGGATCATTTGTCTGAGATCCTACACCGACTGAGCTTTTAAATGCGGGAATCAGAATGAGACTCAAGCTTACCTGCTTCCCTTCCCGCAATCGGCCGACTCCCCTCCCACTCAGGAGTTCCGACTTTCCTCCTCCCCAATCTCCGACTCCCCCTCCCCTCCTGATCTCCGACTCCACCCCCCAATCTCCAACTCACATCCGACCTCCGACTCTCCCCCACTAATCTCTGACCCCCCGCCGATCTCTGACCCCCCGCCGACCTCCGACTCTCCCCCCTCGATCTCCGACTCACCCCCCCCCATACCTCCACCGATCTCCGACTCCCCCCTCCCAATTCACCCCCCCCGATCTCCGACCCTCCCCCCAATCTCCGATCCCTCCGCGATCTTGACCTTCCCCACCTCCAATCTCTGATTCTCCCTCTGATCTCTGACTCACCCCCGATCTCCAACTCCCCCCTCAATCTCTGACTCCCCTCTCCCCTCCGATTAACCCCCGATTTCCAACTCCACCCGCGATCCTCAATTCACCCCCTGATCTCCGACAGCCCCCGATCTCCGACTCCCCCTGATCTCCGACTCCCCCCCCACCCCGATTCCCCCCCTGATATCCAACTTCCCCCCCCCCCGATCTCTGACTCTCCCCCACCATCTCCAATTTCCCCCCTCCCGAACTCCGACTCCCCCCAACCCCCCCGCCGATCTCAAACTCCCTGCTCCCCTTGTTGATCCCCAAATCCCCCCACTCTCTCCTTGATCTCCAACTCCCCCACGATCTCCAACTTCCCCCCCACCAGGTTTCCCTGCCCGGAAATCCTCACCCCATCGCACCCACTCCACCGGTTGCTCTCGCCATGGCCGTGAGTAAATATCAGGGCCAACTTCTACCCTACCAAACCCCTTCATACTTTTAAAGAACTCTATCAGCTCATCTCTCAACCTTCTCTTTTCTGGAGAAAACAACCCCAGCTCACAGAACACCCTCCTTCCAAAATGTTTGCAAGTTATAATAATGTTAAGAAAGCTCCTGGCAAATACATCAGCACTATTCTGGGATTGAATACAATTCACTCGCAAATTTCTGCAACTTGGCATCAAGTACTTTAATTATTTTTGTAACAACCGATCCAATGTAGTATACAATTACCTGGAGAATATCGAAGGAGAACACTGCAGCAAGCAGAAATGAATCAAAAATGACAGATATCACAGAATTATGGTGCTTAGCAGGAATCTTTTTCATTTAGATTGATTAGGTTAAACATATAGATGGCAATGGAGGAGGCTTATAAAGTAGTCGGGAACATAAGACAATGAAAAATAAAATCAATTTGTAAAAATGCTGTCCTCTCAGATTAAAAAGTGGCAAATTCCTGAAATCCTATGACAGAAAATGGATCAATCTCTCTCTCTCTCTCATTGACACCAAGCTCTCTGAATGTGAGCTGGTTCTCTGGTCGGTGGGTGTAGGAGTGTGTGGGCATCCCATGTAAGAGGTTGTGAATGGGTCGCCACTTCATGCTTTCTGTGAAGCAGCAATTATTTTTATTACGGTTATAGAGCTTCGGTTTGGCTATCAGAGACTGATGCATAAGCACTGACAATTAAACAAGGCAAAGCACCAGCAGCACTGCCCGTGGAACGGAAACATTCATTTACAAAATGTAGCATCTAACAACGGTAGCATAATTTCTAACGCTAAGCTGAGAATGAGCTAATCACGCCATACTGCAGTCTTGCAAATACTCTCATTTTTTTTTGTTTAAATGATGTACAAACCAAAATTATGTATCGGGTTCTGAACTGAAATCATTTGCAAAAGCTATAACATTCTTATCATTAGATTCAAGAGAAAGGGAGATGAAAAACAACATTGAGGGAAAATGAGTGGCAGAGACACAACTATACACCAAAGTGTGTTTGCAGAGAAAACAAGAGAACAGGAGTGAGGGGGAGAAACAGCAAAGGAAACATGGGAAGAGTTCGACAGGGGAACGATAGGTAGAGATGGATATGCATTTGCAGATGGACAGCTACATGCAGCGTAGTTTGTTTTACTTACAATGATGGTTGGAGTTGCTGCCAGCACACAGTACAGGATGAGTGGAGAGATGAAGCTGTCTTCTTCTGGTCCTGGGTACGGCTTCATTAAGTCACCGTCTTGGCAGAAGAACCCCTGGATGTGCACCTCAAAGGTGTCTGTGCACTCAAAGTAATAGGCGAGCAGCACAGTCCCAGCCATGATGACGAGCTGAAAGTATAGCATAGTTAACATAGGGATGAGCTGTCGTCACTACAGAAGCTGCTGTGGTGCCTCAGATGTTGTGGTCCCATAGTGCATGCTCCCCCCAGCATCCGAATGATGCACTCTCCCCTTTGATCCTCCCATTATATAAAGCATTTGGCACATGACACTAATGAATGTTTCATTTGGAACTGGGGGCCAGAGCCTGGTACACGAGAGAACTGATGCTTTCAGTTGCAACTTTATCAAAAGACACAGGAGTGTCACTAATCATTAAGTGATCAATGTTGATGACAAAAAGCAACACACCCTCAAGTTAAACATCAAAATCAGCTCTATTTTTATCAACCCATCTGTTTCCGGAGACATTCAGCTGGTGAAGTGCTGGAAGGCTCAAGATTTGAGCTCTATGCATGTTTGGAGTAATTGGATTGCGCTTTATTGTAGACCAGCTGGAACACATTCCTAAAGTACAAGTACCAAAAACAACCTCCTTTACATGTGAAAAGCCAATGGGCTAGAAATTGCCCTCTGCCCCAAACAGGGTGGATAATTCGAACTAAATGAATATTCTCCGCCCGAATACATAGAAATATCGAAACATAGAAAATAGGTGCAGGAGTAGGCCATTCGGCCCTTCGAGCCTGCACCACCATTCAATAAGATCATGGCTGATCATTCACCTCAGTACCACTTTCCTGCTTTCTCTCCCTACCCCTTGATCTCCTGAGCCATAAGGGCCATATCTAACTCCCTCTTGAATATATCTAATGAACTGGCCTCAACAACTTTCTGTGGTAGAGAATTCCACAGGTTAACAACTCTCTGAGTGAAGATGTTTCTCCTCATCCCAGTCCTAAATGGCTTACCCCTTATCCTTAGACTGTGTCCCCTGGTTCTGGACTTCCCCAACATTGGGAACATTCTTCCTGCATCTAACCTATCCAATCCCGGCAGAATTTTATATGTTTCTATGAGATTCCCTCTCATTCTTCTAAACTCCAGTGAATACAGGCCCAGTCGATCCAGTCTCTCCTCATATGTCAGTCCTGCCATCCCGGGAATCAGTCTGGTGAACCTTCGCTGCACTCCCTCAATAGCAAGAACGTCCTTCCTCAGATTAGGAGGCCAAAACTGAACACAATATTCCAGGTGAGGCCTCACCAAGGCCCTGTACAGCTGCAGCAAGACCTCCCTACTCCTATACTCAAATCCCCTAGCAATGAAGGCCAACATACCATTTGCCTTCTTCACCGCCTGCTGTACCTGCATGCCAACTTTCAATGACTGATGTACCATGACACCCAGGTCTCGTTGCACCTCCCCTTTTCCTAACCTGCCGCCATTCAGATAATATTCTGCCTTCGTGTCTTTGCCACCAAAATGGATAACCTCACATTTATCCACATTATACTGCATCTGCCATGCATTTGCCGACTCACCTAACCTGTCCAAGTCACCCTGCAGTCTCTTAGCATCCTCCTCACAGCTCACACTGCCACCCAGCTTAGTGTCATCTGCAAACTTGGAGATAATACACTTAATTCCTTCATCTAAATCATTAATGTATATTGTAAATAGCTGGGGTCCCAGCACTGAGCCCTGCGGCACCCCACTAGTCACTGCCTGCCATTCTGAAAAGGACCCGTTTATCCCGACACTCTGCTTCCTGTCTGCCAACCAGTTCTCTATCCACATCAGTACATTACCTCCAATACCATGTGCTTTGATTTTGCACACCAATCTCTTGTGTGGGACCTTGTCAAAAGCATTTTGAAAGTCCAAATACACCACATCCACTGGTTCTCCCTTGTCCACTCTACTAGTTACATCCTCAAAAAATTCTAGAAGATTTGTCAAGAATGATTTCCCTTTCATAAATCCATGCTGACTTGGACCGATCCTGTCACTGCTTTCCAAATGCGCTGCTATTTCATCCTTAATAATTGATTCCAACATTTTCCCCACTATTGATGTCAGGCTAATCGGTCTATAATTACCCGTTTTCTCTCCCTCCTTTTTTAAAAAGTAGTGTTACATTAGCTACCCTCCAGTCCACTAGTGTTTTCTGCCCTTTGGTATTCTGCATGGAACGGAGAATAGAAGGAAATTGGCCCCTTTAACTTTTGAAAATGATTGCGGCGGTGTTTGGGCCGGCGGAGGGACAGACGTGCTTCGGGAGTGGGGTGGAAGGCGGGCGGTGTCATCAGCGCCGCGCTGAGCACGTCAGCGGTACACAGACATGCTGCATTGTGCTGCGTCACAACGCCCCTCCCCTTCAGTTAAAGGGAAGGGCCGCTCTGCAAGAGGTGGTGCCGGGCTGCCTGTTGGCGGCCCAGCCGAACCCGTGGCCGCCATTGTCGGGCCAACTCAGGAGTCGGTCGACAATAAAATAAAATGGCAGCCGGGGTAATGTGCCCTCCCCTTTAAGGGCGGATGCGCCACCCAGCCACTGGCAGCTTCCCACCGGGACACTGGCACCACTAATCGGGTAAGAGGGAGCTGTTCCATTGGGGTGGGCTCCACTTAGACCGTACTGGGACTACAGTCCTGACGAATCGAATAACTAGGACTGTAGAGAGAGTTTTAAACGAATTAGTAGGGGGGGAGGGTTCAGGTCAGCGAAAATTTAAACAGTCAAAGAATAAGGAGAAGGCAATAGAGCAGGGTAGCACTGGGGGAAATGAAAACCAGAGCGTGCCAGGAAGGGACAGAATGTATAAACATAAAGGTGAATCAGAAAGTGGGCTCAAAGCAGGAAAAAAAATTTTTAAAGCAAATTTAAAAGCTCTTTATCTGAATGCACACAGCTTTCGTAACAAAATAGATAAGTTTACGGCACAAATAGATACAAATGGGTAAGATCTGATAGCCATAACAGAGACATGGTTGCAAGGTGACCAAGGCTGGGAGCTAAATATTCAGGAGTATTTGACAAGTCAGAAGGACAGACAGAAAGGAAAACTAGATGGGGTAGCACTATTAATAAAGGATGAGATCAGTGCGTTCGTGAGAAACGATATTGGTTCAGAAGGTCAAGATGTTGAATCAGTTTGGATGGAGGTCAGGAATAATAAGGGGAAGAAGTCGCTGGTGAGCATAGTCTATAAGTCCCCTAACAGTAGCTACATTGTTGGACGGAGTATAAATCAAGAAATAATGGAGGCTTGTAAAAAAGGAACGGCAATATTCATGGGCGATTTTAACCTTCATATTGATTGGACAAAGCAAATTGGCCAGGATAGCCTTGATGAAGAGTCCATAGAGTGCATCCGGGATAGTTTCCTTGAACAGTACGTTGGGGAACCAACCAGGGATCAGGCATTAGATCTAGTACTGTGTAATAGAGACAGAATTAAGAAAGGATCTCCTAGTAAAGGATCCTCCAGGAATGAGTGACCGCAACATGGTTGAATTTCAAATTCAGTTGGAGGATGAGGAAATTGGATCTCAAACCAGTGTACTAAGTTAAATAAAGGACACTACAAAGATATGAAGGCAGAGATGGCTAAAGTGGACTAGGAAAAGAGACTAAAATATGGGACGGTTGATGAGCAGTGGCAGATATTTAAGGAGATATTTCATAATTTGCAACAAAAATATAATGCAATGAAAAGGAACTGTAAGAGAAGGGATAACCATCCGTGGTTAACGAAGGAAATAAGGGATGGTATCAAATTGAAAACCAGGGCCTACAATGTGGCCAAGACTAGTGGGAGGCCAGAGGATTGGGAAACTTTTAAAAGCCAGCAAAGAACGATTAAAAAAAATGATATAAAGAGAGGGAAGATAGTTTAGGAAAGTAAACTAGCATGAAATATAAAAACAGATAGCAAGAGTTTCCACAGGTACATAAAAAGGAAATAAGTGGCTAAAGTAAATGTTGGTTCCCTAGAGCATAAGACTGTGGAATTAATAAAGGGGAACAGGGAAATGACAGAGGTGCTGAACAAATATTTGTATCGGTCTTCACGGTAAACGACACTAAAAACATCCCAATAGTGGATAATCAAAGACCTATAGGGAGGGAGGAAATTACGACAATCACTATCACTAAAGAACTAGTACTCGGTAACATAATGGGACTAAAGGCGGACAAGTCCCCTGGACCTAATGGCTTACATCCTAGGGTCTTAAAAGAAGTGGCTGCAGAAGTGGATGCATTGGTAGTAACCTACCAAAATTCAATGGATTCTGGGGGGGTCACAGCGTTTTGGAAAACCGCAAATGTAACGCCACTGTTTAAAAAAGGAGGCAGATAAGAAGCAGGAAACTATAGACCAGTTAGCCTAACATCTGTTATTGGGAAAATACTGGAGCCCATCATTATGGAAGCAGTAGCAGGACATTTTGAAAAGCATAATTCAAGCAAGCAGAGCCAGCATGGTTTTATGAAAGGGAAATCATGTTTGACAAATTTGCTGGAGTTCTTTGAGGATGTAATGAGCAGGATGGATAAAGGGGGAACCAGTGGATGTGGTGTATTTGGATTTCCAGAAGGCATTCAATAAGGTTATTGTACAAGATAAAAATTCATGGGGTTGGGGTTAATATATTAGCATGAATATATTCATGTCTTCCTAAGCATCCCCACTGACACCGGAGTCAATGGCCAAAGACCGCCCTGAGTGGAGGAAGTGCATCCGGGAGGGCGCTGAGCACCTCGAGTCTCATCGCCGAGGGCATGCCGAAAACAAGCGCAGGCAGCGGAAGGAACGCGCGGCAAACCTATCCCACCCTCCCTTACCTTCAACGACTGTCTGTCCCACCTGTGGCAGGGACTGTGGCTCTCGTGTTGGACTGTTCAGCCACCTAAGGACTCATTCTAAGAGTGGAAGCAAGTCTTCCTCTATTCCGAGGGGACTGCCTATGATGATGATGATGATTAGCATGAATAGAGGATTGGCTAACTAATAGAAAACAGAAAGTCGTGATAAATGGGTAATTTTCCTGTTGGCAAACAGTAACTAGTGGGGTGCCGCAGGCATCGGTGCTGGGGCCTCAACTATTTACAATCTATATTAATGAATTGGATGAAGGGACCGAGTGTAATGTAGCCAAGTTTGCTGATGATACAAAGATGGGTGGGAAAGCAAATTGTGAGGACACAAAAAATCTGCAAAGGGATATAGACAGGCTAAGTGAGTGGGCAAAAATTTGGCAGATGGAGTATAATGTAGAAAGATGTGAGGTCATTCACTTTGGCAGGAAAAATAGAAAAGCAAATTATAATTTAAGTGGAGAAAAATTGCAAACTGCTTCAGTACATTGGTACTTGGGGGACCTTGTGTATGAAACACAAAAAGTTAGTATGCAGGTACAGCAAGTAATCAGGAAGGCAAATGGAATGTTGGCCTTTATTGCAAGGGGGACAGAGTATAAAAGCAGAGAAGTCCTGCTACAACTGTACAGGGTATTGGTGAGGCCACACCTAGAGTACTGCATACAGTTTTGGTCTCCATATTTAAGGAAGGATATACTTGCATTGGAGGCTGTTCAGAAAAGGTTCACTAGGTTGATTCCGGAGATGAGCGGGTTGACTTATGAAGATAGGTTGAGTAGGTTGGGCCTATAAACATTAGAGTTCAGAAGAATGAGAGGTAATCTTATCGAAACATATAAGATAATGAGGGGGCTCGACAAGGTAGATGCAGCGAGGATATTTCCACTAATGGGGGAGACTAGAACTAGAGGGCATAGTCTCAGAATAAATGGCCGCCCATTTAAAACTGAGATGAGAAGGAAATTCTTCTCTCAGAGAGTTGTAAATCTATGGAATTCTCTGCTCCAAAGAGCTGTAGAGACTGGGTCACTGAATATATTTAAGGCGGAGATAGACAGATTTTTGAGCGATAAGGGTTATGGGGAGCGGGCAGGGAAGTGGAGCTGAGTCCATGATCATTATCAGCCATGATCTTATTGAATGGCGGAGCAAGCTCGAGGGGCCAAATGGCCTACTCCGGCTCTTATTTCTTATGTTTCTTATGTTTCCCGCGGGGCAATTTCCTTTGCAGGGCGGAAGGGGGTTGCCGCCAGGCGGTAAGAGATCGGCACGTGCCTGACGGGGCGGGAAGACGGGGTGTGGCAGAAACCCATTTCCCCCTGCTTGGGGGTAATTTAGAATGGGTTGCACCAGCCGCCTTCCCCTGGTCGGAAATATCTTACCGCCCATTACCGCCTCTTAGAAGCAGTAATGGACCTTAAAGAGGGGGGCAATTTCAGCCCCAAAGTCTTTTGTGACCACTCTCAAGTCTCAAAGTCACAGGTAGGTGAGTCCTGAATGTTTCAAAAGCACATTGCTGTAATCATATTCAAAAAACGAGAACATTTACTGAATAATACTTTACTAGACTTTATCAGTGTTAAGGAGGCAGTAAAAGATCTGATTTTGTCATTTCTTCATCCGAGAATTTTTTTCAAATAGAATTACTGGGCTACACAGAATTACATAGAATGTACAGCACAGAAACAGGCCATTCAGCCCAACTGGTCCATGCCGGTGTTTATGCTCCACACGAGCCTCCTCCCACCCCTCTTCATCTCACCCTATCAGCATAGCCTTTGATTCTCTTCTGCCTCCCATACGCTTTGTTTACCACAATCAGATAACATCTTTAACAAAGTTTGAGGGAAAAGTAAAGATTTAAAACACAGAACAAATAGCTCAACTCAACTAATCCTCTACCTATCGTATACAATAGTCTGTCGCACTTTGACGTGTCAAATGTATATAAGGGTGAAGAAGGCAGTAATTTCATGCTGTTTCTTCTGAACTGGAGACAGAAACTTCTAAACACCTTCTAATCTGCATATTTACCTCACCAAACAGCAATTAAGTTCTATCTGACATTAATTAGATTTGGACCCTGCTTAACATAGATCCACCTTTGCAACAGAATTGTCCACATTGTCCATAGTAAGGTGTTACACTATAAAAGAGCTCATCATCCTACTGACAACAACAACAACTTGTATTTATATAGCACCTTTAATGGAGTGAAATGTTCCAAGGGGCTTCACAGGAGTATTAGGAGATAAAGAATTTAACACCGAGCCGCATAAGGAGAAATTAGGTCATGTGACCAAAAGCTTGGTCAAAGAGTTAAGTTTTAAGGAGCGTCTTGAAGGAGGAAAGAGAGGTAGAGAGGTGGAGAGGTTTAGGGAGGGAATTCCCGAGCTTAGGGCCGAGGCAACAGAAGGCACGGCCACCAATGGTTGAGCGATTATAATCAGGAATACTCAAGCGGACAGAATTAGAAGAGCGCAGACATCACGGGGGTTGTGAGGCTGGAGGAGATTACAGAGATAGGGAGGGGCAAGGCCATGAAGGGATTTGAAAACAAGGATGAGAATATTGAAATCAAGGCGTTGCTTAACCGGGAGCCAATGTAGGTCAGCGAGCACAGGGGTGATGGGTGAGCGGGACTTGGTGGGAGTTAGGACACGGGCAGCCGAGTTTTGGATCACATCTAGTTTATGTAGGGTAGAATGTGGGAGGCCAGCCAGGAGTGCATTGGAATCGTCAAGTCTAGAGGTAACAAAGGCATGGATGAGGGTTTCAGCAGCGGATGAGTAAAACAATGGGAGATCTACTTAAGTATATTAAAACTATTCTATTGTCTGTGTGGTACCGTGTTATAGTGCTGTATAGTCACTTCAATTAATTGGAGCACAGTGGCTAACACTGGGGCAAAATTTGCGGTCGGTCTGACAGCGGACTCTCTGAGTACGCGATCTGTCAAGTTCCGACTTGACCGATCATCTGCTAATGATTTGCCCACCAACTGCCCAGCAATTACGCATGAAAATTTAACGGTTGGTGCAAACAGCTTTAATTAACTCTCTTTTTCCTTTCAGCTTTAGAAAGGGTCTGAAAGTAAACTGCTCCCTACCTATTCATGTCACCACCTCCCACCACCCGTGCCTCCAAAAAACGCAGAAAAGTTGAGGAATTAATAGGATGTCTCAATTTTTTTTAAACTGTTGCAATGTTATGCATTTGTTTCAAGATATAATTTTAATCAAGGATTAAATCAATTTCTCTTAAGAAGTGAAACAATATCATTTTATGTAGACAGATAAGGTGGAGGTCAACTTTGTTAGAATGATCGCAATGTAAAAAATGTTATACCCAAGTTTAAAAGTTTAGATAATTAGCCATTTTATTGTGGATTTTCTTTCTTTCTTCTTTGGATCGGCGAGAAAATTCGAGTCTATTCCCTTCCCTAACAAAGTGCAATTGCATTCTTCCTGCAAAAGTTTGCAAATATATCTAAATATTCAATTCAATGTCAATATTAGGATTAATAAACATGAACTGCTGACCTCTCGAACTACAGTGCAGTCAAACAAAGGCATTTCCTTATACTCTGAAGGAATCTCGCCCCTTACCATTCTCAGCACGTTGGATGCATCAGCGCCTTAGGCTGCACTCCTGGGCTCCATGATGCCCTGCGCTCTGCAGCATCTGACAGCAAGTTCACGTGTGGGACTTCGCACCGGGTAAGTGCGAATTCCTTTCGGAGGTCGGAGACATACTTTGTAGCTACACCGCCAACCGTAATTACAGGGCCAATGATTTTGGTTCCTGTCCCTGTCTCTGGCTCCATCAACCTTCCCAGGTACGTGCCAACTTAGAATACTAGCAGAAACTGACCAACAAATCCCAATCAAGTTCCGAATGCAAAAATGGCCCCAACTATGACCTGCAACAACAAGTAATTACACTGAAAGTGCAGTAGCTTGTAAACTTACACTGCCAGCATACCTAATATTCCTTCACTTCTTTGGAGAAAAAAAACATAAATATGAAATTAAAGCCCTTAAAAATAATACAAGTGTGGAAGGTACAAGAACATTTTAGACTTTGTTTTCAATTATTTGGTGCATTTTCCAGCATTGTGGAGTCTTGGATCAACTTGGGCATTGAATTTCCTAAAACATAAGGGACACTTGTTCAGTGTTAATGAAAATTGCTCTCTACCTACCATTTGGGAATTAATTCTTCATCTTCATATATTACATCTTTTTTTCTCCCAGAAATAGCAGATAATTTATTACTAGGAGAAAAGGATATTAATTAATATTCTTTCAAAAAAAAACAAGCAGCAAATAGAATATATTTGAACCGAATCTTATCAATTACAGGATCATTCCAATCAAATTTAGAATTGTACACCCTTCATCTAAATGCTGCCCATCCCCCTTCCTTTCCCCCACCCCTGTGCCAACTGGCAGTGCATTGCTATCGGGGTCTGGGAGCACACTCTGACCAGAAATCTTTAAACTTTCACATAATAAAAATGGTGCATTGAATATTAACCACCTTTTATTTCACAACAAATACATTTTTAATTGAAGAGCATTAAGTAACATTAGGGCTATTCAACAGACTAATAGACCATTTCTTCCTGAAAAGCTCCCTCAACACTCACTCCTCCCCTCCTCTCAAAGGCTCTGTACTTCCTCTTCAGAGATAAATTCTTACTCTAATCCTCCCCAGTTCATAGACACTCTCCCCTCCAATCCTCCCCAGTTCACAGACACTCTCCCCCTCCAATCCTCCCCAGTTCACAGCAATGTGATAATGACCAGATAATTTGTTTTTGTGCTGTTGGTTGAGGGATAAATATTGACAATGGGGAGAACTTCTCTGCCCTTCTTCGAAATAGTGCTGTGGGATCTTTTAGATCCACCTGAAAGAGCAGACAGTGCTGCCTCAGTGCTGCACTGGGAGAGTCAGCCTGGATTACGTGCTCAAAGATGTTAGAGTGGGACTTGAATCCACAGCTGTCTGACTCAGAGGCAAGAGTGCTGTCATTGAGCCACAGCTGACACCAGCTGTTACCTCAGACTAAATCCAGAGGTGCAAGCCCTTTGGTGTACTGCTAGACTTCAATCTGAGTTTTCTTTCCTACATCTAGATCCAAGAACAGCTTCTTTCAGCTCTGAAACATAACTCACCTCCACTGCTAACTCTCTGACACTGATGTATGTCAGGGGCACTATAGAAATGCATGCTATTGCAGTGCTGATCTCTTGTCAACAATATCAAGTTAAGGAATATCATATTAAGTGCTTAATTCTTTCACTACGTACTACTATTGTAGGTTTATTTTTCTCTTGCAAATCTGGAGATTTCAGCACTTTGGTTCTTGTTTCCGGTTGGAGTGATGTTGGTGTGTCGGGGTGGGGGCGGGTCGGAGCGGCCGTCGTTCCGAGTTATCAGAGCATCGTTGATGACGTCAGTGCAATGCGGACGTGCCATGTCGCGCTGACGCATCACAACGTCCCTCCCATTCAGTTAAAGAAGAACCGCTGCGAACTCTGCAGCCACTTTAGTGGTAAACACTGGGCCACCAGGGAGGGTTTCGGCCAGGCCAGCAGCCTGGAACCCAAGTGGGGCTGCCAGGTTGCCTGTTGGTGACCTGGCCGAACCCGTGGCCGCCATTGTCGGGTCGACCCGGCAGTCAGCCGACAATTCAAATAAAATGGCGGCCGTGGCAGTGCGCGCTCCCCTTTAAGGGCAGACGCGCCGCCCAGCCACAAGAAGGTTCCCACCGGGAACAGCTGTCAATGGCACCAACCGGTGGCTGATCCGGTTCCACAGGGCAATTTCCCGCACGGGGCGGAAACGGGGTCACCGCCGGTCGGTAAGGGGTCGACGGGTGGCAACACAGGCAGAACGGAGACGTTCTTCGTTGGGAAAATCCACGAGAGCAATTTACAAAATGGCAGCCCCTCCACGCCGACAGAGAAGTGAGTGTTTTCAGGTGACCATGGCTCTTATTGAAAGGGACAATTTCGGCCACTCCATGTCTAATTTATTTATTTTTGTCTTATAACACTCCTGTGAAGTGCCTTGAGACATTTTACTATGTTAAAGGTGCTATATAAATACAAGTTATTGTTGTGGTCTATATAAATAAAAAGATTATGTCCAAAGTTGTCTGGCCCCCCCCAAGACCCAAGCCTCCCAGCTCACTCCTACCCCATTAATTGTAAAGGTCACAGGGTACCATCTACCGCAATATCCTGCTCTCTGAGACTCAAGATCACTTCTGCGTCTGTCACAGGTTTGAAGCCCCAAGTCCGTTGCCAATTTGTCAGGACTAGCCAACAGGAAGGGGAGAAACTGTGAGACGTACAGAGAAAAGAGACAAATCGTGAGCAATTGTGCAAACGGCATAGGGTGCCAGACTCAAAGGGGGAAAGAGAGATCGGCACACAGAGAGAAAGGAATAGCGAAACACAGAAAGTGTTTAAGAGCCGTACCGAGAGAGAGCAAGAGGCACACAGAAGAGTAGAGACATAGTAAGAAAATCATCAAAGGTGATGAAGAGATACAAAGATAATGGAGTAGATTTTCATCTTCAGTGCACGGAGAGTAATCTGGGGAGCATTGCCTGGCTGTTTTACAACCTATCCAATTTTCATTGCATTGAAATCAATTGTAATCAATGGATTAAAAATCAGGTGACTTCTTTAAGGAACAGGCAATCCCCCTTAACCACATTACGCCCATGCCGTAAAGATGAAAATGTACCCCAATGAGAGAAAGTGTGATATCGGCCCTGAAAATCTGTCAGAAAAGTACAGATTTTTTCATTCTTAGGCTGCATTGGAAAGAGAAATTAGATATTGGAATATACTTTCAAAACACAAAAAATAGTTATCATAAAACCAGCAGAAAGTACCAAAGGTGCACAGTCTTATTTTGAAAGACATGTTACATAGAATTACATAGAATCTACAGCACAGAAATAGGCCATTTGGCCCAACTGGTCCATGCCAGTGTTTATTTCCAACATGAGCCTCCTCCCTCCCTACTTCATTTAACCACATCAGCATAATGTATTCCTTTCTCCCTCATGTGCTTATCTAGCTTCCCCTTAAATGTATCTCTGCTATTTGCCTCAACCACTCCATGTGGTAGCAAGTTCCACATTCTCACCACTCTCTGGGTAAAGAGGTTTCTCCTGAATTCCCTAATGGATTTATTAGTGACTATCTTATATTTATGGCCCCTAGTTTTGTTCTCCCCCACAAATGGAAACATCTTCTCTACATCTACCCTATCAAACCTTTTCATAATCTTAAAGACTTCTATCATGTCAACCCTCAGCATTGTCTTTTCGAGAAAAAAGATACCCAGCCCCTTCAATATTGCTTACAGCCTGGGATATGTTTAAGGCTGTATATAGTGACAGCATAAGTCCTGGCATGAATGAAGATGATTGGGTAATTCCCCTGTCAATACTCACTCTAGTGTCAATACTCACTCCATATTTGCAGATCTACTCGTTCAAAACTGGGCATCCATGAGACGCTGTGGGCCACTAGCAGCAGCAGAATTGTATTCCACCATAACCTCATGGCCCGGCATATCCCTCACTCTACCATTAACACCAAGCCAGGGGACAAACCCTGGTTCAATGAAGAGTGCAGAAGAGCATGCCAGGAGCAGCTCCATCTAAAAATGAGGCACCAACCTGGAATCTGCAACATAGGATGACATGCATTCTAAGCAGCATGCTGCAGTCAGAGCTAAGCGATCCCACAATCCACAGATCAGATCAAAGCTCTGCAGTCCTGACACATCCAGTCGTGAATGGTGGTGGACAATTAAACAACTAACAGGAGTAGGAAGCCCATGAATATCCCCACCCTCAGTGATGGGGAGCCCAGCATGTAAGTACAAAAGACAAGGCTGAAACGTTTGCAACCACCTTCAGCCAGAAGTGCCAAGCGGATGATCCATATCGGCCTCCTCCTGAGGTGCCCACCATCACCAATACCAGTCTTCAGCCAAATTGATTCACTCCACGTGATATCAAGAAGTGGCTGGGCACACTGGATACAGCAAAGGCTATGAGCGCCGACAAAGGCTATGGGCGCTGTCGTGCTGAAGACTGATGCTCTCGAACTAGCTGCACCTCTAGCCAAGCTATTCCAGTACAGCTACAACACTGGCATCTACCCAAAAATGTGAAAAACTGCCCAGGTATGTCCTGTCCACAAAAAAAGCAGGGCAAATCTAATCCGGACAAGTACCGCCCCATCAGTCTACTCTCAATCATCAGCAAAGTCATGGAAGGTGTCGTTGACAGTGCTATCAAGCCATTGGTAAAGTTGTCGCTAGAGTCCTCCTCAACCGTCTTTTCCCTGTGGCCGAGGAGCTCCTCCCGGAGTCACAGTGCGGATTTCATCCCCTACGGGGCACAACGGACATGATTTTTGCAGTGCGACAGCTGCAGGAAAAATGCAGGGAACAGCACCAGCCCTTATACATGGCCTTCTTCGACCTTACAAAGGCCTTTGACACTGTCAACCGCGAGGGTCTATGGAGCGTCCTCCTCCATTTCGGATGCCCCCAAAAGTTTGTCAACTGTGGGGCAGTGCTGTGCGGTGAGGACAGGCTGGTGGAAGACCTTTGTCTAACGGATGTTTAGCGTAAGGCCCATGCTTTCGTACGCTTCAGTAAATACGTCAACTATGTCCTGGAGTTCAGCCTCTGTCTGCTCCATGATGACATGCAGGCCGTGATCCTTACCAACGGATCCATTATAGATCCAATCCACATCCGGACCGGGGTCAAACAGGGCTGCGTCATCGCCCCAACCCTCTTCTCAATCTTCCTCACTGCCATGCTCCACCTCACAGTCAACAAGCTCCCCGCTGGAGTCGAACTAAACTACAGAACCAGTGGGAACCTGTTCAACCTTCGCCGTCTCCAGGTACAAGACCACCCCAACCTCTGCCGTCGAGCTACAGTACGCGGACAATGCCTGCGTCTGCGCACATACAGAGGCTGAACTCCAGGACATAGTCGACGTATTTACTGAGGTGTATGAAAGCATGGGCCTTACGCTAAACATCCGTAAGACAAAGGTCCTCCACCAGCCTGTCCTCGCCGCAGAGCACTGACCCCCAGTCACCAAGATCCACGGCGTGACCCTCGACAACATGGACCATTTCCCATACCTCGGGAGCCTCTTATCAACAAGACATTGACGACGAGATTCAACACCGCCTCCAGTGCAGCCTTCGGCTGCCTGAGGAAAAGAGTGTTCAAAGACCAGGCCCTCAAATCTACCACCAAGCTCATGGTCTACAGGGTTGTAGTAATACCCGCCCTCCTGTACGGTTCAGAGACATGGACCATGTACAGTAGACACCTCAAGTCGCTGGAGAAATACCACCAAAGATGTCTCCATAAGATCCTACAAATCCCCTGGGAGGACAGACGCACCAACATTAGCTTCCTCGACCAGCCAACATCCCCAGCATTGAAGCACTGACCACACTTGATCAACTCCGCTGGGCAGGCCACCTAGTCCGCATGCCAGACACGAGACTCCAAAAGCAAGCGCTCTACACGGAACTCCTTCATGGCAAACGAGCCAAAGGTGGGCAGAGGAAACGTCGCAAGGACACCTTCAAAAAGTGCAACATCCCCACCGACACCTGGAGCACCTGGCCAAAGGCCGCCCTAAGTGGAGGAAGTGCATCCGGGAGGGTGCTGAGCTCCTCGAGTCTCATCGTCAAGAGCATTCAGAAATTGAGCGCAGGCAGCGGAGTGTGCGGCAAATCTATCTCGCCCTCCCTTATCCTCAATGACTATCTGTCCCACCTGTGACAGGAACTATGGCTCTCGTATTGGACTGTTCAGCCACTTCAGGACTCATTTTAAGAGTGGAAGCAAGTCTTCCTCGATTCCGAGGGACTGCCTATGATGATGATCAAGCGACACTTACTCACCAATAACCTGCTCACCGATGCTCAGTTTGGGTTCTGCCAGGACCACTCAGCTCCAGATCGCATTACAGCCTTGGTCCAAATCTGGACATAAGAGCTGAATTCCAGAGCTGAGGTGAGAGTGCCTGCCCTTATCATCATCATCATCATCATCATAGGCAGTCCCTCAAAATTGAGGAAGACTTGCTTCCACTCTAAAAATGAGTTCTTGGGTAGCTGAACAGTCCAATACAAGAACCACAGTCCCTGTCAGCACACTCTTTCCACTGCCTGCACTTGATAGAGGTTTGTAGATATAGAGGCTGCCTGTGCTTGAAAGACACCATGTGCTCACCAGGGGCGCCACAGTTGAGTGGGATCAGTAGCCGGAGGGAGGCCAGGACGTCGCCGGAGTGAGCACTTGACCGAGTGCGGCATCAAGGAGCACTAGTAAAACTAAAGTCAATGCAAACCAGGGGGGAAACTCTCCACTGGCTGGAGTCATATCTAGCACAAAGGAAGATGGTTGTGGTTATTGGAGGTCAATCATCACAGCCCCAGGACATCGCTACAGGAGTTACTCAGGGCAGTGCCCTAGGCCCAACCATCTTCAGTTGCTTCATCAATGACCTTCCCTCCATCATAAGGTCAGAAATGGGGATGTTTGTTGATGATTGCACAGCATTCAGTTCCATTCGCAACTCCTCAGAAAGATACAAGATCTAGACAACATTCAGGCTTGGGCTGATAAGTGGCAAGTAACATTCACGCCACACAAGTGCCAAACAATGACCATCTCCAACAAGGGAGAGTCTAACCACCTCCCTTTGATATTCAATGGCATTACCATTGCTGAATCCCCCTCTATGAACATCCTGGGGCTCACCATTGACCAGAAACTTAACTGGAGTGGTCACATAAATACTGTGGATACAAGAGCAGGTCAGAGGCTGGATATTCTGTGGCGAATGTCTCACCTCCTGACTCTCCAAAACCTTTTCACTATCTACAAGGCATAAGTCAGGAGTGTGTTGGAATACTCCCCACTTGCCTGGATGAATGCAGCGCCAACAACACTTAAGAAGCTCGACAACATCCAGGGCAAATCAGCCCGCTTGATTGGCACCCCATCCACCACCTTCAACATTCACTCCCTCCACCACCAGCACACTGTGGCTGCCATGTGCATCATCTACAAGATGCACTGCAGCAACTCGCCACGACTTCTTCGGCAGTACCTCCCAAACCCACAACCTCTACCACCTAGAAGGACAAGGGCAGCAGCTGCATGGGAACACCATCGCCTGCAAGTTCCACTCCAAGTTACACATCAGCCTGACTTGGAAATATATCGCCATTCCTTCATTGTCCTGGAACTCCCTCCCTAAAAGCACTGTGGGAGTCCTTCACCACAAAGACTGCAGCGGTTCAAGAAGGTGGCTCACCATAACCTTCTCAAGGAAAATTAGGGATGGGCAATAAATGTTGGCCTTGTCAGCGATGCCCATATCCTGGAACAAATTTAAAAAAACACTCTGTGATTAGTATGAGCCAATCAGGTCTGTAGACAGGAGCACTACAAACTACAGGAAAACCTTGCTGAATTTCATAACATAAATGAACCAACCTTGCCCGTCAACAACAACAACAACTTCTGTTAGCCATGGCTCAGTGGGTAGCACTCTTACATCTGGGTCAGAAGGTTGTGGGTTCAAGTCCCATTCAAGAGACTTGAGCACAAAAATCTAGGCTGTTTTCAGCTGAGACATTAAACCGAGGCCCCGTCCGCTCTCTCAGCTGGACATAAAAGATCCCATGGCAATATTTCAAGGAAGAGCAGAGGGGTTATCCCTGGTGTCCTGGCCAATATTTATCCCCCAAACAACATCGCAAAAAACAGATTATCCTAGCATTATCACGTTGCTGTTGTGGGAGCTTGCTGGGTGCAAATGGCTCCTGCGTTTCCTACATTACAACAATAACTACACTTCAGAAAGTACGACATTGGCTGTAAAACGCATTGGAATAGCCTGAGGTTGTGAAAAGCATATAGAAAGGCAAGTCCTTTTTTTTCTTTTCTGTTATTTATACAGCACCAGTAAGGTAGTAAAACATCCCAAGGCGCTTCACAGGAGTGTTATCAAACAAAGTTTGGGAGATATTAGGACATATGAGGTCGGTTTAAAGAAGCGTCTTAAAGGAGGTGAGCGAGGTAGAGAGACGGAACATTTTAGGCAGGGAATTCATTAAGAGCACATTTTTCTCAGATCACAGAACAAAACAGAACCAACATAAAAATAATCTCTCAAAATAGCCTACATTGAAACTCCATTCACAGGGATACAAAATTGATGCAGCTGGGATATCGAGGTTGCATAAATTTCAAAAACCTTCAAAATAAATCTGTTTAAAACCATCTTTGTCTGCTTCAGAGAACCAAAGAGGCCATTCTGATCAGAAGGGTGGGCCAAATGCCAAATACAAAAAAAAACATAAAACTTTATAAAATCATTAAATACTAATTATTAAAGTTTATTTGGAATGCTTAGCCGGAATGGGTGATGGAAGCAGATTCAATAATAAATTTAAAAAGGGAATTGAATAAATATTTGAAGGGGGAAAAGGTTTCAGGGCTAAAGGGAAAGGGCAGGGGAGTGGGGCTAATTTGGTAGCTCTACCAAAGAGCCAGCACAGGCACAATGGGCCAAATGGCCCCCTTCTGTGTTGTATCATTTTATGACACTATGATTTCAGGCAGTTATCCATCTCTAATTTCTTCACATGGTATTTCGTGCCCTTCCATAGCTCTCCCCACATCACACACCATAGCCAAAGTGAGAGGACAACTGGCTCCCAGACCTCCAACAATCCAGTTGGTTGTCCAGCCACTGAGAAAGAGTGGGGTTATATTGTAATTTTGGGTGTTAGTATAAAATGGCTAATATCGGATCAGATGCCCGTTATACATCTCTCCCATTGGAAATTAAAATCAGGAGAGATGCTTAACTGGCTGATCCAATATTGCCCATTTTACACTAAGCCGAAAGTCAAAATGACTTCCCTCCCTCTCTGCTATTCTGCTGTAATCATTGAAACCTCCTCCATACCCATCTTTTTGTTTCTTTACTTCTCCCATTACCCTCCCCTTTTGCCTTGCACCATCATCCCTGTTGTCATTTAATCTCTCCTGCCTTCCACCCTATCACAGACCTTCTCCTTTGTCCATTCCCTGACCCCTTTTCCATGGTTCTGTATTTTGCATTCACATCTTCCAGTTCTGACCTGAAACGTTAACTCTGTTGCTTTCCCCATCTGATGCTGAGTGTTTCAAGCATTTCCTGTTTTAATGTCTCTAGGTTAGGGAGGGAAGGAGAAAATAAATTAGCCAGGTTTCCTGCTCCCGATTGCTAACAATTGACCCCTGCCACAAAATGCGGACATCAGGTATGACTGTGATCACCACTGTGGACTATGTGGCCATCTTTGAAATGAAGGATAAACTGTTCCATCCATCAGGAGATAGATCCATCATTGGACCTACACTTGAGGTTCATGAGAAGAAAGATAACTCGGGCAAAGGCAGAAATGATGAGAGCTCTCGAACAGGAAACGCTGGAGGACATTTAGCCCATGGTGTGATTGGAATCGCTAAAGAATGAAATGAATATATCTGTGGGAGTGGAGCACTGACTTTGTAATTGACCTGAGACAGTAAACCTTGACTGTCTAATGTTGCACATGTACCGGAGTACAGGATAACTCAGCAATTCAGTAGAGGAAAGAGAAATCTAGACGAGAGAAAATAAAAAAATATTATGAAGGGTGGGGGAATTTCCACAGTGCACCATGTGCAATGAAATTGGGAATGTGATGGTAAAGAACAGGAGCATGATTTTGTTACACATAACACATGAAGCCATGCTCTAGGATGTGGCCAGAACTGTTGGAGATTAAACCGAGGCCCTGATTGCTCTCTCAGGTGGACATAAAGATCCCCTGGCACTTTTCAAACAAGAGCAGGGAGTTCTCCCCGGTGACCTGGCCAATATTTATCCATCAACCAATACCAGGAAAATCAGATTATCTAGTCATTTATTTATTTGCTGTTTGTGGGAGCTTGCTGTGTGCATATTTGGCTGTGGCATTTCCTACATTACAATAATGACTACACGTAAAATGACTTCTTTGGCTGTAAAGTGGTTTGGGATGTCCTGAGGTTGTGAAAGGCGCTATATACTTGCAAGTTTAATGTATTTTTTATTTATAAACCACACACAATCTTCACAAAGAAGCCCATCTTCAACATCTATTAAACACAAATGGTCACTTCACCATCTATTTTAATGGGGAAGACAGGTTGGGGCGTGGAGGTTGTCTCTGAGGCGAACGGTGAATCCAGGAGAAAGAGTTTCCCAGAGGCCCTGCCGACTTTAACGGCAGAGTCTGATTTGAATGGGAAGCCTTGGTTTCCCAGCCGCAGAAAGCCAGATTGAGCGGCTGACCAGCTTCAGGTGGGTAGATCTGCGGCACTAGGCCACACAGAGAAGGAAGGGAGGGATCACGTGGGGACCGGGAGCAGCTGAACGAGCACGCTGGGGTGGTGGTCAATGAAAGATCGGGGGCCGGGAGTAGCTCGGTGATGGGGATTCGATGAAAGATTTGGGGCTGGGAGGGGGGGGAGCACAGGGGAGGTCAATGAAAGGTCGGAAGTCAGGAGGAGCTCGGTGGTGGGGAATCGATGAAAGATTTGGGGCTGGGGGGGGGGGGGTAGCACAGGGGAGGTTGAAAGATCAGGGGTCGGGAGGAGCATGGTGAAGAGGCCTGTGGGGTGGGCGAGGGGAGATCAGAGGCCTCGTGGCGGGGCATCTACAATCGCAGGGGTTGGGTTAGGTAGGGACCTTGGATCCAGCAGGTAAGTGTAAAGACTCTTACCTCCTGGATCCAGCCGTCCTCGCCTTGCTTTAGCTGATGAGTTTCACGAGGCCTGCAAAACCCGACCAGCTAACGTTAAATACAAAATGGAGGTTAAAGCAGAGACTTCCAGCCTCAGACAGTGCAGCACTCCCTCAGCACATGCACTAGGCTAACACTCCTGTGCAGTGCTGAGGGAGTGCTGCACTGTCGGAGATGCCGTCTTTCGGATGAGACTTTAAACCGAGGCCACGTCTGCTCTCTCAGGTGGACGTAAAAAGATCCCATGGTACTATTTCGAAGAGCAGGGTAGCTATTCCCAATGTCCTGACCAATATTTATCCCTTAATCAACATAACAAAAGCAGATTATCTGGTCATTATCACATTGCTGTTTGTGGGAGTTTGATGTGTGCAATTTGGCTGCCGCTTTTCCCACATTACAACCAACAGTGACTGCACCCCAAAAGTATTTCATTGGCAATAAAGTGCTTTGAGACATCCAGTGGTCGTGAAAGCTATATAAATGCAAGTCTTTCTTTCTTTCATTATGATATTTAAATAGACAACAGGCCTCCTGGCACTGGACTGGTTGACCGCCCCCTGTTAATACCTGAAGTGGTTGAGGTCGGGATTCAGATTTTTAATAATTTAACACATGACCCCAACTCACCCATCTTTTTTGGTGAAAATTCCCCCCACTTGCTCTATTCTGGGCAGCATGTGCACAATCCGTCACTCAAGCATCACAATATAATCCGCAGTGTTTTAATGTAGACATTTGTGAGACATCATGAAAATTTCTACTTAATTCGATCGCCTTCAAAATGTCAATGTTGTGAGGATTAATGGATATTTACTGCCCAAAATGTAATCAGTTCATCTTCAGCCTGAGGCTACCTGACTTCTGCAATCAAAACTGTCACCTGCAAAGTCAGAAATCTTCTGGAGCCGATAGTGATAAAGAAGGGACTCAGACAAATGCAACTGTCTCCTAGGCAGGAAGCTAATAAATGCAATAAATAAACCCATGGCAGTTTCCAGTCACTGAAAGAAAGAAATAATTGAAACAACATGTAATGGGTTTGGGGATGATTTGGTCATGTACTTTTCAATACTTTTCTCCCCAGCAGGTTTGATCTCAAAAGCTGCAAATTCTCATCCTTATGTTCAAATCTCTCCATGGCCTCGCCCCTTCCCTATCTCTATAACCTCCTCCAGCCCGACACCCCTCCAAAATCGCTGCAATTCTGGCCTCTCGGGCATCCCAGATTTTTATCGCTCCACCATTGGCGGCACTGCGTTCAGCTGCCGAGGACCTAAGCTCTGGAATTATTGCCCCAAACCTCTCTGCCTCGCTACCTCTCTTTCTTCCTTTAAGTCGCTCCTTAAAACCTCTCTGACTGAGCTTTTGGTCACCTGCCCTACTATCTCCTTGTGTAGTTTGGTGTTAAATGTTGTTTGATAGTCGCTCCCGTGAAGCATCTTGTGATGGTTTTAACTAAAGGCATTATGTGAATGTGCGTTTTTGGTGTTGTTGAATTACTCAGATGCATCTGGCTGCGTTTGGAATGCACTGGAACAGTAGAGCGGATCTTAGTGGGGCAGAGGGAAGTTTGAAAACCAAATACAAATAGGCATCAGGCCCTCAGAACAACTAAATCTCCCATGACCATGGGTAACAAGCACTTTGGGAAATGTAAAATATGGATTGTGGCCCTTTCTCAGCTGGGACAGTCTGTGTGGAAGCAAGATACATTGCTGGAGAAAAGAGAAAGGGGATTCTATGTGAAGAAATGTAATGAAGAGAATAACGATTACACGAGACTGACTACAAGTCAGTAACCTCATCAAGGAGTCCAGATGGCATGATAAACCAAAAGTGCAATGGTTTGTAACTATCGTGCATATTCTTATTTAACTGCCCTTCAGAAGCAGCGACTCCGCTATTCAAATCCATTTTAAGTTCAGTCAGGAGAGACTCTCTTTCAAGTCGATAAGTTTTTTAGTAGTCACTCTGATATCCGTGTCAGTTGTGGCTTAGTGGCAGCACTCTCACCTTCTGAGTCATAAAGGATTGTGGGTTCAAATCCCACCCCAGAGAATTAAACACAAAACCTAGACTGATGCTCCAGTGCTGCATGTCAGAGGCACCACCTTTTGGATGAGACATTAAACCGAGGGCCTGTCTGCTCTCTCAGATGGACCCATGGCATTATTTGAAAGAAGAGCACGGGAGGTTATCCCCGGTGTCCCGAGCCAATATTTAACCCCCAGGCAACATCACTAAAACAGATTATGTGGTCATTATCACATTGCTGTTTGTGGGAACTAGCTGTGCACAAATTGGCTGCTGTGTTTCCTACCTTACAACAGTGACTACACTTCAAAAGCACTTCATTGGTTGTGAAGCTCTTTGGGATGGTGTGAGGCGTTAAAAGATGCTCTGGAAAAGCAAATCTTTCTATCCTTTATTTAGATTTCTTTAATTATATTCACACTATTCGATAAAAATTGTCCACAAAGGTACAATTTTTTGATTCTACAAATTCACTACATTTGCCACAAGTATATCAATAATGCGAATACTAAAATAATGAGAGACACAGCAAAGATGTTCCCATTTCGGCTTAATAAAGCTATTACTTGCCTCCTCTGTGGGTGTTTGATATTAAAACTACTAACCTGATAAAGATTAATTTAATTTAAAATTCCCATTTCACTTGTATCTCAAGGCAACCTCGGCAATCAAAGTGATACCCAATACGCTCATTTACCCTTCCTTCTGCGACTCAGGTCCCAGAATGAATAGCAGGAATCTCTTTAAATACATAGCGGTGCATTCAATTAAAAGGAGAAGCTAGTTTAGCTATCGGTTCCTGACACGCAGCACAGGAGCTCGATAAGTTTACAGCTCAGAGAGTTTACAGATGCTGTAGACTTTGAAGCAGGTGGCTGGAGATGGTCATAATATAAATCTAGCTTTATCAGTGTGGTTGTCCAGCTCTCTGAAACATTTGCTAGGGTTGTAGCTAATTAGGAAGTTAGGGAGTCAGGAGGGTTGTCAGGCAGAACTTTCCCTCATCCAAAATGTAATAAAGCTGTTGAATAAATTACAAGGAAGGCTATCAAAGCTGACAGAATAATTGGGTTTGAGAGGCAATTAGATGAGTATCTGGAGAGAGGGAGAGAGATAAAGGACTGAGCAAGGATAGGCCAGTGGGGTTGAAACTTATCAAAAAAGGACCTAATAACTATTTCATGTTCCGTAAGATTTCTTACATAGTTTGATTATTATTATTGTTCCGTTTCCTGTTTCAGCTCGGATCAACACTTCTGCAGTTTGGTAAGAGAAGGGATCATCCATCAAGCCATCAAGCTGCGGACGACATACCATAACTTGTGTCACCTCTGACAATCTATTGGCGGACATCAAGCTGCAAGAAATGGCACTATTAGTTCGGCAAAGCGTATCAGCTGTGGCTTGGTGGGTAGCACTCCCACCTCTGAATCAGAAAGTTGTGCGTTCAAGTCCTATTCCAGAGATCTAAGCAGAAAAATCCAGGGTGACACTCCAGTGCAGTGCTGAGGGAATGCTGCGCTGTCGGAGGTGACAATTTTTTGATGAAACATTAAACTGAGGCCCCATCTGCTCTCTTAGGTGGATGTAACCGATCCTATGGCACACTGTTGAAGAAGAGAAGGGGAGTTCTCTCCAGTGTCCTGGGCCAATATTTATCCCTCAACCAACATCACTAAAACAGATTATCTGGTTATTCTTACATTGCAGTTTGTGGGATCTTGCTGTGCATATATTGGCTGCCGCGTTTCCTACATTACAATAGTGACTACACTCCAAAAAAGTACTTAATTGGCTGTAAAGCTCTCTGAGACGTCCTGAGGTCGTGAAAGCTGCTATATAAATGTAAGTCTTTCTTCCTTTAAAGGATAATTAATTCTACAGTTTACAGTAGCAATCGGGTTTAGAGTCAGGTCCTAGTCCAGCTTATGTTAAATAAGAATATGTACTAGCATGTCATGGGACAGAAATACCTGCCTCCCGGGTCTGTACGGACCCGGGAAGGCATCGCAAAAGCCGATTTTCAGCGCATAATGCGCATGCGCTGAAAACCGGCTTTTCCGATCTGTCAAGTTGGAGCTTGACAGATCCTCCATATCTCGGGAGCGAGGACATTCACATGGGCAAGATTGCGGGATTTACCCAGCTCTTGCCCAGCAAAAGTCCTCAATACTCTTGCGCCTGATAAAAGAAGGCGCATAACCTACTTTTACAGTCGTAAGATTTTTAAAATACACAAAAACATTTTCAAATAAAATTATAAAAACACATTTTCTTGTTAAAAACCCTCCCCACTACGGTAAGTTTATTTTAAACCATAATTAAAAAAACGTTTTAAAAAATCAGAAAAATATATATTTTTTAAATACATAAATAACTTTAATTTAAAGTAATAAAATTATGCTGTGTATTTTTTTCGATTTTTTATTATTGGTTTTGTGTGCTTTGGGGCTGTTTCTCATTCATAATAATGGGAACTCCAACTTACGGAGTTCCCATTATTATGAATGAGAACATACTATACCTGATTGGCTGCCCAGAGGCATGTGACTCTAGCTCCAGGCCTGCGCACGTCCCGACGTGCACGCGCTGCGATGCACAGTCAGAGGAGGCCTCAGGACCGGGAGTTCTCATTGGTGCAGCAGGATAAGGTAAGTGCGCATTTTTAAAAAGTTTTTTCTCCGATTGCCCGCGGGAAGCAGCCGACCGGGATTTCTGGGCCAATAAGTACCAAGAATGTGGTCAGGTATTTTACGTTGAAAACTCTTTTTGTGTCCCTCTGCACTACATGTACACACGCACATACACACACACACAACGGGTGATGGAGGGGTTGAAGAGCAGGTGCATCCCATACCAGGAAAGTGGGAATTTGGTTGGGGAGTGTGAGAACCTTGTTCCTTCAGAATTACATTCCAGGCAAAATGTGCAACAAATTCCGATGGAGGGGGCCTGCAGGTATTTTTTATATCCCGGCCCAGTTCCATATCTATGAGCATGTTTGTGGGAGGTGAAGTTTCAGGCTATCCCCAGGAATTCTGCTTGTTATGCACTTCTAAGGACTAATAGAATTCTTATTAAGGGCTTTAGAAAGGTCCCATGACTGCATCGGGAAACCATCATCGATCCCAGAAGGAATCGTTTACCTTCAAAATAAGGCCCACTTTCTCCTTTAGGGGCAGTAGCAATAGGGTTTAGAGTCAAGTGCTAGTCCAGCTTATGTTAAATAAGAATATGCACCAGCATGTAATAAGTACCAGGAATGGTACTTAGTGGGCTTCACTCCCACCCTCAGAGTGGCATGGCACCAGTCAGGTGTCCTGATGTTCCTCCCCTGAAACATTCTTATATGTGCGGGCCGTGTTGTCCTGAACATGATAATGATCCCATATACCCTCAATTTGAGTTGGGGAAGGGGTCTGTGTCTTTCTGCATAGGTGGGGCGGGACTCCCAGAATTCCAAAGCCAGATTTCCCCAGTCAAAAGGGAAGGTAGGAGACCTGTTCTCAGTATCCTCCCAGTGCCCTGTGTAACCAGTCATCGGTAAACCAAGAGAAGGGTGAACGAAGCCCCTCGTGCTCTTGATTTTACCTCCATTCCTGCAAGGAAACACCTTGAGGGTGCAATTGGGGGTGGTAGCCTTCCGAGGCCGGGACTTTTAGCGCCTGGTACGGAAGTCCCGCCCCCGACGATGATTTGGGCTTACCGCCCCTCAAAGCAAGTGGAGCGCAATCTCTGGCACTCCACTTCTTTTGGGGGTGGGTGCCGGGGCTCTACTAGGGCAATTAAAGGGGAGGGCCATTGCACACTCTGCATGGTATCTGATGGCCGCCACTGGGCCACCAGGACAGTGTGAGATCAGGCCAGCAGCACAGCACCTAAGACAGAGTGCCGGGCTGCACAATGGTGGCCCGGACCACGCTAGGGCCGCCATCGTCGAGCCAACCCGAGAGTTGGCTGACAAAAAAAGAAGGCGGCCTGGAGCGCTGGCGCCCTCCCCTTTAATTACCGCCCAAGAGCGGATGTCCGCCAGCTTTTTGACCCGCGAAGCTGGCGTTGACATCTGCTCGCACCAGCCTCGCAGCCCGCGGGGCAATTTCCACCATGGGGTGGTAAGGGGTCGGCATGGAGCAGTGCATGGCGATGACATCATCAACGGTTGCACGGCAGCCCGGGGCGCTAATTGTAGCGCTGCCATGGCAATGCCTCCGTATACTCCGGGGCAATTTCCCAGGAGGCGGTAACGCCCCCCTCTCCCGGGCAAAAGCTGCCTTGTTAGCGCCCCCGGAGGCGGTAACGGGGCTATAATAAAATGGGGATATTTCGCCCCTCTTGTGTCCATTTGATGACCGTCCTCCCCCCACCCATCCCCTGCCCCTCTCAGTCAATTTGTGATAGTGAGTTGCTGATGGGGGTGGGGAGGGGGGGAAGGGGAATCCATATCTCACCACTCTGTAGCAAATCAGAGTCTGCACTGTGACAGCCAAACTCCAACGTGAACCTTTTATCTGCAGTAGAATTGCAGGAAGCTGGAAATTCCCAACACATTTCGAGAACAAAATTGTAGCCCTAAATTTTTTTTTGTTGATGAAATTTAGTTCAATCGTTCTCGAGAGAGTTCGGCAAAATCACCAGACAATTGGAACATATCATCTTTGCACTTTTTACGTTTTTTCTATTTTAAGCAACAATTTAGTGAAGCTCACTCAGAGAATGTAGCTGGGGGCCTGAGGACCATTTTCTATCGATCCTTAAACCTCTCAGTCTCCAGGTGCACGCTGTTGAGAAATGGGCCCGGATGAATTTCTAAGCTCTCCTCTGTCTTGCTCGATGTCACACCTCTCCAATCTCTTACTGCCCTCAGTCGACCTGTTCTGCCCTTGTGACCCAACTCCTTCATTGGCCCTCCTACTTCTGTCTCCAAATCTAGTCAAACCTGAAAAAAATGTCACCTTAACTTCCCCCCATCCCCCCACTCCCACTCCCCCTCCTCAGCACAAGAACTGAAATCTTAAATGTGGTGGATGAGAGGTTGAAATTTGGAACAGTTAAGTCTGGAGACGACAAAGGCATGGATCAGGTTTTCTGCATCAAATGAGAGGCGGGCAATGTTGTGGAGGTGGAAATAGGTGGTCTTTGTGATGGAGAAAATATGGGGCTGAAAGCTCAGCTCAGGCTGAAATAGGATGTCAAGGTTCAAAACAGTCTGATCCAGTGACCACGGAGAGGGTTGGAGTCAGTGACAAGGGTGCGGAGTGTGTAGTGGGTTGTGAACCACCGCTCAGCTGCCTGGAGGTCATGCGCAGCTTGGGACCGACTTTTCAAATGGGACATTCAAAAATTAGGGGGAACATTGGTTGCACAGACAATGGCTTTGGGCCTTCCCGATGTAGAGCTGAAGGAAATTGCAGCACATCCAAGAATGGATGTTGAACAAGCAATGTGACAGCACAGTCATGGAGTGGTTAAGAGGTGGCAGAGGGGCAGAGTGGGTGTTGTCAACATACGTGTAGGAGCTGACCCCATGTCTGTGGATGATGTCGCACAGGATCACCTGTGGATAAGGAAGAGGAAGTTTCCAGGATAGATCGTTTGAGATGACAATGCAGGGGTGGGAAGAGAAGCTACTGGTAGAAATACTCTAGCAATAAGATAGAGCAGAATAGAGCCATGCAAGGATAATCCCACTGAATTGGACACAGAGGAGACATCTTGAAGAGGAATGGTGTGACCAAATGTGGCAAAGGCCGCAGAGAGGTCGAGGACAGATAATGCACCACAGTCACAGTAACAGAGAATAAGAACATAAGACCATAAGAAATAGGGGCTGGAGTAGACCATTTGGCGCTTCGAGCCTGCTCCGCCATTCAACAAGATCATGGCTGATACTCTACCTCAACTCCACCTTCCCGCATTATCCCTATATCCTTTAATTCCCTTTGTTCCCAAAAATGTATCAACCTCTGTCTTGAATATATTCAATGACTGAGCATCCACATCTCTCTGGGTTAGAGAATTCCAAAGATTCACAATGCTTTCAATGAAGAAATTTCTCCTCATCTCAGTCCTATTGTTTGTGACATTAGTTGGAGGCATTTCCATACTGTGGGAAGGTGGAAACCCGATTGGGGAGGTTCAACTGGGGAGAGGTGAGCAGAACAGATTCAAGGACTTTGTAGAGGAAAGGGAGGTTGGAGATGGGTGTGGAAATTTGCTAAGTTCAGAGATGTTGACAATAGCTTTTTGGAGGTGGTGGGGGGGGGGGGGGACGATGAACGTTTTGAAAGGGCCCAAAGGCATGTTAAAAATAACAGATTAAAATAAATAGCACAGAGGGCAGTTTTTCTTGCGAAAGCTATTCATTTCATTGACGAGTCAGAAAATGAAAATATTTTGTGATTGAAACCCTAAGTCACTCTAGATGAATGAGAATCATTTTCAGTATTCTCACTGTCAAAGGACCTTTGTTATCTGTGTCATATTAAACTGAAACATTTACTTACAGTAAATTCTTCTCATCAATCACCTTGCACAAGGGACTGCAATACGATAGACAGCTGATGCCAATCAGTAAAACTGGCCTCAGCAATATTAGAGATAGGTCAATAGCAATAAGACAAGGAGTTGCCATAGTAACACT
Organism: Pristiophorus japonicus; assembly: GCF_044704955.1. Taxonomy (NCBI): domain Eukaryota; kingdom Metazoa; phylum Chordata; class Chondrichthyes; family Pristiophoridae; genus Pristiophorus; species Pristiophorus japonicus. The sequence goes on along the minus strand of NC_091977.1, from coordinate 235,771,235 downwards.
CATTCTCCTTTATTCGTACACCTTTGTCCATGCCTTTGCACGATAGGTTGATATTTGGTCAATTCTCTGACTTGCCGATCTTGATTGAGCCTTTATTCCATAGAAATGTTTCTTCGAAGCAGAGGTATGTATCATTTATTTATATTTATATAGAGAGTTGTAATGTATTTGCTTCACAGGTTCTTTGTTTAAGAATTCATAGCAACACATTGCTATTAAGAACTAGTTGGTTTATGAACAAAGGTTTAACAATCAGACTACACATTACCAGTTCATCCACTAGGCTCACAACTGCATACCTTATCATAGATGACCTAAACTCAACTGACTGGGGTCGTGTGAACATCACATGACTGGCTAAGCCAACAGTTCTACAACTATTTTAAGTTGCACCTGTAAGTCAAGTGCCCCCTGATTAAAGGGGGGCACTAAAACTGACAAACAAATTAAACTTTAGACATTGGTGGATCAAATTAAAATGTGATTGCCGGGGGTGATGATGCACTCCAGTCCCTCCGGCGCCCACCTCTCCAGGGACACCGCGTGCTCCATCTCCAGGGACCCCTGGCTCGGATGTAAGCGCAGAAGAGAGGCAGGCAGTCGGGCTGAACGATCCCCTCGACCGCCCGCTGCCTGGACCAGCTGATGGCACCCTTGGCCGTGCCCAGGAGCGGTCCTACGAGGAGGCCCTCGGACCTACCCGCTCCCCTCCGCACAGGGTGCCCAAAGATCAGGAGTGTGGGACTGAAGTGCAGCCAGAATTTGAGGAGCAGCCCCTTCAAATGCAACAGCTTTACAACTCTTTTAGGGAAGCAAAATAAACATTAAATCGTGCCCCCCGATCTGGGGGACACTCCAAACACTTTTCACGTGCCCTTTTTTTTGTTTGTTTTTTTCTGGAGGTTTTTGTGGCGATTTTTATGGTGTTTTTTTTGGGTAGTAAAACCACAGATATATATATATATATATACACACATAAGTGCCCCCTATAAAAGGGGAGGGGGACACTAAAACCGGCAATTAAAACAAATTAAACTTTAAAACATATAAAATCAAATTAAAATTTGGTTGCCGGGGGTAACGATGCACTCTAGTCCCTCCGGCACCCACCTCTCGCGGAAGGCTGCGAGCGTACCGGTGGACACCACGTGCTCCATCTCCAAGGACACCCTGGCCCGGATGTAGACGTGGAAGAGAGGCAGGCAGTCAGGCTGAACGACCTCTCCGCCCGCTGCCTGAACCGGCTGATGGCACCATTGGCCGTGCCCAGGAGCAGTCCTACGAGGAGGCCTTCGAACCTACCTGCTCCCCTCCGCACAGGGTGCCCAAAGATCAGGAGTGTGGGACTGAAGTGCAGCCAGAATTTCAGGAGCAGCCCCTTCAAATGCAACAGCTCTACAAACCTGTGAAAAGACTCACTGGTGCATAAATTACAAGAGTGATCAATACCTGGTTGCTAAGAAAAGTGGTTTCTTTATTACGACAAGCACTCTGGATCAGATAATCAGGATTACCTTTTCTACTGATTCCAAAGCAATGGCCTCCACGCACAATGAGGAACAGTTCCTCTAGAGAGTAAAGTGAGTGAAATAGATGGCGAGAGTGTTTTTTAATTCATTTTTGAGATATGGATGTCACTGGCAGGGCCAGCAGTTATTGCCCATCACCAGTTTCCCCTGTGAAGGTGGTGGTGAGCCATCTTCTTGAGCTGCTGCAGTCCGTGTGGCGAAGCTACTCCCACAGTGCTGTTTGGTAGCGAGATCCAAGATTTTGACCCAGTGACAGTGAAGGAACGACGATGCATGTTCAAATCAAGTGTGTGACTTGCAGGGGAACTTGGAGGTGGCAGTGTTCCCATGGGCCTGCTGCCCTCATCCTTCTAGATGTTGGAGGTCACGGGCTTGGGAGGTGCTGCCGAAGATGCCTTGGTGAGTTGCCGCAGTGCCTACGGTGGATAATACACACTGCAGCCACGATGCGCCGGTGGTGAAGGGAGTGAATGTTTAAAGGATAAGACGGGTTTTCTTGACGGGTTACACCAATTTATTTTCATTGTATTAGCAGGCAAGTGATAATTTATCCCAATATCTCTGTTCCAGAACGAGTGCCAAAATCAGCAAAATAATTGGTTGCAATGAGGGCTACACCAGCAGAAAACGTCCTTTTAAGTTACAAGTAAATTTAATCACATGAGGAACTATCATGAGTCAGTGTATGTATCAGGTTTGGAAAAGTTCAATTGCACACCAACTATTCGATCAACCACTCGAGGAGATAGCTATTTGTCGGCTTAAAGATGTAAGTCAGTTATAGTGGGGGGTTTTGTGCATGTTTGATCAGTTTAGGTCATAACCACAAGTAAGGCAAACTGCTGAGGAAGGTAAAAAGAAACACACACCAAAAATAATGGGGCTAATTTCACAAAGAAAGTTCTCCCCAATTCCGTAATCAAGTAAATTTCAGGATCCACAGGCGTGGACTAATAATCCAGTAGTTCAAATCTTACCACAGCAGTTAATTAAATAAATCTGGAATTAACTAAAAAGCTAGTGTCAGTAACGGTGACCGTGAAACTGTCATGGAAACCCATCTGATTCACTAATGTCCTTTCGGGAAGGAAATCTGTCATCCTTACCTGGTCTGGCCTATGTGTGACTCCAGACAGTAATGTGGTTGACTTTTAACAACCCTGGTGGCTCACCACCATTTTCTCAAGAGCAATTAGGGACAGGCAATAAATGCCAGCTTTGCTGGCAATGCCACATCCCAGGAACGAATAAAACAAATGACATTTTATGATGGGATTTTTTTTTATACCTTCATGGGATGTGGGCGTCGCTGGCAAAGCCAGCATTTATTGCCTAACCAGACTATTTAGAGGGTATACTGTCAATATATTTTGCCATGAGCTCTGGAATCAGCACTCTGGGTCTAAGAAAGATAATTAACATTTACTCATTGTTCAAACCTCAAAGAAGAGCAGGGGAGTTCTCCCTGGTGTCCTGGACAATATTTATCCCTCAACCAACATCACTATAAAACAGATTATCCAGTCATTATCACTTTGCTGTTTGGGGAAATTTGCTGTGTACAAATTAGAACCAGGCCGTTCAGGGGTGAAGTCAGGAAGCACTTCTTAACACAAAGGGTAGTGAAATTCAGAAACTCTCTCCCCCAAAAAGTTGTTGAGACTGGAGGTCAATTGTAAATTTCAAAACTGAGAATGATAGATTTTTGTACTGCTCGGGTCTTAAGGGTTAAGCAATCAAAGCAGGTAGACGGAGTTACGATACAGATCAGCCATGATCTAATTGAATGGCAGAACAGACTCGAGGAGCTCAATGGCCTCCTCCTATTTCTATGTTCCTATGCTTGAAACATAGCACATATCAGCACAAACTCTATAATGTCTAACCTATTAAATGTAATCAACTATAAATATGATATAATGAAACAGTATTATAGTTGTGCCTGTTGTTTAGTGAGATACAATACTGCTAAATGGTCCAGTAGGAAGCCATTGCAGCCATTAGAAATATTATATACCAAATATATGTTCAAATCAATTATCTGCAGTCGCTGGCTCCTGAGTAGCATTTGTGAAGTGTTTGGTGTGTTTTTTTTATTATTATTTCTAATGAAGTTAATGCATAAATTATGAAAAGTTCAACTAAAGCTTTAATGATGTTTCTGTAGAATAACAAAGTGCATTTTTAGCATCTTTTGGGAGATGCTATGGAACTACCTGCAAATAATAATGAAGTGTAGTAATCTACCTTATCTCCGCACATTACTGCATTGCTTGAATGATTTTAAAAGTTCTTATTTTAAATTCTGGTTGCAATTCAGAGTCAATGAAATGAAAACTGCAGAATGTGATAACTAAATTGCTGCCTTATATACATGAAACTATAATAATAACCTCAGGGCTGTAACGACAAGGCCTACACCGGAGATCTTTCATTTTGGGAAATATGGTGTGTAAAGTTATGCTTCCCGCTTAAAGTGCAAGAGGAAGGCAGCTTTCTGATCATGAAATCTACCTGCTCTTTTCACATAGAATTTTACAGCATAGAAACAGGCCATTCGGCCTAGTCAGTCTATGCCAGTGTTTATGCTCCACACGAGCCTCCTCCCACCCCTCTTCATCTCACCCCATCCGCATAACCTTCTATTCCTTTCTCCCGCATGTGTTTATCCAGTTTCCCCTTAAATGCATCGATGCGGATCGCCTCAACTACTCCATGTGGTAGTGAGATCCATATTCTCACCACTCCCTGGGTAAAGAAGTTTCTCCTGAATTCATTATTGGAAATAATAATAACTTTTATTTATATAGCGCCTTTAATGTAGTAAAAGGTCCCAAGGCGCTTCACAGCTATGTTACAAGACAAAACAGATAAATTTGACACCGAGCCATTCGTGACTATCTTATATTTATGGCCCCTAGTTAACATAACATAAGAACTTAACATAAGAAATAGGAACAGGAGTAGACCATTCGGCCCCTCGAGCCTGCTCCGCCATTCAATAAGATTATGGCTGATCTTCTACCTTAACTCCACCTTCCCACATTATCCCCATATCCCTTGATTCCCTCAATATCTGAAAATACAAGGACAAGTGTATAAATGATTGTGTCACAAGAAAGAAGTCAATGGAAATCATAACAAATATAGGGCAGCTTTGACAACAAGCATTGGATTAAAAAGACAGCGAATTTGAAATCAATACTTGTAGCACACGCATAACTTCAACTCATTTGCAAGACGTGAGTGACAGGTACACATTGTTCCACCCCCTTTCAAGCAGGAAGCGCTGTTTCTCCATCATTTAGTTTCCCTATGGCTGTTTTTCTCTCCCACTCGCTCTCCCACTTCCTCACATCAATAGTCACCTTTACTCATCATCCAACCCAGCCCAGTCTTATGATGATGAACCTACTCTACATTCACCAACTTTCCTCAAGTTACATGGCTCTCGGTGCACAACTTTAATTTCTCTTGCTGCGCTATGGTTTATTCACCAAATGTTGATATTTTCTATGCCCTTCAACTAGGGTTGCCAACCCTCCAGGGTTGGCCTGGAGTCTCCAGGAATTAAAGACTAGTCTCCAGGAGTAAAATCATAGGGGCAACAAAAAAAATGATCATAGAATCATCGAATAGTGCAGCATAGAAGGAGGCCATTTGGCCCATCGATTCTGTGCCAGCTCTTTCGAAGAGCAATCCAGTTAGTCCCACTGCCCTGCTCTTTCCCCCCCATCCCTGCAATTTTGTCTCCTTCAAGTATTAATCCAATTCACTTTTGAAGACTACTATTGAATTTGTATTCACTACTATATCAGGCAGTGCATTCCAAATCCTAAACACGCCTTGCATTAATAAAAATGTTTTTCCTCAAGGCGCTAAATTTTGTGTTTTTTTCATTTTCTTTGAGCGATTTTGTTTCTTAGTTATAAAAATATTGAAGATAGTAATCATCCAATCAGTTAACGGTGAGACTGTTTGCTTTCCAATTGGCTGTGGGAAAGTGTTGCATTGCCTCAAGAGGTTGGACATGTCGGCTGACCAATGGCAAGAGTGTAGGGAGCGGGGCAGTTGGACATGGGAGGTCATGCGATGAAACCTCCAGTACATCCAACTAGAGTTAGCAACCCTACCTTCAACAAGGCAATGAAATCTTGCTTCCTTCAACTGTTTAAAGACATTTTCTTTATGGCTCTCGTAGTCCAGCCAACAGCCACTAGCTTTTACCTTTTGAGGCTGTACTTTAGGAAGGAAAGAAAGAGAAAAAGAAAGAGAAAAAGAAAGAGAAAAAGAGAGAAATAAAGAGAGAAAGGGAGGAAGAGAGAAAGGAAGGAAGAGAGAAAGGAAGGAAGAGAGAAAGGGAGAAAGGGAGAAAGGAAGGAAGAGAGGGAGGAAGGGAGGAAGGGAGGGAGGAAGGAAGGAAGGAACAGACAGACTTGCATTTATATAGCACCTTTCGTGACCACCGGACGTCTCAAAGCACTTTACAGCCAATGAAATACTTTTGGAGTGTAGTCACTGTTGTAATGTGGGAAATGCTTCATCTAAGGCATTCACGAACCAAAGGTCTCCTCTACTCTCAAAAGCAACTCCACATTTCCTCCGTTGCTAAAGCTTCTTCTAAAAAGCTTGGTTTCCTCTTTCATGCCAAACACCGTTGTTTCTCCTCAACTGCGTTTAACTCGATTACACGGCAGGTTCCGATCTTCCGCCTTCTGCCCATTTTATCTCATCTGTCTGGAATACCAAACCCACCACCTTCCCACTGTTTCTTCAATTATTCCAGTGTCCTGGCCTCAACCACCCTTCTAAGCAACCTGTTCCAGGTATTGGTCACTCTCTATCCTCGATTTTCCAAGACCAGCAAAATCAGGGCTGCACTTGCCCTTAATGTGGGCACCCCCATTTCGGCAGCAGGTAGGCCAAGTCTGCCTGGATTTGGAAATAATCCCGCCCCCGCACCACCTCCACTCCTCCCACCCTTTCATTAGAATAGGATCCCTGCAGGTGGAAACCACATACAGGGAGTCAGGTGAGGGCCACTATTGGCTGCCAGTTGCAAACATCGCGTAAGCTCATCTGCAAAGTCTTGGCCCTGGGTGAGAGATGGTCTGGGCAAGGAAATAGGGTGAATTAGAATCAAATAATATACAGAATGCGAAATGAAGGGAAAGAAAGGTGGGATTAAGAAAGAGAGAAAAAAAAGAGACAGAAAGGAAAAGTAAGAGAAAAAATTTGACATTTCAAAAATCTACAAGAATAATTCCCTACCTGAAGGATTGAGAATCCACAATTTAAATTCTGGGCCAGAGAGTTTGATTGGAAGTCATGAACAATAATCACATCGGTAAAAGGGTACTTGCGCTATTAATTGCTAGCCCTAACTTTCTGCGGCGAGTTTAATGGGCAATTAATGTGCAAATCCAGCAAGTTCCTGTATATAACGGGGAGGTTCAGGGCGAGATGCCATTCGTGCAAAGCAATCGGCAGAGCGGCGTAAGTCGACAAGCAAGTTCTGGAGATTCACAACTCACGGTGTATCTCTTCAGCCCATGAACTCACTGACAGATTTGCGCATTACTAACGGTGTGCTTCGTTAATAGGTCATTATTTTTGCAGCAAGTTGCCCATTGTCAATAAATGAGCTGCTCTGAAATTGTCCCATATACAGCGACTCTTGAGACTTGAATACTGTTGTCCATAACATGCTGAAATGTGCCAGCAGCAAAGTACCAACACAATAAACACTTCAAGTTAAATGATAACGGATATCCACCAGTGCACTGATCATTTTGGAGTGCGTATATCATGCTTACCTGCAGGCTTTGAGAGTGTGAAATAGCATTTTATCGTAGCTGAACTGTGACAGTCAAAGTGCTGGCAGAGTTCTGTACATTTAGTATCTTTCCATTTCAACCTACAAATAAGTTTTATTGACATCCTTTCTGTTGTGTATCTGTAAAGCATGCACTCCCATGTTCCACCACCAGGGAGCTCATCCCCTGAAGTCCCAAGGGATCCCAGCATCCCTTGGGAGCACTGTATATAAGCCGGCCCCTAAGTCCTGTTCCTCACTCTGGAGTGTCTTATTAAAGACTGAGGTCACTGTTACTTTAACCTCCCTGTGTGCAGCCTCATCTGTGTTGGGAACACAACAACTGGCGACAAGAATACGAATCCAACGCAAAGATGCAGCAAACTGTGGGCATCCTGGAGAAGTTCTCTGAGGGTGAGGACTGGGAAGCCTATGTCGAACGGCTAGACCAGTACTTTGTAGCCAACGAGCTGGACGGAGAAGGAAGCGCTGCAAAAAGGAGAGTGGTCCTCCTCACAGTCTGCAGGGCACCGACCTACAGCCTCATGAAGAATCTTCTGGCTCCAGTGAAACCTACAGATAAGTCGTATGAGAAGCTGTGTACACTGGTTCGGGAGCATCTTAACCCAAGGGAGAGTGTGCTGATGGTGAGGTATCGGTTTTACAGGTGCCAGCGATCTGAAGGTCAGGAAGTGGTGAGCTACGTTGCCGAGCTAAGGCGACTTGCAGGACAATGTGAGTTTAAAGGCTACCTGGAGAAAATGCTCAGAGACTTTTTTGTACTGGGCATTGGCAACGCGACCATCCTACGAAAACTTTTGACTGTAGAGACACCGACCCTCAGTAAGGCCATTGCGATAGCACAGGAGTTTATGTCCACCAGTGATAATACCAAACAAATCTCTCAGCACACAAGTGCTAGCAATGTTCATAAATTAACTGGAACTGTGTTTGCGAGCAGAAATGCACAGGGTAGAACCCACGAGTCTGCAACTGCCAGCAGGCCCGAGGTGACCCAGATGACTCAGAGTCCACAACAAAGGATGAATGCAAGGCAATTCACACCTTGTTCGCGTTGTGGAGGCTAACATTCAACCTATTCATGCCGCTTCAAAGGGTATGTTTGCAAGAGCTGTGAAACAATGGGGCACCTCCAACGAGCTTGCAAACGAGCTGCAAGCTCTGCAAAACCTGCTAACCACCACGTGGCAGAGGAAGATCGGTCCATGGTGGATCAAAGCAATTTCGAGCCTGAGAGAGAGGAGGCAGATGCTGAAGTACACGGGGCGCACACATTTTCGACGAAATGTCCACCTATAATGCTAAACATAAAATTGAATGGCTTACCCGTAGCCATGGAACTGGACACTGCCGCTAGCCAATCCATCATGAGTAAAAAGATGTTTGCGAGACTGTGGTGCAACAAGGCATTCAGACCAGCCCTGAGCCCCATCCACACGAAACTGAGAACGTACACCAAAAAGCTTATCACTGTCCTGGGCAGAGCCATGATCAAGGTCACCTACGAGGGCACGGTGCACGAACTGCCACTCTGGATTGTCCCGGGCGATGGCCCCACACTGCTTGGAAGGAGCTGGCTGGGCAAAATCCGCTGGAACTGGGATGACATCCGAGCGCTATCACATGTCGATGAGGCCTCATGTACCAGGTTCTGAACAAATTTCCTTCCCTTTTTGAGCCAGGCATTGGAAACTTTTCCGGGGCGAAGGTGCGGATCCACTTGGTCCCAGAGGCACGATCCATTCACCACAAGGTTGAGCGGTACCTCACATGATGAGGGCGAGAGTGGAAATCGAGCTGGAAAGGCTGCAACACAATGGCATCATCTCCCCAGTGGAATTCAGCAAGTAGGCCAGCCCGATTGTTCCAGTACTCAAAAGTGATGGCACGGTCAGGATTTGCGGCGATTATAAAGAAACTATTAATCGTTTCTCGCTACAGGACCAATACCCGCTACCTAAGGCAGACGACCTATTTGCGACGCTGGCAGGAGGCAAGACATTCACCAAGCTCGACCTGACTTCGGCCTACATGACGCAAGAGTTAGAAGAGTCTTCGAAGGGCCTCATTTGCATCAACACGCACAAGGGACTGTTCATCTACAACAGATGCCCATTTGGAATTCGGTCGGCTGCAGCGATCTTCCAGAGAAACATGGAGAGCCTACTCAAGTGGTCTTTCAGGACGACATATTGGTCACGGGTCGGGACACCGCTGAGCACCTACAAAACCTGGAGGGGATCCTCCAGTGACTGGATCGCGTAGGGCTGTGGCTGAAGTGATCAAAATGCGTCTTCATGGCAACAGAAGTGGAGTTTTTGGGTAGAAAGATCACAGCGGACGGCATTTGGCCCACAGACGCCAAGACAGAGGCTATCAGGAACGCGCCCAGGCCACAGAATGTCATGGAGCTGCGGTTGTTCCTGGGACTCCTCAACTATTTTGGTAACTTCCAACCGGGGTTAAGCACCCTTTTAGAGTCCCTACATGTGTTATTGCACAAAGGTGGGAATTTGGTATGGGGAAAAAAACAAGTAATTGCTTTTGAGAAAGCCAGAAACATTTTATGCTCCAACAAGCTGCTTGTATTATATAACCCGTGTAAAAGACTTGTGCTACATGTGACGCGTCGTCGTACAGAGTCGGGTGTGTATTACAACAAGCTAACGTTGCGGGGAAGTTGCAACCTGTCGTCTATGCTTCCAGGAACTTGTCGAAGGCAGAGAGGGCCGACAGCATGATTGAGAAAGAGGCATTAGCGTGTGTGTTCGAGGTAAAGAAAATGCATCAGTACCTGTTTGGCCTCAAATTTGAGCTGGAAACCGATCACAAGCCCCTCACATCCCTGTTCGCTGAAAACAAGGGGATAAATACTAATGCCTCAGCCCACATACAAAGGTGGGCACTCGCGCTATCAGTGTATAACTATACCATCCACCACAGGCCAGGCACCGAGAACTGTGCGGATGCTCACAGTCGGCTACCATTGCCCACCACGGGGGTGGAAATGGCGCAGCCTGAAAACTTGTTGATGGTGGCGTAGCCCGCAGACTTGTTGATGGTCATGGAAGCGTTTGAAAATGATAAATCAGCTGTCACGGCCTGCCAGATTAGGACTTGGACCAGCCAAGATCCTCTGCTGTCCCTAGTAAAAAAAACTGTACACTGCATGAGAGCTGGGCCAGCATCCCCGTTGAAATGCAAGAGCTAATCAAGCCGTTCCAGCGGGGAAAGGACGAGCTGTCCATTCAGGCAGACTGCCTGTTGTGGGGTAACCACATAGTGCTACCAAAAAAGGGCAGGGAGACGTTCATCCCGGATCTCCACAGCACACATCTGGGTATAGTAATGATGGAAGCGATAGCCAGATCCCACGTGTGGTGGCCCGGTATCGACGCTGACTTAGAGTCCTGTATACGGCAATGCAGCGTATGTGTTCAGTTGAGCAACGCGCCCAGAGAGGCACCACTAAGTTTGTGGTCCTGGCCCTCCAGACCGTGGTCGAGGATCCATGTCGACTATGCGGGCCTGTTTCTTGGTAAAATGTTCCTGGTGGTGGTGGATGCTTTTTCAAAATGGATTGAATGTGAAATAATGTCGGGAAGCACCGCCACCACCACCATTGAAAGCCTGAGGGCCATGTTTGCCACCCACAGCCTGCCTGACATACTGGTCAGTGACAACAGGCCATGTTTCACCAGTGCCGAATTTAAAGAATTCATGACCCGCATTTTTGAAACATGTCACCTCGGCCCCGTTTAAACCAGCCTCCAATGGGCAGGCAGACCGGACAGTACAAACAATCAAACAGAGCCTTAAACGAGTCATAGAAGGCTCACTCCAAACCCACCTGTCCCGAGTACTGCTCAGCTACTGCACGAGACCCCACTCGCTCACAGGAGCGCCCCCGGCTGAGCTATTCATGAAAAAGACACTTAAAACCAGACTCTCGCTGGTTCACCCCAACCTGCATGATCAGGTAGAGAGCAGGCGGCAGCAACAAAATGTAAACGATGTCGCGCCACTGTGTCACGGGAAATTGATCTGAATGACCCTGTGTATGTGCTAAACTATGGACATGATCCCAAGTGGATCGCGGGCACGGTGATAGCTAAAGAAGGGAATAGGGTGTTTGTAGCAAAACTCGACAATGGACAAATTTGCAGAAAGCACCTGGACCAAACGAGGCTGCGGTTCACAGACTGCCCTGAACAACCCATAGCAGGCACCATCTTTTTCGAGCCTACAACACACACCCAAAGGATCAACGACACCACGCCGGACCAGAAAATCGAACCCAACAGCCCAACAAGGCCAGGCTCACCAGGCAGCCCTGCAGGGCCAACAACCAGCCAGCCCAGCGAGGGCACAGCCAACACACCAGAACAGACATTTGTACCGAGGCGGTCCACCAGGGAAAGAAAGGCTCCCGACCGCCTCACCTTGTAAATAGTTTTCACTTTGACTTTGGTGGGTGGAGTGATGTTGTGTATCTGTAAAGCATGCACTCCCATGTTCCGCCACCAGGGAGCTCATCCCCTGAAATCCCAAGGGATCCCAGCATCCCTTGGGAGCACTTTATATAAGCCGGCCCCTAAGGCCTGTTCCTCACTCTGGAGTGTCTTATTAAAGACTGAGGTCACTGTTCCTTTAATCTCCCTGTGTGCAGCCTCATCTGTGTTGCAAACACAATAGTTTCCAAGTGCAATAGTTTGGAAAGAGCTGCAGCATTGAAAATCTATCAGGAGCAGTACGTATCGATGTTGTGCTGGAATTATTTTCTCTCGAAAAGAAAAGGTTAAGTGGTGACCTAATAGAGGTCTTTACATTTTTGAAAGGGTTCAATAGGATAGACGTAGAGAAGATGTTTCCGCATGTGGGCGGGATTGCAAAACTAGGGGCTATAAATATAAGGTAGTCACTAATAAATCCAACAAGGAATTCAGGTGAAACTTCTTTACCCAGAGAGTGGTGAGAATGTGGAACTCGCTACCATATGGAGTGATTGAGGTGAATAGCATAAGCGCATTTAAGGGGAAGCTAGATAGACACATGAGGGAAAAAGGAATGGAAGAACATGCTAATTGGGTTAGATTAAGTAAGGTGGGAGGAAGCTCCTGTGGAGAATAAACATTGGCAGGCCGGGGCCATTGGAGGGAGCGTCAGGGAGCAGCGCGTGCTGCTGCAGGAGGGCGACGGCGGTGAAGCCAGGTCGCTGATTGCAGTGCGAGCAGGCACAGTAGGAGGAGCGAAGGAGCGGCAAGAGTTTGTAGAGGGAAGTGACCGGGGCCCAGGTGATACGTGAGTTTGGAGCCCAGAAGAAGCGAGGGCCCAGCGGCAGCACAGGCCAGCCCACATTGCGATATGTGTGCACACTAGGTCCGTGCAGCAGAGCTGGTCTCCAGTCGTCTTGGGTAATCCTTGCCACTGGACCAAGACCTAGCTCTATCAGGTCCGTGTGGTGGCTAGTGTTCAATGGCCATCACACATTAAAAAAATCCACGCACAGGCATCTTCCACCCTTCAACATGTAGTTTGGGATCTGGATTATTAGGTCCTTCATTGAAACACCTGTGAACTCATCCCTTTTTGGCGTGGAAGCAAGTCATCCTCGCTTTGAGGGACCGCCTATGATGAGACCAGTTGGCCCAAATAATCTGTTCTGAAGAACATAGGAACATAACAATTAGAAGCAGTAGTAGGACATGCAGCCCCTTGAGCCTACTCTGCCGTTCAATAAGATCATGGCTGATCTTCGAGCTCAACTCCACTTTCCTGCCCGATCCGCATATCCCTTGATTTCCCTAGAGTCCAAAAATCTATCTATCTCAGCCTTAAATATACTCAATGTCTTAGCATCTACAGCCACGTGGGGAGAGAATTCCAAAACTTCATCTGAGTTCAAAATGGCCGACCCCTTAACCTGAGACTCTGCCCTCTAGTTTTAGACTCTCCCGCCAGGGGGAACAGCCTCTCAGCATCTACCCTGTCAATTCCTCTCAGAATCTTACGTGTTTCAATGAACTGCGGTGTTTTTCTAAATGTTACAATTTCATTTCATATGTTCATGAAATGTGACGAGTGAAGTCATGAGATTTGTGTACAGTTAGAAAACATAGAAACATAGAAAATAGGTGCAGGAGCAGGCCATTCGGCCCTTCGAGCCCACTACCATTCAATTTGATCATGGCTGATCATGCAACTTCAGTACCCCATTCCTGCTTTCTCTCCATACCCCTTGATCCCTTTAGCCGTAAGGGCCATATCTAACTCCCTTGTGAATATATCTAACGAACTGGCCTCAACAACTTTCTGTGGTAGAGAATTCCACAGGTTCACAATTCTCTGAGTGAAGAAGTTTCTCCTCATCTCAGTCCTAAATGGCTTACCCCTTATCCTTAGACTGTGACCCCTGGTTCTGGACTTCCCCAACATCGGGAACATTCTTCCTGCATCTAACCTGTCCAATCCCGTCAGAATTGTATATGTTTCTATGAGATTCCCTCTCATTCTTCTAAATTTCAGTGAATATAAGCCTAGTCGATCCAGTCTTTCTTCATATGTCAGTCCTGCCATCCCAGGAATCAGTCTGGTGAACCTTCGCTGCACTCCCTCAACAGCAAGAATGTCCTTCCTCAGATTAGGAGACCAAAACTGTACACAATATTCAAGGTGTGGCCTCACCAAGGCCCTGTACATCTGCACCTATGCTCATCCTCTCGCTATGAAGGCCAACATGGTATTACTACAGCCCTGTAGACCATGAGCTTGATGGTAGATTTGAGGGCCTGGTCTTCGAACACTCTTTTCCTCAGGAGGCCGAAGGCTGCACTGGAGGCGATGTTGAATCTCCGCATCAATGTCTGCTTTTGTTGACAAGAGACTCCCGAGGTGTGGGAAATGGTCTACGTTGTCGAGGGCCGCGCCGTGAATCTTGATGACTGGGGGGCAGTGCTGTCCTCCAGGCCAGGTCCAAGATCATCCCAACCTCTGTCGTTGAGCTGCAGTACGTGGACGACGCCTGCCTCTGCGCACATTCTGAGGCTGAACTCCAGGATATAGTCGATGTATTCACCGAGGCATATGAAAGCATGGGCCTTACGCTTAACATCTGAAAGACAAAGGTCTTCCACCAGCCTGTCCTCGCCACACAGCACTTATAATATGTATCACATCAAGGTCCTCCCATGGCAACTTGGTCTGGTAGCCCACAGCATGATATCTATATAAAAGATTATCTATATACATGATATCTATATACAAGCTATACATGATATCTATTTTCGCACGGACGCTGAGACGAGCCCAGCAGTCTGCGCGGCCCCCGGCCTGTGAGCACCATTGGAGCAGGCCATGGAGCGGAAGGAGCAGCATGGCGGCGTACCACTCCAGGGAGCGGCACGTGCACCTATGTTCATCCTCTCGCTATGGAGGCCAACATGGTATTACTACAGCTCTGTAGACCATGAGCTGGAGCAGGAGAGCAACGGCAATGAAGAGTGACATCACCAAGGTCCAGGTCGCTGATTGCAGTGCGAGCAGGTACTGAAGGAGCGGCAAGGTCGGGGCGAAGGAGCGGCGAGAGATTGTAGAGGGACGTGATCGGGGCCCAGAAGAGGCGAGGGCCCAGGGGCAGCACGGGCCAGCCCACACTGCAATATATGTGCACACTAGGTCCGTGCAGCAGAGCTGGTCGCCAGTCGTCTTGGTTAATCCTTGCCACTGGACCAAGACCTGGCTCTGTCAAGCCCGTGTGGTGGCTGGTGTGCAACGGCCACCACACGTTAAAAAAATCCAAGCGCAGGCACCTTCCACGCTTAAAGATTTAGTTCGGACCTGGAACACCTGTGAACTTTTTGATGTGGAAGCAAGTCATCCGCGATTCGAGAGACTACCTATGATGATGATACAAGATTTGTAATATATTAGATTGATAGATAACTGACCAAAAAAATCCAACTGATTTTCAAATCATGTATATCCATCCTCATCTATGCGGGCCTTTCCTTATCACCACACAAGACACTGCAGAGGGTGGAAATCTAGAACAATGGCCAAAAACCTACCGGAAAAACAACAGTGTGTGAACGACGCACGCCGTTATTAATGCGCAAAGCGACCAGCAAGTTCAGGGATGAAGAGATACGCTGTGAGTTGTGAATCTCCAGAACTCTCTGGTCGCTTTACACTGCTCCACCGATTGCTTCGCACAAACGGCATCTCGCCCTTAGTCTCCCCGGCCGGAATCTTCCCAGCCCTGCGATTGCGGGTTTGGAAGCGGGCCCACTGTCAAAATGGCTGTGATTGACAGCAGGTCGGGACCCCGCTCTGAACCCGCCTCCATGTGAGTTTTTCAGCTGTCAGGTCTGGATTCGGATAGCAGGTGAGACAGGTAATTAACATTATTAAAGGTACTTAAATGCTGGTTAAGAGGCTTAAAAGCAGGCACTTACAATTTTACCAACCTTTTGACGGCTTTGCCGTCCCTCGGGTTTCACGCCAGGTAAGTGGAGTCGGATTCTCAGTGACTCTCTATTGCTTTGTCTAGTTGGCAGCTGCAGAAGTAGTATAAAAGCTACCATTTCACAGCTGTTCACTTTCCAATATCAGAAGCTGAAGCCTTCAGGTTTTGGAAGAGATTTTTGAGCTCTATAATAACAATAATAACTTTTATTTATATAGCACCTTTAACGTAGTAAAATGTCCCAAGGTGCTTCACTGAGCTTTGGGCCCAAACAGCTGAAGGCACGGCCACAGATGGTTGAGCAGTTATAATGAGGGATGTTCAAGAGAGCACAATTTGAGGAGTGCAGACATCTTGTGGGGTTGTGAGGCTGAAAAAAATGACAGCGATAGAGTGGGGCAAGACCATGGAGTGATTTGTAAACAAGGATGAGAACTTTGAAATCGAGGTGTTGTTTAACCGGGAGCCAATGTAGGTCAGAAAGCACAGGGGTAATGGGAGATTGTGACTTGGTGCGAGTTAAAACATAGGCTGCTGAGTTTTGGATGACCTCAAGTTTATGTAGTATAGAATGTGGGAGACCAGCCAGGAGTGAGTTGGAGGAATCAAGTCTATAGAGGTAACAAAGGCATAAATGAGGGTTTCAGCAGCAGAAGAGCTGAGGCAGGGGCAGAGACGGGCAATGTTAAGGAGGTGGATAAAGGCAGTTTTAGTTATGCCGCGGATATGTGGCTGGAATTAATTTCAGTGTCAAATACGACACCTAGGTTGCGAACATGTATGCACTTTGGAAGTGTTTGCAGTGAACTCTCTATTCACTGTCACCTCCTTGGAGCAACCTCTCTCACCATTGACAGGGTGCTTCTGTCATCTCAACCTCACCTGCCATCTATTCCAGCAGCATCGAAAAAACCTCACCTTGGTCCTTCGAATCGCACCACGATCAGCCCCAACACCAACATTACCAGGCACACCAGCATCACAACCAACCTTCTCTGCAATCACCTGATGCTGCACAGTACACAAGGTATCAGTACCTGACCACATTGCTGCCCGGGAGGCCAGTGATGGTCTCACCATGGCCACATTTACTTCACTTCACGCTGTACACCCTGTCACATGATGCGCCAGGTTAGCACCGCCCCACACCAGCTTCATAAAGTATCCCTGCAATGTCCAAGCCATTCCTTTCACACTCATCACCATTGTAGGAGGTACCCTTATGTCTCACCATTCACTACAACACACAAAGCAACTTCCAAAGGTGCTCACAAATCTGTCCAACAACGCAAAGTCCTGAAAATAAAGATTTCAATGTTTGACAACACATCAAACATTAACTGTACATAAACATTAGCTAAATTACCCAAGTGCCTACCCTTGTGTGTGTTAGTTGGTATGATTGGACAAGGATGAGGGTGAGTGTGAGGAGTGACGAGTGAAATGGGGAACTGATAATGTAGATAGCGAGAGAGAGGGGAATGGGTGGAGGTGCAAGGTATGTTGGTGGGAGTAAGGATGGGCAGGGGTAGAGTAGGGAGGGTAGAGTAGGGAAGGCAGAGTGATGGGGATGTGATGAGTGGCACAGCAGGATGAGGCTGAGTGTGGCTTTGCAGTAACGTTTTGTGATCCACTGAGATCATTGAAAGGTTTGCGCCACTGCAACCAGATCCTCCTGACGACATCCCTGCTTGTGCCCTCCTGTACAATGTGCAACCAGGCTGCCTGGGAAGATCTCTTCCACCCATTGGAAGGGAAAAGAACCTCCCTGCATTCTGTGACTCCCTCCATAAGCATCTGGAGGGAGTCATGGGAGACCCTGGGTGCAGCCGTGCAACTCTGTGCAGTGTTTGTCAGTGTTTGCAGCACCTCAATGCTGCAGAAGACTGACAGATGAACTATCAAAAAATAGTTGGGCATGGTCCCTTTAAGGAAAATGACTGATGACGTGTCATCAGACCCGCTTCCAGTTAATTGACCGGGAAATCCGCAGGCCGGGGTTAACCAGTCCCAGCCACGGAAGCGGTCTACAGCCGGGAGCATGTTCCCCACACTCCACTGATGCCACCCGCACTCAACTCACACCCGTTGGCGAAATTGCGGCCCCCGTTATTTTTAAGAACCTGTTGGATTTGCGTATTAATTGCTCATTAAACTCACCGCAGAAAGTTATGGTTTGTATTTAACAGCGTAAGTACCTTTTCAATGATGTAATCATTGTTAATGCAATGCCAATCAATGTCTCCAGCCCAGAAATGGATCAACTTAAACAGCTGAGTCTCATTCCTGCATAGAAACATAGAAACATAGCAAATAGGTGCAGGTGTAGGCCATTCGGCCCTTCGAGCCTGCACCACCATTCAATATGATCTTCTTAGAGATTTGTTAACATTTCAAATTTCATTTTTTTTTTTTACTTTTCCTTTCTGCCTTTTTTTTTCTCTCTCTCTTAATCCAATCTTTCTTTCCCCCCCTCTTTATTTCACTTTCGGAACCTGATTTGACTCGAATTCACCCAATTTCCTTCTCTGTCATTCCTCTGTTTCTTTCTCTATCCTTGAATCTCATTGGTTAAGGAGATACACTGTTGGTCCCGTCATTCACTTAGTTGCCCTCGCCGTGCTGTTATCAGCTCGCACTTCCAGCAAGTTATGCGGCGCAAATTATATTCGAGCTGAAGAGTACAGGAAAAAGTCTAACTAACAGGGCACACCATGAGATGGCCCGTTCCAGCAAGACTGGACTCAACATCTTGCTGCTTTCCTCTGCCCATATTCAATTTTCAGCCGCTTCTGGTTTCCAGCAGCTCAGAATAAAAATGAGATCTTGCAGCTTGGGGTCAGGTCCCATCCAGTGGCAGATAAAACCCCATCAACAAACCCCTGAAAAACACAAAGCCATAAAGCTGTGGGAGGCCCATTATAAAATGAACACGAGCTCTCCAAAATGGCAAGGGAGCTTTTTCTCCCATTGCAGAACCATTCAGCGGCAGAAAAACCATAAGTGCTCACTTGTGCAGTGTGTGGCGATCGATAGACCTTGACTGCTTAATGTGGGAATAGCCAAGGGGTGAAGTAAAGCGAAGGAAGCACTTATGTTGTTCTCTATCATTTTGTTGTTTTGTTCCAGTTCATTGATTTCTCTTCTCTCTCCTAGCAGCTGATGGCTTGAACAAAACAGTTTGGTTACATAGAATTTACAGCACAGAAATGGGTCATTTGGCCCAACAGGTTTATGCCCCATACCATCCTCCTTCCATCTTACTTCACTTAAACCTACCAGCATATCCTTCTATTAATTTCTCCCTCATGTACTTATTTAGCTTCCCCTTAATTACATCTATGCTAGTCACCTCAACTATTCCTTGCGGTAGCGAGTTCTACATTCTCACCGCTCTCTGGGTAAAGAGCTTTCTCCTGAATTCCTTATTGGATTGATTGTGACTATCTTTTATTTATGGCCTGAGTTCTGGACTCCCCCACAAGTGGAAACACCTTCTCTGCGTCTACCGTATCAAAACTTTAGGTCACCCCTCAGCCTTCTCTTTTCCAGACTAAAGAGCTCCAGCCTGTTCAGTCTTTCCTGACCTCAAGTTCTGGTTCCATTAACAGACCTTTTTGGATGAGGCAAAGAAATGTGACTGCTGCAGCAATTCATCAACAGTTCTGTTGAAAGGGTCACATGCAAAATCTTCCTCTTTCAGAGAGGGTTGGGAGCAATGGTCCCTCTCATTTCTTTTGGTACACATGACCCCTTTAACGGGCTGCACATACACGTTTTTTCTATTTAAAAGCCGGCTCACCAGCTGCACGGGACCTTTGGAGCACTAAGGGAACATTGATAGCCAACCCTCCAGGCTTACCCTGGAGTTTCCAGGAATTGAAGGTTAATTTCCTAGACACAACTACGAGCAACCCAGGGAGAAAAATCATTGGGGCATTAAACAAAATTGTAATTTTTTTTCATTTTCTTTCAAAACTTTAGTTTATCAGTTCTAAAAGGTTGGGAGGAAAAAGGGCTGTTTGACTGTCAAAAATCACCCAATTGAGACATGACGAGTTTGTTTGCTTTCCAATTGGTGAGGGAAGGTAGTGTGTCGTAGGGATTGGCATGTTGGCCGACCAATAGCGGAAGCCTCGGGGAGGGCAGGACAGTGGGAGATGGAACGTGATATAATGAAATCTCCAGGAATATATCCAAGCAGCGCTGGCAAGCCTACTTTCTCTGGCTGACTGACCTGCTGTGCAATTCTGGCATTTTCTGTTTTCATTTTCAGATTTCTAGCATTCTATCACCACGCCCTAGATGCATTACAAGCTAGCAGCCATATTTACTGCCAGAGAAAACACGCAGTGAGGCAGTCGCGATTATAGCGACTGCTTCAAGTGTGGGCAGTTCCAATACAGCTCGCGCACTTTTAAGCTTTATATTAATAAAGAACCAACCACAAATTGGGCTAGAGTTTCCTCTCAAATCGCCCATTTACCGCCCAGAAATACAAGTTTCGTCGAAAAAAACATTTACCGCCCAGATACCGCCCGGTAGTAAATTCCGCAGTCATTGCCGCCGGGCAGTATTTGATACTGTCCACCCATATATTACCGCCCAAAATGGAAGTTTCATCATTAAGATGCGTTTACCACCAGGCTTTAATACCGTCCTGAAAAAGCAGGTCTTACTGGATCTTAAGTGGGCGGTATGGACACAGATCTGACAGGATATTACACAGATCTTTATAGTTCTCCACAGTTTGATGTATTTTAAAATGGATTGTAGTATTTTCTAGTGTTAGGCAATAATATAAATGGTCTAATAAAGCCTTATTTACTTCTTTAGACTCTCTCACTCACTAGTCTCACTCACATTTAGTCTCACTCATCCCCCAGTCTTCTCTCCCCACATCCCCCCCCCCCCAAGTCTCTCTCACCCCCCAGTCTCTCACCCATCCCTGTCTCTCCCCCCCAGTCTCTCCTCCCCTCGTCTCTCTCACCCCCAGTCTCTCTCACCCCCGCCCCCCAGTCTATCACCTCCCAGTCTGTCTCACCCCTTAGTTATCTCCCCCCCCCACAGCGATCTCTCTCTCCCCCCACCCCCGACACAGCGATCTCACTCTCTCCTCCCCCCCCCCAACGATCTCGCCCCTCCTCCCCCACAGCGATCTCACTCTTCCACCACCCCCCCACTTCCCCCCCACTGCAATCTCAGGCCAGCAGTCTCTGGCCTTTGGTTGATGCCTCTCAGGGGGGGTGTGGAGCTTGACAGCCGTGCGCGCGTTCACACAACTTGGAAGCCGAAGATTCCCAAGTCGATAGGCCTCCTCTGTCGCACACCGCCCGCTCCGCTCCCGCACCGCTTCGCCGCCGCCAACTTGGAGTACCCGAAAACCTCGGGAGCGCGCACCAGCGGCATTCCGGCGGTTGCAAAAGATGCAACTGCTGGAACACCGCTAAGGATCGGGCGGGGGCGACTTAAAAGGAAAATCCAGCCCAATGTGTCATGCCAAATGTATCATCACTCACAGCTCTTTAAATACTGTAACAAAGGCAACTTTTCTAAAATGAGGTCTTTAAAATTATTAAGGGGTTTGATAGGGTAGACACAGAGATGTTTCCACTTGTGGAGGGAGTCCTAAACTGGGGGCCATAAATATAAGACAGTCACTAATACATCCAATAGAGAATTCAGGAAAAACTTCTTTACTCACAGAGTGGTGAGAATATGGAACTTGTTACCACGTGTGTGTCAGCTGTGGCTCAGTTGGTAGCATCTTTGCCTCTGAGTCAGAAGGTTGTGGATTCAAGGCCCCACTCCAGAGACTTGAGCACAAAAAATTAGGCTGACACTCCCAGTGCACTGCTGAGGGAGGTGCCGTCTTTCGGATGACATATTACACCAAGGCCCCATTTGCTTTCTCAGGTGGATGTAAAAGACCCTATGGCACTATTTCAAAGAAGATCAGGAGCATTATTCCTGGTGCCCTGGCCAATATTTATCCCTCAATCAACATCACTAATAGCAGATTATCTGGTCATTATCACATTGCTGTTTTTGGGAGCTTGCTGTGTGCAACTTGGCTGCTGCATTTCCTACATGGTAAACAAGCCAAAGGAGGACAGTGGAAACGTTATAAGGACGCCCTCAAAGCCTCCCTGGTAAAGTGCGGCATCGCCATTGACACCTGGGAGACCCTGGCCGCAGACCGCCCGAGGTGGAGAAAGTCCATCCGGGAGGGCGTTGAGCTCTTTGAATCTCGATGCAAGGAGCATGAAGAGGCCAGGCGCAGGCAGCGGAAGGAGCGCGCGGCAAACCAGCCCTACCGACCCCTTCCCCCGATGAATGTCTGTCCCACCTGTAACAGGGTCTGTGGCTCCCGTATCAGACTGTTCAGCCATCAAATAACTCATTTAGGGAGTGGAAGCAGGTCCTCCTTAATTCTGAGGGACTGACTATGATGATGACAATAGTGACTACACTTCAAAAAGTACTTCATTGGCTGTAAAGTGCTTTGGAACGTCCAGTGGTCGTGAAAGGCGTTATATAAATACAAGTCTTTCTTTCATTTCTTTCACATGGAGTGGTTGATGCGAATAGCACGGATACATTTAAGGGGAAGCTATATTAGCAGATGAAGGAGAAAGGAATACAAGCTTATGCTGATTGGGTGAGATGAAGGGTGGGAGGAGGCTTGTGTGGAGCATGACCAGCACAGACCAGTTGAGCCAAATGGCCTGTTTCAGTGATGTACTTTAATGTAATTCTCGGTGACAGCACTCGCCCTTTAAAAGACATTACAACCTTTCTGTAGGTAGAACTTTGGAAAGAAAAAGCATCTTTACACTTTTTGTTTTGTTTGGATGGACTTTGAATGTTCCCAAAGTACTTTAACTATGATTTCAATTATAAATGTTTAAGCAATTCAAAATTTAATTACAGTATATACTGCAAAAAAAACCAATCCATTAATAACTGCTCATCCACTCAGAAAGCGGTTGAGACGGGTCTACATTTTTTTTAAGTTAAGAACATTGTTGCATTGAATCTGAACATGACATTAGAAGCTGTTATGCAGGCAGCTGACAGCTCCAACATGCCTTGCACTGGGCTCTT
Source organism: Pristiophorus japonicus (assembly GCF_044704955.1). NCBI lineage: Eukaryota > Metazoa > Chordata > Chondrichthyes > Pristiophoridae > Pristiophorus > Pristiophorus japonicus. The sequence goes on along the minus strand of NC_091977.1, from coordinate 235,748,299 downwards.
AACCACCCCGAACATTGGCCAGCATTCATAGAACACTGATTTCCTTTCACATTCATTGCAGTTCACCCCCACCCCCCATCACCCGGACCCTTCAGAGGTGAAAGGTCAGCTGACAGAATGGTAGGTTTTCTCGGCTCTTGCCTTTCACCTCTCGAGGCCTGGGTTTCAATCCAACAATCGGAAAGATGATGAATGCGGCAACTGCCAGATGTCACGGGAGCGAATGCTTTTGAACAATTCATACAACCACGGCAAAGAAGTTCGCTGAACTTGGCACCCACCCCAGCTGCTGGATTAAAGGAGCTTTATGACTCCGCTGGGGAGTTCTGGCTTGTCCAAGCTGCTGTAACGGCCTGATCCAAAACCCTTTGCCTGAAGTGACACCTTATTAACTGCTCGAGTAACTTTAGGGAGGAACACCAGGGCTATGAACCTTGACAAATATCTTCTCTACAATTCACCTTTTTGTTTAAAACAGTAGCATTTTCTTAGTGGCATGCACAGTCTGTGATATCATCACAGCATTTAAACACCTGATAAAACTATACTACATTTTAAGAACTGATCGTGTCCCTTTAAGCATCATGTTTTCACAAATTATGCACCATATCTAATAGGCCAATGAGTAAAAACAAGAGTTTGATCTTGGTAACGGTAAGTGGTCTGAATTAGTCCTTTGCTTTGGAAGTTATATGATAAAAAAACAGGCAGCTCAACAGTCCTACACAGCCCAGTTCTGTGCTGAAGTTGTGGTGTTTACCTTGCTTTTGTACACAACTACTCCACTAGTTTGGTGCTTACTTTATCTCATCATGGGGTGTGAATTTGAATCGATAAATGATGTTGCAACCTTGAGCCTTCCTCCGTTGATTAATGAAATGAGATAGAATATGATGAGGAGAGGTGGCACCGTAAGTGACTGGAGGATACGTCGGGCTGGACACCGGCCTTTCACCCTCCAAGAGTTGGGTTAAATCCACTATGAAGTGGTAAGGTTGAAGGTGCCCCATTTCTATTGGCTGTAAGGGTCTTTGGTGAAGTGAGTTAAACTGATCCTTAATTCAGAACTAATTACCAATCTCATTCAAACAGGGCACAAAAATGTGGGCAATAGAGAATGAATGTCACATTGGTGCAGTAGGGGTGTGTGTTGGGATTGAGATAATGTTAAGTTTGAGTACGGGAAGCTTTACTCTCCATCAATCCGCAATACTCAAAAGCAGCAGGGAGTTTGCCCAGGACCCTGGTCAGTATTCATTTTCCAATCAACACCCAAACAAATTTGCTCTTAATATGGGTTCGCCAACTCTGGTCGAACATATTCCAGGGGCTTGCCTCACATGACCTCCTGCCTTCAACTGACCCACCGCCACACTCCAGCCATTGGGTGCCTGACAGGTCCATCCTTGGGTCACACCACCTTCCTACGCCAATTGGAAACCGAACACACTCTTCATTACCCAACTGGATGATTCTTGACTGTTAGTCAAATTACCTTTTTATTCCCATCTCCAATATTCTTATAACTAATAAACGTATGTGTTCAAAGAAAATGAAAAAGAAACACACCTTTTTAAAGCCCCTGCGATTTCTCTCCAGGATTTCTCGCAGCAGTGTCCTGGAGATTAATCTTTAATTCCTGGAGACTCCAGGTCAATCCTGGAGGGTTGGAAACCCTATCTGACTGCAATTTTGCTGTGTGCAAATTTTCTGCTGCATTTGCCTACATAACAATCGTAACTACACGTCAAACGGTAATTCCGTGCCTGTGGAGCCCATTGGGACATCATGAGGGCAAAAAAGAGGCTACATCAATGCAAGTTCTTTCTTTGCTATGCCTAAACTAGGGGTAATTAATGACAATGGCAGGGGGGGGAAATTGCCCCCCTCTTTAAGGCCCGTTACCGGCTCTAATGGGGCATTAAGGCCTTTCTGCCCTCAGGCCGTGTGCGGCGGGAACCGGTTTCTGCCGCACCCCGAGTTTCCACCCCGCCCAGCGGTGACCCCTTACCGCCCGGCGGGGGAAATTGCCCTGCGGGAGCATGGCCACTGCCAGTTGGTGCCACTAACAGCTTCGCGCGGCGGGCAGGTGCCAGTGGCTGGGCGGTGCGGCCGCCCTTAAAGGGGAGGGCGCACTGCCGCGGTCGCCATTTTATTTTAATTGTCGCCCGAATCTTGAGTCGGCCTGATAATGGTGACCAGTGGGCTCCACATTGGCCTCACACCATCCCGCTCCCTCGCAAACCCACCCCTACACCGTCTCAACAGCACTCCAAAGCGCTAGGAGGCGGTGTCAGATTTAAAGAGCCCAATTTTCCGGATCTTCTCTGACTCCTGCTGGGCGGTAAATTTCCGGTTAATTCAAAGTGTCCTCCCCAAAACTCTTTGCTAATATCTTTATCGTTACAAGTGCAAAATTCACAAAAATGATTAAACTAGAATTGTGCAATGTGTTTGCTCCCAGTAGTATATTCTGCAGTAACATGGGCCTGTTTTTTAAATAACTACCATCTATAAAATTTCTAAACTCTGGAGGAAATCTTGATACTCAAGCCTCAGGACTCCTGCCTGATCTGCCGAGCTCAGTAAATATACTTCTGGCTCCTGCTCACACACCACGTCAGGATACATTGCTGACAGGTAGGACTAACCCAGAATCCCATACATAGCCTATTCCCTATATTTGGGCAGGACCAGTTTCAGAGTGAAAGTGAGATGGCACAGAAAGCAATTTTAACCCCACTCACCCGTCGGGAAACTGACGGGTTCGGGTGACGGTTTAACACCCTGCCTGATTTTACTCTCTATTGTAGTCAGTGGAGAGTAATATTGGGCAGATGTAAAAAACACATTTCTCCTGATCCCATGGGATTCCCGCCCGCCCTGAGTTAGGTTAAAATGATCCGCTGTGATTCAGCTGCTTTCAGACCGTGTCTCCTGATGTTTCTTACTCGAAGCAATCAGATGTGTTTACATCTCTCTACTGCCCTCTGCCTGCCTTTCTCTCAGTCTCTCTCCAGCACCCCACCCCCTCTACCCACCTCCTTGCTCATTCACTCCAGCTCTTTAAGTCTTTCCCTTGCTTCAGCCTTTTACCACTCGACTCGCGTTTTTAAGCTGCCTTTTACTCTCTCTACTCCTGTCGCTACTGAGAGGGCACTGCTGTCAGGAAAGATTGAACAGGCTGGGATCCTTTCTCTAAACAAGAGAAGGCTGAGAGGAAGAGCTAATAGAGGTCTTTCAAATGAGGAAAGGTTTTGATACGGTAGGCGTAGAGAAGATGTTTCCACTGTCGCTGGCAGCAAAATAAGTGGAAACAGTAAATGGAATATGCAAAAAAGGGTAAGAAATCACTGCATATATATACTTCTATAATAAAGGATTTCACATAAAGGTAGTAATACCAGAGGGTCGAGATGATTGCAAAAGAGTTTCAACTTTTATCAACGTCTCATTCTACTCCATTCTCCCTCATCTAGCTTCTAGCTTCCCCTTAAATGTATCTATGCTATTCACCTCCACCACTCCCTGTGGTAGCAACTTCCACATTCTCACCGCTCTCTGGGTAAAGGCGTTGCTCCTGAATTCGTTATTGGATTTATTAGTGACTATCTTGTATTTATGGCCCCCAGTTTTGGATTGCCCACAAGTGGAAGCAGCCTCTCTACGTCTACCCTATCGAACCCCTTCATAATTTTAAAGACCCCTATCAGGTCATCTCTCAGTCTTCCCTTTTCTAGAGAATCGAGCCCCAATCTGTTCAGTCCTTCTGACAGTTCTAAAATTTCAGTTCTGGTATCATCCTTGTAAATCTTTATTGCACCTTCTTCCAGTGCTTCAATATCCTTTTTGTAATATGGAGACCAGAACTGTTCACAGTACTCCCAGTGTGGTCTAACCAAGTTTAACATAACTTCCCTGCTTTTCAATTCTATTCCTCTCGAAAAGAACCCTAGTACGTTGTTTTTACTTTTTATGGTCTTCATTAACCTGCGTCACTACTTTCCATGATTTGTCAAGCTGTACACATCGATCCCTTTGCTCCTCTACCCCATTTAGAGTCTTTCATTTCCAAGGAGTAGTTGGCCTCCTTTTTCCTCCTACCAAAATGCACCAGCTCACGCATCAGTTTGGCCGATTTGGAATGATATCATGGGACAGGTTCTTCGGCTGGGCGCCACATCGGGCAAACAACAAAGCAATGTAGCCGATGGCAAAGAAGCATCATTTGCCTTTGCCACCTTAGCCTCGGCAGGGAAGGAACAAAACCAACTTACAAGGTTCTGGTGGTATGTTAACCACAAAATAGATTGCAGCTTTGGATTTTCAATTGAAAAGGTTTTTTTTAACCTCTTAATTAAACAAAAAGGAAGCTCGTCAATCTCATTCATAAGAACATAAGAAATAGGAGCAGGAGTAGGCCATAAGGCCCCTCGAGCCTGCTCCACCATTCAATATGACCATGGCTGATCTGATCATGGACTCAGCTCCACTTCCCCGCCCTCTCCCCATAATCCCTTAATCCCTTATCGGTTAAGAAACTGTCTATCTCTGTCTTAAATCTATTCAATGTCCCAGCTTCCACAGCTCTCTGGGGCAGAGAATTCCATAGATTTACAACCCTCTGAGAGAAGAAATTCCTCCTCATCTCAGTTTTAAATGGGCGGCCCCTTATTCTAAGATTATGCTCCCTTGTTCTAGTGTCCCCCATCAATGGAAACATCTTCTCTGCATCCACCTTGTCAAGCCCCCTCATAATCTTATACATTTCAAGAAGATCATTGAATTCCAATGAGTAGAGGCCCAACCTACTCAACCTTTCCTCATACATCAACCCCCTCATCTCTGGGATCAACCTAGTGAACCTTCTCTGAACTACCTCCAAAACAAGTATATCCTTTTGTAATAATGGAAACCAAAACTGTATGCAGTATTCCAGGTTTGGCCTCACTAATATCCTGTATAACTGCAGCAAGACTTCCCTGCTTTTATACTCCATCCCCTTTGCAATAAAGGTCAAGATACCATTGGCCTTCCTGATCACTTGCTGTACCTGCATACTAACCTTTTGTGTTTCATGCACAAGTAACCCCAGGTCCCGCTGTACTGCAGCACTTTGCAATTTTTCTCCATTTAAATAATAACTTCTTCTTTGATTTTTTTCTGCCAAAGTGCATGACCTCACACTTTCCAACATTATACTCCATTTGCCAAATTTTTGCCCACTCACTTAGCCTATCTATGTCCTTTTGCAGATTTTTGTGTCCTCCTCACACATTGCTTTTCCTCCCATCTTTGTATCATCAGAAAACTTAGCTACGTTACACTCGGTCCTTTCTTCCAAGTTAATAATATAGATTGTAAATAGTTGGGGTCCCAGCACTGATCCCTGCGGCACCCCACTAGTTTCTGATTGCCAACCAGAGAATGAACCATTTATCCCGACTCTCTGTTTTCTGTTCGTTAACCAATCCTCTATCCATGCTAATATATTAGCCCCAACCCTGTGAACTTTTATCTTGTGCAGTAACCTTTTACGTGTCGCCTTGTCAAATGCCTTCTGGAAGCCCAAATACACCACATCCACTGGTTCTCCTTTAGCCACCTTGTTCGTTACATCCTCAAAGAATTCCAGCAAATTTGTCAAACATGACTTCCCCTTCATAAATCCATGCTGACTCTGCTTAACTGAATTATGCTTTTCCAAATGTCCTGCTACTGCTTCTTTAATAATGGACTCCAACATTTTCCCAACCACAGATGTTAGGCTAACTGTTGTATAGTTCCTGCTTTTTGTCTGCCTCCTTTTTTAAATAGGGGCGTTACATTTGCAGTTTTCCAATCTGCTGGTATCTCCCTAGAATCCAGGGAATTTTGGTAAATTACAACCAATGCATTCACTATCCCTGCCGCTACTTCTCTTAAGACCCTAGGATGCAAGCCATCAGGTCCAGGGGATTTATCCGCCTTTAGTCCCATTATCTTACTGAGTACCACCTCCTTAGTGATTGTAATTGTGTTAAGTTCCTCCCCCCCTATAGCTCCTTGACTATCCACTGTTGGGATATTGTTTGTGTCCTCTACCGTAAAGACTGATACAAAATATTTGTTCAGAGTTTCTGCCATCTCCATGTTCCCCATGACTAATTCCCCGTTTTCGTCCTCGAAAGGACCAACATTTACTTTAAAAACTCTTTTCCTTTTTTTTACCTATAGAAACTCTTGTTATCTGTTTTTATATTTTGTGCTAGTTTACTTTCATAGTCTATCTTCCCTTTCTTAATCATTTTTTTAGTCATTCTTTGCTGGCTTTTAAAAGCTTCCCAATCTTCTGTCATCCCACTAGTTTTGGCCACTTTGTATGCCCTTGTTTTTAATTGGATACCGTCCTTTATTTCTTTAGTTAGCCACAGATGGCTATCTTTTCTTTTACACCCTTTTCTCCTCACTGGAATATATTTTTCTTGAGAGTTGTGAAATATCTCCTTAAATGTACACCACTGTTCATCAACTGTCCTCCACTTTAATCTATTTTCCCAGTCCACTTTAGCCAACTCTGCCCTCATACCTTCATAGTCCCCTTTATTTAAGCTTAGTACACTGGTTTGAGATCCAACTTTCTCACCCTCCATCTAAATTTGAAATTCAACCATTCCACTCATTCCAAGGGGATCCTTTACTAGGAAATTGTTTATTAATCCTGTTTCATTACACAGGATCAGATCCAGGATAGCCTGGCCACTGGTTGGTTCTGTTACATACAGCTCAAGTAACCCGTCCCTTATGCACTCTATGAACTCATCCTCAAGGCTGACCAATTTGATTTGTCCAATCGATATGGAGGTTAAAATCACCCATGATTATTGCTGTTCCCTTTTTACAAGCCTCCACTATTTCCACATTTATACTCCAACCAACAGAGTTGCTACTGTTAGGGGGCCTTTGGATTACACCCACCAATGACTTTTTCCCCTTATTATTCCTTATCTCCACCCAAATTGTTTCAACATCCTAATCATTTGAACCAATATCGTTTCTCACTATTGCAGTGATTCCATCCTTTATCAATAGAGCTACCCCACCCCTTTTCCTTTCTGTCTGTCCTTCCGGATTGTCAAATACCCCTGAATATTTAATTCCCAGTCCTGGTCACCTTGCAACCACGTCTCAGTAACAGCTACCAGATCATACCCATTTGTATCTATTTGTGCCATCAACTCATCTATTTTGTTACGAATGCTATGTGCATTTAGACAAACTCAATTTCTTTATTTATGCTTTCTCATTCCAGCTTTACTCCCCTCCCTATTGAATCTATTTTCAGGTTCCCATCCCCCTGCCAAGCTAGTTTAAACCCTCCCCAACAGCACTAGCACCCCACCACCCCCCGTGAGGATATTGGTCCCGGCTCTGTTGAGCTGCAACCCGTCCGGCTTGTACAGGTCCCACCTCCCCCAGAAGTGGTCCCAATGCCTCAGGAATCTAAAGCCCTCCCGCCTGCACCATCTCCCCAGCCACACATTCATCTGCTCTATCCTTCTAGTTCTGCACTCGCTAGCTCGTGGCACCGGGAGTAATCCAGAGATTACTACCTTTGAGGTCCTGCTTTGTAATCTCTCTCCTAGCTCCCTAAACTCTGCCTGCAGGACCTCATCCCTCTTTCTACTTATGTCATTGGTCCCAATATGGACCACGACTTCTGGCCGTTCACCCTCTCCCCCCAGAAGGCCCTGCAGCCGTTCTATGACATCCTTGACCCTGGCACCAGGGAGGCAACATACCATCCTGGAGTCACGTCTGCGGACGCAGAAACATCTGTCTGTTCCCGACTATTGAATCCCCTACCATTATAGCTCTTCCATTCTTCTTCCTCCCCCCTGTGCAGCTGAGCCACCCGCCTGAAAATGAGTCAAAACCCTTTGCACAAAACTGGTCGACGATTTGAAGAGTAGAAGCCCACTGAATTTGTAACTCAGGGGTCACTTTGCTGGTTAGACATCTGTGACCGCACCAGCTGGAGCAGATCTGTCAGCAGAAAGACACTTCAATGCCTGTTTTGCACAACACTTCCAACTGCTGCACTTCAGAACTGTCAAAACAGTAACAGGCATTACAAGAACAGAATCCAATTTTATGGGCACTGCTTGACAACCTGCTGTGCAAAGTCACTTCAAACTTGGTTCCTGCCCTTTTCAGTTAACAATGATTAAGATAAACATAGCATAAAATGCCATAACAGTAAACACATTTCACTATTTCCATCACATGCTCTCTCTATGGAGGAGATAATCCGCTTCCGATGGTAGGTGCCCAATTTGCGTCTGTATTATTGGGTGAAAAATCCTCAGGCCTATAACATGTCCGAGGTATCCAGCCAGGGTTCCCAACTCTGGTTGGATATATTCCTAGGTTTCACAGCTGACGCCCCTCCCCCAACTGCTCCACCTCGACACACCCGCTATTGGTCGCTTGGTTGCCCGACACTTGCATCATCGCGGACCCCCGCCTTCCTAAGGCCAGTTATCTGCACAAGATAAGAGCTCACAGGATTGGGGGTAATATATTAGCATGGATAGAAGATTGGCGAACTAACAGCAAACAGAGAGTTGGGATAAATGGGTCATTTTCCGGTTGGCAAACGGTAACTGGTGGGGTGCCGCAGGGATTGCTGGGGCCTCAATTATTTACAATCTATATTAATAACTTGGATGAAGGGACTGAGTGTAATGTAGCCAAGTTTGCTGATGATACAAAGATGGGTGGGAAAGCAAGTTGTGAGGAGAACACAAAAAATCTGCAAAGGGATATAGACAGGCTAAAGAGTGGGCAAAAATTTGGCAGATGGAGTAGAATGTGGGAAAATGTGAGGTTACCCACTTTGACAAGAAAAATATAAAAGCAAATTATTATTTAAATGGAGAGAGATTACAAAATGCTTCAGGACAGAAAGACCTGGGGGTCCTTGTGCATGAAACACAAAAAGTTAGTATGCAGGTACAGCAAGTAATCAGGAAGGCAAATGGAATGTTGCCCTTTATTGCAAAGGGGATAGAGTATAAAAGCAGATAGGTCCTGCTACAACTGTACAGGGTATTGGTGAGACCACACCTAGAGTACTGCATATAGTTTTGGTCTCCTTATTTAGGAGGGATCATCATCATAGGCAGTCCCTCAGAATCGAGGAAGACTTGCTTCCACTCTTAACATGAGTTCTTAGGTAGCTGTACTGTCTAATACGAGAACCGCAGTCTCTATCACAGGTGGGGCAGGTAGTTGTTGAGGGAAAGGGTGGATGGGACTGGTTTGCCGTACGCTCCTTCCGCTGCCTGCGCTTGATTTCTGCATGCTCTTGGCAACGATACTCGAGGAGTTCAGCGCCCTCCCTGATACGCTTCCTCCACTTAGGGCGGTCTTTGGCCAGGGTCTCTCAGGTGTCAGTGGGGATGTTGCACTTTATCAGGGAGGCGTGGATGCAAGTGTCGGGCAACCAAGCGACCAATAGCGGGTGTTACAAATAGCACATTAGGGAAAGCACACTGGTCATCCCCCCCACCGCCCCCCCACCCGCCCTTCAGAAAAATAACAGGTCAAAAGTCAGTTATTTGGCAGTCTTCAGCTGCTTTTATATTGTTGACAGTGGAGTGTTTGCTTAACTAATTCCTGAGGCACGATATACTTGCATTGGAGGCAGTTCAGAGAAGGTTCACTTGGTTGATTCCTGAGATGAAGGGGTTGACTTATGAAGAAAGGTTGAGCAGGTTGGGCCTATACTCATTGGAGTTTAGAAGAATGAGAGGTGATCTTATTGAATTATATAAGATACTGATGGGGCTCGACAAGATAGATGCAGAGAGGATATTTCCCCTCTTGGGGGAGTCTAGAACTAGGGTGCATAGTTTAAGAATAAAGGGTCACCCATTTAAAACTGAGATGAGGAGGAATTTCTTCTCTCAGAGGGTCGTGAATCTGTGGAAATCTCTGCCCCAGAGATCGGTGGAGGCTGGGTCACTGAATATATTTACGGTGGAGATAGACAGATTTTTGAGCGATAAGGGAGTGAAGGGTTACGGGGAGCAGGCAGGGAAGTGGAGCTGAGCCCAAGATCAGATCAGCCATGATTTTATTAAATGGTGGAGCAGGCTCGAGGGCCCAAATGGGCCTACTCCTCCTCCTATTTCTTATGTTCTTATGAAAGCGGACAGACTCTTCATTGCCCGATTGGATGATTCTTGACTTTTCCAGTCAAACAGCCTTTCTCCCACCTCCCCCACAACCACCGCCCCCCCCCCCCCCGACCTCCCATTACAAATAAACAAATGTTTTCAAAGACAATGGGAAAAAAACACTTTTTGCTGGCCCTGACACTCTCATTGCATCACATGCGACACACCTGGACTAGCAGCAAATGGTATAAATAATCCGATCTTGCGTCATCCAGCTGAGGTGCGGGAAAGGCCTGGACAATACCGGGGCTAGTGGCACTGACCACTATTGGCCCAGAATTTCCTGGAGCGGTGTGTCTCACAGCGTGCGTTGTGAGGTGGGTTTTTTTCCTCACTCTTCAGCTCCAATTAATTTTGCGCCGTAAATTGCTGGAAGTGCGAGCTGACAATGGCGCGGCGAAGGCAGCGGGGCGTCTGCGACCTGAGTGAACGACAGACCAACACTCTGTCTCCTTAACCAATTAGATTTTAAAAATATGCAAAGAAACAGAGGAACGACGGAAAAAGATATAGGGTGACTGAGAGTCAAATTAGACACAGAAAGAGAAATAAAGAGAGGGAAAGAAAGATTGGAGTAAGGGAGAGTGAGAAAAAGAGACAGACCGAAAGAGAAAGAAAAAAAATTAAAATATTTAACATTTTAAAAACCTCTAGCAATAATTTACTACCTGCAGGAGTGAGATTCCACCATTTCAATTGTTCCTTTCTGGGCCGGAGAGGTTGAGTGGCATTGCAGGAACATAAATCTCCTCATTAAAAGTGTCCTTACATCGTTAAGTACCAGCCTTAACTTTCTGTGGCGAGTTTAATCCGTGTTTACGGCGCAAATCCAGCAATTTCTGAACACTCGCGGGGAGGTTGAAGGTGAGATCCTGTTTTTTCGAGGCTAACGGCAGAGCAATGGTCCAGCAACTCGTGGCGATTCACAACTCACTGCCCATCACTTCCTCGCCACAAGTTTTTGGGTTATTTACGCACTAATAATAGCGAGTGCCGTGAATTCTCTTATTTTCCCAGAAAATTCAGGCCCATTGTATTATCTGTCCCTGAATCGGGGGAACTGCCACTTTGTGGCACTTTAACTGGCATTTGAGATAACAAAATATCACAAGGTTGGGTTTATGCTACTGAAAAGTCAATGGAAAATAAAATGCGGCGGGGTGTAAAACGGGCTGCCGAATCAAATCCTCTAATCGGCTTAATTACCTCAATTAGACACGGGGAGAAAAAGGGACACCATTCCTTCAATGCACAAGCTCATTACCCACCATGTTTGTGTGTGTGTTTTAATTATTCTTGCGTGAGATTTTTCACAGGTCCATGTTTTAAACATCTCTGTGTTTCAGGCAGCGGAATCAGTCTGTAGATCTTGTAGACAGTGGCTAAATAGAAGCTCGGTGGCAGGTGGTGTTGTCAAAGGGGATTTATTTATTTTGTAGTGGGGGAGGGGAACAGTAGGCCAGCCTGGGTAACCTTCCCAGCTGTCTTCATTTCAGACCCATCTTTTCTTCAAGCTTCAGACTTCTGATGATCCGATACAATTACCCAAGATATGCGCTCAGTGACTGAGGAATCTCTGTTATGGTAATGCCCCCAGGGCTAGAAATTGGATGCGAACTTCCGGTTTAGCGCTCCAAGAGGGAAGTGGAATGCTAAGTCAAACGCTACGACTTCCCTTGGAGCGCTAAATGGAGCGAGAGGAGTGGTGGCAGCAGAGCGCTGCACAATGTCTCGTGTAGCGTTGCCGGATTCACAGGCTCCTTCCCTCCCTTAAAGGGAAGGACCAATGCTGATGTCATTTCAAGGTAAGGCTAGGAACAGTCGGCGACGGCATCTGCGATCCGCAAATAGCAGCCACAAGTACTCCGAGAGAGTGCAGGGCTGATCAATCGCGGGATCGAAAAAAAATTTGCCCTACCTGACTACTACTGCCTTTAATTACCGCTCCCCAAGCGGCCAGCCGAGGTGACAACGCCTCCTGCAGCTGTGGTTGTTGACGCCCGGCAATGTTGCAGGGGGTAGAAGTGAATTTAAGATCCAGGGGCACCTGCGCACTAGATGACGTCACGATCTCCAGGGCGCAGGAGATCGAGGCGATAAGGTTACCCACCATGCAGTTCGCGGACGTCGGTAATTTCACCATGCTCGGTCGGTAAGCCATTAGCGCCCTGTTATCTCCCCCCCAGAGGCACTAACAGGAGGCGCAAAGGAGGCCAACGTTTCACCTGCTAACACCCTTAGCTGAAGATCGAATTTAAAGTATTTGAATTTTTAAAAATTAAAGTTTAAAAATTTTACAAAATGTCTGATTCTAGCTCTGATTAATGGGTTAAAATCTCCTCTCCGCTAACTGTAAGGATCCTAAATGAAACTCCAGGTCTTGTGAGGCAACAGCACAAAACTGCCCGCAGTTCAGCACAAGTAGTCACCAAATTAGCAACCTCGCTCAAAGTTGCCAGAATCACACCTGGTGTGGGAAGTGGAGGTGTCACATTCTGCAGCACTGCAGGAGGTTGTGTGTAAGGAACATAGCAACAAGAGGAGGCCATGCAGCTCCTCCAGCTTGTTCCCCCATTCAATCAGATCATGGATGACCTGTATCTTAACTGCATTTATCCGTAATACCCTTGCCAAGCAAAAAATCAATCCCAGCTCTGACATTTTTTTCAATTGACACCCCCCCCCCCACCGAACCTCAACAGCTTTTTGGGAAAAGAGAGTTCCAAATTCTCACTTACCCTTTATTTGAAGAAGTGCTTCCTGACATCACCACTAGCTCTAATTTTAAGGTAATACCTCCTTGTTCTGGACTCACCCCACCAGAGGAAATAGTTTCTCTCTATCTACCCTATCACTCCTTTAATCATCTTAAACACCTCAATTAGATCGTCCCTTAATCTTCCATACTCCAGGAATACAAGCTTTCTCTACAGCAACAACTTGTATTTAGCGCCTTTAAAGTAGCGAAACATCCCAAGGTCTACGCAACCTCGCTTTGTCTTTTAACCCTTTAAGCCCCGGAATCATTCTGGTGAATCTGCGTTGCTCCCCCTCCAAGACCAAAAGTTACCTCACGCAACCTTAGCAGTTAATCACTTTGCGGGAAACGGTTGCTCGGCCATTAAAATCAAGCAGCAGAAGCCAGGGACCCAGGAGAACAGTCTCTGGGGTGGGAATAGGAAGAGAATCCTGGTTGAGGGTGGTGGGGGGGGGGGGGCGGGGGGGAGTGTAGGGCAGGCATAGGACCAAGGCTTCCTTTTGGGGCTCCGGAGGAACATTCCTGCATCTCCCTGGCCCGCAAGAATACCTGTAAAAAGAAACATTTACAAACTCATTCTTCGGGCCCTGACTACTGTCCCCTGCAAGGCTTTGATCGGACAGGTAGCCAGCACTGCTTCCCCACACTGGCCTCAGGTTAAAATCAGGCCCACATGATGTCATCGGAGCCCGATCTGCATATTTAATGAGGTTCCCACCAGCTTGGGAATGGTGTCCTTACCAACCTGCACTTTGAACTTGCAGTCGGGTCACATCAGGGTGGGAAAAGTGAGAAATAGTCTCCCGCTCCACCTTAACTGCCCCCATCCACCAGACTGGGAGAGGGGTGTTTAAATCCTTGAACTTTGAAGTGCCTCATTCCTAGGAACATTCGAAGCTGAGGAGGAGATAGGACACTTCCTCACAAAACTATGATGTTCCAAATGGTTGGAAGTAATATACAATTCAGCTCTGCTATTAAATCTATGATCAGATTGTGGCGACTGAGTCTTCAAATAAAGCACCACCACCATCTTTACCTGTCTTCATACCCTGTACTACCACCAGATGGCAGCAGAACTACAGTTTATAATCTTTAGGCAACTTATGACAGGATTTGCCAGTGATAACTGAAAATTATATTTGCCCTCAAGGCTCCCTTGCCTATTCAGCTTTAGCACATAAATGGAATATTTGAACTGCAGTAACTGTGATCTTCAAGGCATCTCCAGGTTTTCATTTCTATCCCTCAGTATAAAGCTAAAACCATGTTATTCCTTATCCATAATGTATGACTTCTTGAACATGAGGAATACTTTTATGTAAACGATGTTTTAATACCCTATTTTTCCAGGGTGCATTCACTGATATGTTAGCCCTTGTAGCTGCTAAATGACACATTCAAATAAGCAAACAGAAATCGAAACTGGCCACAAACTGCTTGAGTTTCGAATTTTTAGAAAACGGAGAGAACATCTTGTTCAAAAACCAGACCTTTGATAAATATTTGGCTGTTGGATACTAACTTTCAAAATTCAACAAGCATGTATTTTCAGAGATGCCATAAATAGAGCCCTGTACTAATAACGGTAGATGTTACACTTCTGGCATGAACTGAGACTCAATTTCACACAATATGTGAGTCAGCTCCCTACATTACAACAGTGACGACACTTCGAAAGTACTTCATTGGCTGTAAAGCGCTTTGGGACAGCGTGAGGTTGTGAAAGGTGCATTGTGAAAGGCAAGTCTTTCTTCTTTAATCAACATCAATGGATTGATGGACAGGACTCATTAAACAGTTCGATATTTAGGTCAGGTTATGCCGCAGGCACAGGTCCAAGTTGGAATCTCTGGGAAACTAAATCTGGGACGGAAGAAATCCAACTCTACTAGAACTTAGAGCCACGGGATCTTTTATAATCACTTGAACATGCAGATGGGGCCTCTGAACCGAGGTTTTATTTGAAATGGTGGCACCTCTGACAGTGTAGCACTCCCTCAGTACTCCATGAAGTGTCAATCTGTATTACGTGCTTAAGTTCTGGAGTGGGACTTGAACTCACAATTGCTTGTCTCAGGTGCAATGGGCCATGTAGCTGATGGCGGTATTTCTCTTTCTTGCATGCTGGTTTCCTGAAACTTCTTAATTCCCATGGACAGCGAATGAGAAGCTGCTGCTTACTGGGTGTAGCAGCATTTAGTAAATTCTCTTTAAGCAGAGGTAATAAGTACAGAATGTATGAGTCAATGCATCAGCGGTTTGATGTTACATAACTTGGACAGGACTCTTTAAGCTGTTCTATATTTAGGGCAGGTTTTCTCCAGGTACAAATCAATGTTAGATTTCCTGTCAGACTAAATCCCGGGTGGAAAAAATCCAAAGCAACAAGAACTTAGCGCTGAGCTAGATTCTACAGACGGAAGTGGATCTCCAAGGTACAGATTGACTCCCAGGTCAATGACCTGAACCAAATTCATAGCAAGCAACTAACAACCTGTACAGTAAACCTTAAACATTCTCCATGCCAACAACAACATATAGCACCTTTAATGTAGTGAGATATCCCAAGGTACTTCACAGGAGTATTATGAGATGAAAAAAAATTGACACCGAACCGCATAAGGAGAAATTAGGGCAGGGCTTGGTCAAAGAGGTAGGTTTTAAGGAATGTCTTAAAGGAGGAGAGTGAGGTAGAGAGGCGGAGAGGTTTAGACAGGGAGTTCCATTAAATCTAAAAGCTAAGATGAATTCCTATAATGAACAAGTAAAATTTTTTTAAGTACTTATTAAAACAAAACTTTCCCTTAACTGAAAAGAATTCACTTTTTTTCCCACGAGTTGGCAATTGGTTGGGAGATTGGAGACTGAGAGCAGGGATAAAGGGAATGTACTGTGATTGGTGGGATTTAGCAAGTAATATTCCCCAGGGATCTGTCCTGGGCCCACAGCTTTTCACCATATATATTATATAGCATTTACAGCACAGAAACAGGCCATTCAGCATCTCCTTCTATTCCTTTCTCCCTTGTGTCTTTATCTAGCTTCCCCTTAAATGTATCTATACTCTTCGCCTCAACCACTCCCTGTGGCAGCAAGTTCCACATTCTCACCACTCTCTGGGTAAAGAAGTTTCTCCTGAATTCCCGATTTGATTTATTAGTGACTATCTTATATTTATGACCTCTAGTTTTAGACTCTCACACAAATGGAAACATCATTGACCTGGATGAAGGAATAGAGAGTTGTATATCCAAATTTGCAGATGACTCTCGGTTAGGAGATACAGTAAGTTGTACAGATGGGAGCAGGAAGTTACAACGAGTCATCAACAATCAACAGATTAAGTGAGTGGGCAGAACTGTGACCGATAGAGTTCAATGTGGGGAAGTTTAAGGTTGTCCACTTTGGATCTGAGAAAGACAAATCGGAGTATTTTCTTAATGGTGAGAAACTGGGAGCTGTGGGGGAGCCAAAGGGTTTGGCTGTCCATGTGCACAAATCAGTAAAAGCTAGTGGGCAGGTACAAGAAGTCATCAAACATGCTAATGGAATGTTGGCCTTTATCACAGGAGGGTTAGAATTCAAAAAGTGAAGAAGTGATGCTTCAGTTGGACAGAGTCTTGGTCAGAACAAATCAGGAGTACTGCTTCAGTTTTGGACAGCCAATTTCAGGAAAGATAATATTGGTCTTGGGAGGAGTACAGTGCAAATTCACCCAGGGCTTAGAGGGTTAAATTATGAGGACAGGTGGCATAAACTTGGTTTGTGTTCCCTTGAGTTTGGACAGTTGGGTGGTGATCCAGTAGAAGATTTTATAATGATAAAAGGATTCAATAGGGATACAGAGAAACTATCTCATCTGATGAGAATCCAAAGAAAGGCTGACATTTATACAGCGCTTTTCACGACCACCGGACATCTCAAAGCATAAGACGGCCAGTGAAGTACTTTTGGAATGTAGTCATGGTTGTAATGTGGGAAGCAAATCCAGAACAAGAAGGGAATCTTAAAATTAGAGCTCGGCCGTTTAGGAGTGAAGTGAAATCAAGAAGCACTTTTTCACACACAGGACAGTGGAATCTGGAACTCTCTCTGCCAACAGGCTGTGGATTCTGGGGGGCAATTGAAAATGTCAAGGTTGAGGGATCGATACATTTTTGTTGTGCAAGGGTATCGAGGGATATGGAGCAATTGGCCGAACTGAGATACAGATCAGCCATGATCTAACAGTGTCGGCTGTGGCTCAGTGGGTAGCACACTTGCTTCTGAATCAGAAGGTTATGGGTGCAAGTCCCACTCCAGGGACTTGAGCACATAAATCTAGGCTGACACTCTAGTGCAATGCTGAGGGAGTGCTGCACTGTCAGAGGTGCTGTCTTTCAGCTGAGACATTAAACCGAGGACCTGTCTGTTCTCTCAGGTGGACGTAAAAGATCCTATGGCACTATTTTCAAAGAAAAACAGGGGAGTTATCCCTGGTGTCCTGGTCAATATTTATCCCTCAATCAACATAACAAAACAGATTATCTGGTCATTATCATATTGCTGTTTGTGGGAGCTTACTGTGCGCAAATTGGTTTCCCACGTTACAACAGTAACTACACTCCAAAAGTACTTCATTGGCTGCAAAGCCCTTTGAGATGTCCGGTGGTCCTGCTATATAAATGCAAATCTTTCTTGTTCTTTAACTGAATGGCAGAACAGGCTCAAAGGGCTGAATGGTCTCCTCCTGTTCCTATGTTGATAGTTGGTCCAGAAATGATCAAATGGGAACAATGTTATATCTGACTACGGTATAGATTTCACAAGCTAGCAGTGATGGAGGGAATGCCATGCTGGGTATGATCTGTGCTCCATCCATGCCCAGCACTACACCGGGAGTGCTCATTCATAAAATCTGTACAGCAGTCCAATGGCCGATTAACATTCCAACTAAATAGAGTCCAAAAGCAAGGAAATTATGTCAGAACTTTTATAAATCACTGGTTAGGCATCAGCTGGAGTACTGTTTCCCATTCTTGGCACCACACTTTAGGAATGATGTCAAGGCCTCGGAGTGGGTGCAAAAGAGATTTACCAGAATGGTACCAGTTCTGAGGATCCTCAGTTCTGTGGAGAGACTAGGAAAGCTAGGGTTGTCCTCCCTAGAGCAGAGAAGGTGAAGGGAAGATTTAATAGAGGTGTTTAAAATTATGAGGGCTCGAGTAAATGCTGGCAGGAGGGTCAATAAGCAGATAATTGGCAAACAGAACCAGGGGGGAGATGAGGAGATATTTGTTTTACGCAGAGAGTTGTTATGATCTGGAATGCACTGCCTGAAAGGGTGGTGGAAGCAGATTCAATAATAACTTTCAAAAGGGAACTGTACATATACTTGGAAAGGCAAAAATTGCAGGCCGATGGGGAGAAAGTAGGGGAATGGGACTAGTTGGATAGTTCTTTCAAGGAGCCAGTACAGGCATGGTGGGCTGAAAGAATCTTACACTACAGATGGAGACCAATGCAAATCTATGCCTACTAAGGACTGGCTTGAGAATGGCCAAATTAATGTCACACGGGACCTTCACAACCAACAGAGCAAGGAGACTTGCATTCAGTAATCCGGAGTGGATTTGAACCCAGCTCCAAGAGCTGAAAAGCCAATGTCTATCCCATTGTACCACCCAGTTTTCCATAATGTCCCTCACTCCAGCCTGATCCATTTTTGAGAAGTGGGCCTCGTGATCATACTGCCTGCAGACGAGTGCCTTGGGTCAGCCCACCAACTCCGGACCACTGCAATTATCAGGGGCTTAAGTCGCACCCCAACAGTTTTGGGGTGCTTTGCTCCATTTCTACCGGGCGGAAGGCCCCAAAATCCACAACCACTGCCCCCACCCCCACTCCCCACGATTCTTGTATGAGCTTCACCCTTGCCCTATTTGCTAAATCCTCTCCAGCCACACATTCCAGTTCCACTAACTCTGGATGGCTTGTTCCATACTTCTGTGGATCCACTATCAGAGACCGTTCTTTCAGCCATTATCCCTCTGCACTCTGAAACTCTCTTTTAAAGCCTTTTCGATAGGTGTTGCCAACCCCATAGAATTATCCTGGATTTTCCAGGAATTAAAGATTCATCTCCTGGATACTAAACCAAGGTAGAAAAATCATAGGGGCATTAAAAAAAATTGACTTTCATTTTCTTTGAACACTTTTGTTTATTAGTTATCTACTTATTAGTGGTGGGAGAAGAAAGACTGTTTGATGGGGCACGTCGGTTCGAGGCAGGAGGTCATGTGACAAAACCTCGAGGAATATGTCCAATCAGAGTTGGTCTCCCAAGATCATGTCATCTTGCTGCCACTCAACTTGACTTCCAAAGCCTGCCCCATTCTTTCAGTCTTCCAGTTTATTACTTCCTGCTCAATATCTGCTTCTCACCTTTGTGAAGCACGTAGAATTGTTAGTCGTTGACCGTGAGAGGTTAGTGAAGTCGAAGGAGTTAGATGAGGTCCTTACTGCTAGGGGGATCAAGGGGTATGGCGAGAAAGCAGGAATGGGGTACTGAAGTTGAATGTTCAGCCATGAACTCATTGAATGGCGGTGCAGGCTAGAAGGGCCGAATGGCCTACTCCTGCACCTATTTTCTATGTTTCTATGTTTCTAGGACATTTCACTGCTCTGACGCTCTGCATCTCACAAGAAAACCAGCTGACAAAGTGAAATAACCTGCACTCGACAATAAAGCATGGCCATAAAGACGAATATTATTTGTTTCTTTCAGAGCTCTGTTCTTGAAGCAAGTCCCCCGCTTAGTAATAAACTCGGACAACCAAAGCAGGCTCAATATCACACACTTTGGTCCAGATTCGAACTCCTAGAGCAGTGTGGCTCTCGCCCTCTTCTGTTGTTACGTTGATGTTGTACCAGTGGGTACATTAACAACTTGCCCCCTCCCCCCAGGGGCGAAACTGGCGTTCTGACGATAGGTCACCGACCTGAAACGTTAGCTCTGTTTCTCTGTCCACAGATGCTGCCCGACCTGCTGAGGTTTTCCAGCATTTTCTGCTACTATTTCAGATTTTCAGTATCTGCAGTGCTTTGCTTTTGTGTTAAAAGATTGACCGCTCATTATACAAACCTACTCATTATCACTTCCGTCTAAATCAATGCGAGTGAAAATTGGGCAATTTGCACAATGGGCAGCCGGGTTTCACATCTGGGTGGGGTGAGGGGCCAAGTTGAAAATGGGCCTCCAGATAATGGGAGCACCGAGAGTCAGCGAATAATAGTGTCAGCTGGGGCTCCGTGGGTAGCATTCTTTCTCTGAGTCAGAAGGTATCCAGGGACTTGAGCGCAAAACCAGGCTGCCAGTCTAATGCAGTGCTGTGGGAGTGCTGCACTGTCAAAGGTGTCGTATTTCAGATGAAACATTTAAGCCGAGGCCCTGTCAACCCTCTCAGGTGGATGTAAAAGATCCCATGGCCACTATTTTAAAGAAGAGCAGGGGAGTTCTCCCTAGTGGCCTGGCCAATATTTAGCCCTCAACCAATATTACGAAACAGATTATTTGTTCATTATCACATTTTCTGCTTGTGGGAGCTTGCTGTGCATAAACTGTCTGCTGTGTTTCCTACATTACAACAGTGACAACACTTTAAAACTCTCCAGCATCTCGCACCTCTCTATTTCTGCAACCTCCTCTAGCCCTATAACCTTCTAAAATCTCTGTGCTCCTCCAACTCTGGCCTCTTGTGCAAACCACACTTCCTTCGCACACCATTGACGGCCTGCCTTCAGCTGTCTAGCCCCTCAGTTCTGAAATTCCCTCCCTAAACCTCTCCACCTCGCTTTCCTTCATGAAGGCAACACTCATTAAAACCTACCTCTCACCAAGCTTTTGGTCACCTGTCCTAATGTCTCCTTCTTTGGCTCGGTGTCAAATTTTGTCTGATTACACTCCTGTGAAGTGCCTTGGGACGTTTACTAAGGTAAAGGTGCTACATAAATGCAAGTTGTTGTTGTTTGTTGTTACTCACTAATACGGCACATAATGAGAGATAGGCATTGTCTGCACTGTCTGCACTGTTGCAAATACAATATGGATCTGAAAACTTATGAGTTCAATTTAGTGCTATAAATCGAGCTTTTACTGCCGAGCTGCATTCATTTCTCATCCTTGTCAAAAGACATGTATGGCATCTTGACAACCAATTGTCGTAAGCATGGAAGGAGTTATTAGTATGATCAATAATAGCTTCGAGAATCTAAAAACACAGAACTGCTCACATAACTCCTGGGATCTCTCCAATGATTAGAAATGTATATTCTCTAAATCTAAGGGGTATTAATATTGCACAATAAGCTACCATGACAAACTCTGCCTGCAGCCAGGTTGCGTAAGCAAAATAGATTCTTTTGTAAAAGTGCATCGTGCAGTATTTGGTTGTACATCGTTTAAGAGGCAGAATATGAAATGAATAAAACTCACTTGGACTTGCCCATTTGGCTAGCAGGTTATAAAAAGGATCTACCAGCACACATCAGCCTCTTTCAAATGTTTCAATTCAAAAATATACATCCCACTTCTGAGTAAAAACAATTTTATATGTTGAAGAAAGATAGATTTGCATTTATATAGCGCCTTCCATGACCTCAGGATGCCCCAAAATGCTTTAGAGCCAATGAAGTACTTTTTGAAGAGCAGCCGCTGTTGTAATGTAGGGAGGCGCAGCAGTCAACTTGCGCACAGCAAGCTCCCACAACCAGCAATGACCTACATGACCAGATAATCTGTTTTAGTGGAGCACTTTGAAGA
The DNA here is from genome assembly GCF_044704955.1 of Pristiophorus japonicus. Lineage (NCBI taxonomy): Eukaryota > Metazoa > Chordata > Chondrichthyes > Pristiophoridae > Pristiophorus > Pristiophorus japonicus. Next base: position 235,726,515 of record NC_091977.1, on the reverse strand, counting down.
TCTCCTCAATTGAGACTCTGCCTTTGACTCGAGTGTTCTCGACTCCATCCCACAGCATGCAACCTGCCACCACCTCTGTGAAACTCCAAAGCTGCACGAGGCAGGCAAAGCCATAAAACAGCTCAAGAATAACAAGGCTACGGGGGCGGAGAGGCACTGTTGGCGCGGATACATGACCTCATCGCTCTCATTTGGAGGGAGGAGAGTATGCCGGGAGATCTCAGAGATGCAGTGATCATGTCCATTTTTAAAAAGGGGAACAAATCCGACTGCAGAATCTCCCTGCTACCAACCACTGGGAAGGTTGTCACTAGAGTTCTCCTCAACCATCTTCTCCCTGTGGCTGAGGAGCTCTTCCCGGAGTCGCAGTGCGGATTTTGTCCCCTACGGGGAACAACGGACATGATCTTTGCAGCACGACAACTGCAGGAAGCAGCGCCAGCCCTTATACATGGCCTTCTTTGACCTTACAAAGGTCTTTGACACTGTCAACCGCAAGGGTCTATGGAGCATCCTCCTCTGTTTTGGATGCCTCCGAAAGTTTGTCAACATCCTTCGCCTGCTCCATGACGACATGCAGGCTGTGATTCTTACCAGCGGATCCATTACAGACCCATTTCACGTCCGGACCGGGGTCAAACAGGGCTGCGTCATCGCTCCAACTCTCTTCTCAATCTTCCTCGCTGCCATGCTCCACCTCACTGTCGACAAGCACCCCGCTGGAGTGGAACTAAACTACAGAACCAGTGGGAAGCTGTTTAACCTACATCGCCTCCAGGCCAGGTCCAAGATCACCCAAACCTCTGTCGTTGAACTGCAATACACGGACGACGCTTGCATCTGCGCACATTCTGAGGCTGAACTCCAGGATATAATCGATGTATTCACCAAGGCATATGAAAGCATAGGCCTTACGCTAAACATCCGTAAGACAAAGATCCTCCACCAGCCTGTCCTTGCCGCACAGCACTGCTCCCCAGTCATCAAAATTCACGGCGCGGCCTTCGACATCGTGGATCACTTCCCATACCTCGGGAGCCTCTTGTCAACAAAGGCAGACATTGATGTGGGGATTCAACATCGCCTCCAGTGCGCCGGTGCAGCTTTTGGCCGCCTGAGGAAAAGAGTGTTCGAAGACCAGGCCCTCAAACCTACCACCAAGGTCATGGTCTACAGGGCTGTAGTAATACCCACCCTCCTGTATGGATCAGAGACATGGACGATGTACAGAAGACACATCAAGTTGCTGGAGGTATATCACCAACGATGTCTCCGCAAGATCCTGCAAATCTCCTGGGAGGATAGACGCACCAACATCAGTGTCCTCACCCAGGCTAACATCCCCAGCATTGAAGCACTAACCACACTCGATCAGCTTCGCTGGGCAGGCCACTTAGTTTGCATGCCAGACACGAGATTCCCTAAGCAATTGCTCTACATGGAGCTCCTTCATGGCAAACGAGCCAAACGGAAACGTTACAAGGACACCCTCAAAGCCTCCCTGGTGAAGTGCAACATCATCACTGACACCTGGGAGACCCTGGCCGAAGACCGCCCTGGGTGGACAAAGTGTATCCGGGAGGGCGCTGAACTCTTTGAATCTCAACCCTGTGAGCGTGAAGAGGACAAGTGCAGGCAGCGGAAGGAGAGTGCGACAAATCAGTCTCACCCTCCCCTTCCCCCGACTAGGGTCTGTGGCTCTCGTGTCGGATTGTTCAGCCACCAAGGAACTCACTTTAGGAGTGGAAGCAAGTCTTCCTCGATTCCGAGGGACTGCCTATGAATGAATGAATGAATGAAATATTGGCCGGGACACCAGGGATAACTCCCCTGCTCTTCTGTAAAATAGTGCCATGGGATCTTTTTACATCCACTGAGAAGGCAGACGGGGCCTCGGTTTAATGTCTCATCTGAAAGACGGTACCTCCGGCAGCGCAGGTAGCAAGTTTGGGGCCAAGACTCAGCAGAGCTGGACCATTTGGGGAGAGAGGTCAATGCTTCCCTTGGCAAAGGAGGAAGGGAAATGAAATCAGATAAAGAATCACTGAAGGGGCTGCTGTCCCTACACACTTCCTGATCTGCCAGTTGGAAAGTCACATTGGCAGAGCTTCTGCAGATCACTTCATGGGCAAGTTCACATTGAAGAAGGCCCTTTATCCCATTTCCCCACCCTTCCAAACTACCAACCCCACTGTCTTCCCATTACAGCATTTATTTGTTTCTTAAATTAATCCAGTGTCCGAGCATCAATCACCCTCCGTGCAACCCGCTCTAAGTATTGATCTGTTTCTCTATTTCAAAATGTTTCCCCGACATCGATCCTAAATATGCCCTTCACAACTCTGAACCTTTATCATCCCGTCCCGCTGTTCTTAAAGAATTGTTTCAAGTTTACTTTCCCTAACCCGTTAAATCCAAAAGGACCCCTCTGATATTTGTTGTTTTAAAACTGAATAGGAACATAGGGACAAGAGGAGGCTATTCAACTCCTCGAGCCTGTTCCGCCATTCAATTAGATCATGGCTGATCAGTATCTTAACTCCACCTTCCCTCCTTAGTTCTGTAACCCTTAATACCCTTGCCTAAAAAATCTATCAATCTCAGTTTTAAAATTTTCAATTGACCTTCAGCTTCAACAGCATTTTGGGAGAGAGTTCCAGAGTTCCACTCCCTTTTGTGTGAAGACGTGCTTCCTGACATCACTCCTGAACGACCTAGCTCTAATTTTAAGGTTCGGGCCCCCTGTCTGGACTGTCCGTCAAAGGAAAAAGTCTCTCTCAAACTACCCTATTAATTCTATTAATCATCTTAAACACCTCAATTAGATCACCCCTTAATCTTCTGTACTTAAGGGAATACAAGCCTATCTATGCAATCTGCCCTCATAATTTAACCCCTATTAGTCCAGCCTTAGCTTATCTAGTTGTTCCTTATAGCCTTACCCACAGACCTCCATCTCTCTATCGCTCTGTCTCCGGATTCTGGATGGTCCTGATATGTTGCAGTCACGTGAACCATATGGAGTACTCCAGTAAAGACTAACCTGGACACCATGCAACGTCAACATGAATGATGGGCATTATATCAGGTAACATGAACCAGCATCCTATTTACTTTAAGGGCCATATCACACGAGTCAACTTACACACCTAGATCACTTTCAGCTTCCCCGTTGGGAAGTTCTATCCCTCCCATGGAGTATAATTGCCTCCTATTCTTACATTTCCCATGTGCAGTACTGTACACTCACTGTAGATAATAAAGGAAGCCTAGGGAAGAAAAAAAGCACAAAAAGAAACCCAACTATATTTTAAAACAGCGCTGAAGTGAAGCGATACATTTTTAATCAATGCACCTGTAATGCGTTTGCATATTAGGTACTATGGTAAGTCACATGTTTCTGACATTTTTCTGAAACCGTTTTATAAAATATATTATAGTATAACATCTCTCCCCCATCTCTTCCTGAATGTCAGCTGTGGCTCAGTGGGAAGCACACTTGCCTCTGAGTCTTTGAATCAGGAGGTTGTGGGTTCAAGTCCCATTTCAGGGACTTGAGCTCAGTAATCTAGGCTAACACTCCAATGTAATGCTGAGGGAGTACTGCACTGTTGGATGTGCTGTCTTTCAAATGAGACATTAAACTGAGGCCCTGTCTGCCCTCTCAGGTGGATGTAAAAGATCCCATGACACTATTTTTGATGAAGAGCAGGGGAATTATCCCTGGTGTCCTGGCCAATATTTGTCCTTCAATCGACATACCAAAAACAGATTATCTGGTCATTATCACATTGCTGTTTGTGGGAGTTTGCTGCCGCATTTCCCACATTACAAGAGTGACTACACTCCAAAGGTACTTCATTGGCTGTAAAGCGCTTTGAGACGTCCGGAGGTCGTGAAAGATGCTATATAAATGCAAGTCATTCGTTCTTTTCTTTCTTTACCCTTCTCTAGACTGAACCAGATAAGTTTTAGGTTTCACAAGCTCCCAGCATACCCGAGGCTTTATTGCATGTGCCCTGCACGTCATTTCTGACCATGCCGCAATAGAAATTTCAAATTATTAGTTGCGTATACTTTGTCTCTTAAACCACCCTCCTTCCTCAATTCAGGTTTTGCTTGAATCGCACTTTTAGCAAGCCATGGGTTTCCTGCTGTTTTGAGCCAGACAGCGCAAAGAGAGAGACGAGCATTTAAATAGTCCTGTCGCACAGGATCATCCACTTACCTCCACAAATATGAAGCATGGAATGATGGAGTAACTCCTCTGAATATTGTTCACTTCCATAGCCATTCTGATTCATCAGATCACACTTGGAAGAGAGCTGAGTTTCAGAGTCTTTCACACCTGCAAATCACATAATGGCACATTAACCACTGCGTTCCTTCAATGTGCTTCATTTTAATCCAAGTTAGTGTTAACTCTAGCAAACCAAAGAGAAAATATTTAGCACTGTATGCAGAACTCCTCCAAACCTCCTATTACGTTGAGTCTCCAGCACAGAAACAGGCCATTCAGCCCAACTGCTCTATGCCGCTGTTTATGCACCACACGAGCCTCCTCCCACCCCTCTTCATCTCACACGATCAGCATGTCCTTCTACTCCTTTCGCCCTCGTGTGTTTATCTAGCTTCCCCTTAAATGCATCATATTAGTCTGGTGTTAGTATACAAGTCAATAAGATATAACATTGAAATGTAAACTGGTCGATCTTTGATAGAATTAACACAAAAATAAAAATAAAGAAAAACACTTTTGCTCACAAGTCGGAAATGAGGAGAAATTTCTTCTCAGAGGGTCGTGAATCATTGGAATTCTCTACCCCAGAGAGCTGTGGAGGCTGAGTCAATGAATATATTTAAGGCGGAGATAGACAGATTTTTGAATGATAAGGGAGTAAACGGTTATGGGGAGCAGGCAGGGAAGTGAAGCTGAGTCCAAGATCAGATCAGCCATGAACTTATTAAATGGTAGAGCAGGCTCAAGGGGCCAGTTAGCTTACGCCTGCTCCTATTTCTTATGTTCTTATGTAAGTCTAGTCTTGGTGATTCTGTCTTTTATAACATGGGTGTTCTAAACCAGTGCAGGAACAATAAATGGTCACTGGTTTCTAAAGTAGGTCGGGAATTGAACTGAAGTTCCCATTACCTGAACAAATGCCATGATTTCCACATCTATTCCATTCCTTTAAACAAAGGACAGAACTGAATGCTATAAATCAGTGAGCTGCATTTCCCTGCATCAGCGACATGTTTTCGCACATCAAAATAAAGTGAGAGGGCGAGATTTCTCCTTTAATGAAAAGCAAGTGATTGCCTGTGTTTTTATTTCATAATTAACAACCTACTAATGAAAGCACATGGACAGCTATCACATATTTAAAAGCCATGTGTTCCTGCCTTTTCGTTAGCAGTGCATTTATTATGGAGCAAACTAGACAGTCTCCCAATTTTTGAGAATTATTTGTCCTGAACTATATGTTCCTCTGTTGACTAAGTTTAGTGAAACAATAGACATGATTAGAGTTCAAAGTTCACCTACTTTATACGCTGGTCTGCTAAAATGAGCAAAATAAGGAATATCCGTCCCTTCAGTGAGTCATTTAAACACAAAGCAGCTTCAGCCTCTGTTCTTCTGCAGTCCACACACAGCCTATCCTGCAAACATCGACAAAAGTAATCTCCAACATTGTGAGCGCACAATGGAGTGCAAGAGATGGGAGCATTCACACGTGATATTTTTGGAGTGAACCGAAAACAAACAAGCTGAATCCACGGTAGCTGAACTGCGGGTGTAATCCTCAGAAAGGCATTAAGTTTATGTCAATTCACATTGCTGTCGAATAGCAATATTGGATTTAAAGCTACAGGGGTCCAAACCGTAGTGGAGTGTGCTCATTAAAACAGCGAGCCACTGGATTTTAATGTTCATTAATTTTCAAGGAGGGCACAGAGATTTAGTGTTGAAAATGTCTTATTTTAAAAGACACATTCTAGCTTTTGCCTGCTGGTCCCCTTGTACATATGTAAGGGCTGATTGAGAAAATCACTATTAAACACACAAAGGCTTCCAAGCACATCCATTATTGAGGCATTCTTACATGCAACCAAGGTAGGAGTAATGCATTTGATGGCTAAGCATTTCTTAATCTGCTTATTATTCTAAAATCTCATAGATATCGATAAACTTTATTATAAGCAATGCGTTCAAAACAGCAATGTCTAATTCTCACATCTCGAGCTAGCTCTTCTTCCAATAGAAATCACACACTGGGATTACCCAGCGCTGAAGGAGCAGAGACACTTTGTGTACCCCTTTGAGAAAGAACCCAGCAGGGGGCAAATGTAGGGCAACTGTAGTTACACATGCCCTACCCCCAATTCCATCTCTGAACTAATGGGGACCAGATCATGAAAGTATGAATCGATCACTGGGGGATGAATCCGCACGTCTCTCGGTAATTGTGTATGTGTGTGTGTGTGCGCGCACGGTTGTTGTGGAATCCAGGCTTTGCAAAATATTCAAACTAGACGGAGATGTGATAGAGCCTTGTCAGCTCTTTACTGAACTGAGAGGACCGTGCCGAGGTTAACCCAAAATGTCGCTTATTTATGCATAAGTAGAGAGAGAGGGGGTTTGCGGGACGGAGCAACCGCCTATTAATCAGCCAGAGATTAGTAAGTACTTGGTTAGAACTGTGCAGTGCAGTCACACAAAAAATAATAACAGGAGGATTCCGAGCTTCAGAGTTATCGCAGACACACAAAAAAATGAAGTTTCCCAAAAAGTTTTTCTTTTTTTTTAAAGATCCTTAAACAGTTAACGGTTTCCCCCTTTATGAGGAGAAAAAAAATGTAGTTTGGTTTATCGGTTTGACATTACAACGAAAGCAAAAGGCTTTGCAGAAATGTTCCTGGTCAAACAAGAGACACTGAGAGAGCGAGATGGGAGAACAGCAAACCATTCCGGTTATCAACAAAACAAAATAAACCAAAAAACAGCTACCTGAATCCACGAAAATAAAATTGGTTTATGTCCATATATTAGTCGTTTTAATATATTAATAGTAAAGCAATTTTATAAGACTGCACAAGCTATCGTCATTGCAATCTGGAACAATAGTAGGTGACAAAATATTAAACATGGCAATACTATAATCTTGGATGATTCGTTGCAGAAATAAAGCAGTTTAACAAGCATTGTTTGGTCTGCACAGCAGAGAATGCCTCTGTTGAGTGGTGGTGGAGAAAAATCTGGCTCCGCTTTAAGAATGTCTGGTCCCTCACAAACAAAAGAAGCGACAGGCGGAAGGAGGGAGCGAGCTCCGAGCTTATTCCTTACCTGTGTGAGTGCCACCCGCTGATCAGCGCCGTCCTGCCAAGCTGGTGCCGCGCCGAACGCTACCAGCCGCACCATCAGGGCAAGCCCCAGGAGCTGCTCCGCCAACGGAGCGAGAGAGAGGTTGCTGCTCTCAGCTGCCTTAATCCTCCCGGCAGCCCATCTTCACTCCTCGCTCATCGCCCGCACAGCAGCGGCACCATCCCACCAAACTGCCACTCCTTGCCACTCACGTCTCACTTCCTGTGTGGGGGGTGATGGTGGCTGAAGGAGGCGGGCTCACTGAGCCAGGCAAGTCGCAGAAGTTGCTCAAAACAGAATCTGCTCTCTCTCTCTCTCTCACACACACACACACACACACACGAGTTAAGAAAAGGACTGGAGTCCTGATCCATGACATGGCCCTTGCTGACCTCATCCTACCAATTCATAAAGTGGGCCAAAGAGCTTTTGGTGTTCAACACCTTTTTATTTAAAAAAACATTTTCGTTCCAAAATGCTTCTGAGTTATTCATTTTTGTACTACTGATTTAAAAAAATATATATCCAGAAACATTATGGATATATTATAAAAAGAAAAGACTTGGATTTATATAGCGCCTTTCACGACCACCAGACGTCTCAAAGTGCTTTACAGCCAATTAAGTACTTTTGGAGTGCAGTCACTGTTGTAACGTAGGAAACACAGCAGCCAATTTGTGTACAGCAAGCTCCCACAAACAGCAATGTGATAATGACCAGATCATCTGTTTTAGTAATGTCGATTGAGGGATAAATATTGACGAGAACACCGGGGATAATTCCTCTGCTCGTCTTCAAAATATGGCCATGGAATCTTTTACGTCCATTTGAGAGGGCAGGCGGTTTAACATCTCATCCAAAAGACAGCATCTCCAACAGTGCAGCACTCCCTCAGCACTGCACTGAGTGTTAGCCTAGATTTTTTTGTGCTCACGTCCCTGGAGTGCGACTTGAGCCCACAACCTTCTGATTCAGAGGCAAGAGTGCTACCCACTGAGCCATCCTCATAACAAAAATAATCTTAGGCCTAACTGGAAACAGGTGTAATAAAAACATAAAGGCCCTGAAATTGCAGTCGGTAGTGTTGCTCCGACCTCCGAACCAAATCCGCACTTACCTCGTGTGAAGGCCCAAGCGAAAACTTGCTTTGAAACGCTGCAGTGTTGAGTACTGTGTAGAGCCCCACGGATCCCAGGGGTGCACCATCATGTGTAAGCGTACCTGGGATCACATGGGACGGTGCTCCTTTCACTAGCCAATCAGGAAACATAGAAAGCCTCGTCTATTACAACTTCGAAATTAAACGGTGTGATACTAACCTTTTTTTTGGCAAGTACAATACTTTGCTTTAAAAAGCACAGGAAATACTTTGGAGTAAGTACAGTTATTAACTGAAAGACTGCAAGATTTTTAAAAAAGATTAAAACGATCTCACCCCTCAAACCGAGCTTTTACAGCTGGCTGGTAGGTTCTTTTACGTGTACAGTTTTGATTATTATACAATGTTCTCATCTGCTCCCCCCTCCCCCCACTCCTCCCCCTCCCCCCCCCCCACCAACCCCGACACTGTGAAAACAGGATCCTGCGCCCAGTTACACGTTCGATAAATTTTTCAGCGTAATTGATGTGCGGTTGGTGGGCAATGAGCCCAACTTCTCGATTTCAATGAGAACTTCAAAGTCGAAGTGGTTCATCTGTCTATTCGGAACTTGACAGGTTGCAAGTTTGGGATTTCGCGCGTGCAGAAATCCCAACTTGCGATCAATTTCAAAGGCGGTATGAAAGTGTACTCTGAGAGGACTCTGAGATTACGCCATCATACCGACCGTAAATTAAGGGCTAAAGTGCTGGACGTACACATAGGAACAGGAGCAGGCCATTCAGCCCCTTGAGCCTGTTCCGCCATTCAATTAGATCATTGCTGATCTGTATCTTCTCGCCATCTACCCATCTTGGTTCTGTTTCCCTTAATACACCGCGGGGGAGGGGGGGCAGGGGTCAGTATCTGTAAAGAGAAAATAAGGTGAAAGTTTGGGCGTATTGTGCACCCTTCATTGACGTGAGCATTGGAAAAGTACATTGCCAAAATAATGGCCCAGAGTTTGCTGGAGCGGGGCAAATCACGGCGAGGGAGTAAATTGGATTATTTCCTCACCCTTCAGATGGTATTATTGCTGGAAGTGCGAGCTAATAACAGCGCAGCGAGGAGAACTGGGCATCTGTGACCTTCTGAACATCAGGTCTAATGGTCTATCTCCGAACCAATGGGAGTTAAGGACCGAGAAAGAAACGTAGGGAATGACGGAGAAGGAAATAGGGTGAATTAGAGTCAAATTAGATATAGAAGGAGGAATAAAGAGAGGGAAAGAAAAAGAATGCATTAAGAGAGAGAGGAAATAGTGACAGAAATGAGTCAAGGGTTATGGGGAACGGGCAGGAAAGTAGAGTTGAGGCCAAGATCAGATCAGCCATAATCTTATTGAATGACGAAGCAGGCTCGAGGGGGCTCATATGGCCTTATGTTCTTATGAGATCTCTGAGCTCCTCCTCTTGCTGGCCTCTTGCGCATCTCCGATTTTAATTGCTCCAATATTGGCGTCCTTGTCTTCAGCTGCCAAGGCCCTAAGTTTTGGAATTCCCTCCCTAAACCTCTCTGCCTCTACCTCTCCTTTAAGATGCTCCTTAAATCTACATCTTTGACCAAATTTTTGGTCACCTGTCCTAATATTTCCTTACATGGCAGGATGTGAAAGTTTGTCTGATATCGCCCCCTGTGAAGCACCTTGGGACGTTTTACTATGATAAAGGTGCTATATAAATGCAAGTTGTTGTTGTTATACAGACTAAACTAGTGTCCTGATTTATTTACAATTAAAAATAAATCACAGAAGCAAATAAGCAAGCAAGAAACTACAGCGTAATCCGCAGTTGATATTACAGCCGCTGGTATAACTGTTTAAAAAGAGTTCTTTCAGCAAACACTTAAGAGGACAATTTCTGGTAGTACAAACACAAAGAAAGTAGGACTTACATTTACAGCCAATGAAGCAAATTTTTCAGCATTCTCTTCATTTTCCCTGTTATACATCCAGAAGGTTCATCGAGCTCCACAAGCCACACTTGCATGTCAGCTGTGGCTCAGTTTTCTTTTGAAGTTGAACCATTCTCTTTAAAGCAGTGATTGCTGACTCTCTGTACTCCTTCAAGAGGGAGCTGGTCGATTCTTGACTGGGGCAGAAATTACATCATATAGAAGGTCAGTCTTTATGGAGAACACTTGGTCCGTGTGATCTCCTGGACTGGCTTCAATTGCCTGAGGGGGTCGGAGAGGAATTTTCCAGTGTATTTTTCCCCTAAGTGGCACTGGGTTTCTCTTTGATTTCTTGCCTCTCCCAAAGAGATGACATGATTGTGGGGTGGGCGGGAAGAGAGGGAGGAAGTGTTTAGTCATGATGGTCCAGCCAACTTGGGGTAGGCTTGCTAGGCCAGCATGTTGTGTCCTGCCCATCAATGTTGTACGTTTGTAAGCTATCTGTTAAAATGTTAATTGTCTTCACACCTTGGTAGACAGTGGAACGATTTATAACTTCCTGCTCATAACAGCGTGTTCATAATCCAAAATTGCATATTTCACTGGACAAATACTCTGTCCATTAACGTTTTTAGTTTATTCATTCACAGGATGTGGGCGTCGCTGGCAAGGCTGGCATTTATTGCCCATCCCTAATTTTCCCTCAAGAAGGTGGTGCTGAGTCACATTCTTGAATAAGTGGCACTTCAGAGGGCAGTTGAGAGTCAACCACATTGCTGTGGACCTGACCGGGTAAGGACGGCAGATTTCCTTCCCTAAAGGACATAAGTGAGCCAGATGGGTTTTTACGACAATCAGATAGTTTCATGGTCACCCTTACTGATATTAGCGTTTTAATTCCTGATTTATTTCCAGATTCATTAGCCTAGACCTCTGGCTTACTATTCCAGTAACATAACCACTATACCTACCCCTTAAATCAAGATGACTTCTCCGCCCCTAATTTCAGGGCATCCTTTATCAGCGAATTCATGGACAGCAATCTTGCCTAATTCACAAGATGGTGCAGGGGAGGGGCGAGTGATGCCCTTGCATGCTGGGCCTCTTTACAGATGCAAGATTGGACACTTGCAGGAACCCGGTTGGAATCATTGCCTGACTGACGGGCGGGATCGGGAATTCGGGAGGATGGAGGTCACAGAAACAATCCATCGAACGGCCTTGGGAAAGGAAACCCCTTCAAGGGAGAGGGTTCGGGGAAGCCCAATGGCCCAAAGTTTTCTCACCTCGTGACTCACCAGCCTCGTTCCTTGACTCCCCAACTCCCAAGCCCACCAGCACCCCCTCCCCCCCGCAAACCGACCCAGATTCCCAACCCCCGGTTGTTCCTGACACACCAGCAAGTCCCGGTTCTCTCTACGGGGCGACGGGGGGGTAGGGTGACGTCCCGGAGCCGGGGGCTTCATGTCTTCGACAGCCAGGGACATCATGAAGTAGAGAGGCCACAGCTGCGGCGGGAAATTAAAAGCATGGTTATCTCTGCCAGCCGGCAAGGCAGCCAACCCATATGGGAGTGAAGCAAAAAACATAAGAACATAAGAATTAGGAACAGGAGTAAGCCATCTAGCCCCTCGAGCCTGCTCCGCCATTCAACAAGATCATGGCTGATCTGGCCGTGGACTCAGCTCCACTTACCCGCCCGCTCCCCATAACCCTTAATTCCCTTATTGGTTAAAAATCTATCTATCTGTGATTTGAATACATTCAATGAGCTAGCCTCAACTGCTTCCTTGGGCAGAGAATTCCACAGATTCACAACCCTCTGGGAGAAGAAATTCCTTCTCAACTCGGTTTTAAATTGGCTCCCCTGTATTTTGAGGCTGTGCCCCCTGGTTCTAGTCTCCCCGACCAGTGGAAACAACCTCTCTGCTTCTATCTTGTCTATCCCTTTCATTATTTTAAAGGTTCTATAAGATCACCCCTCATCCTTCTGAACTCCAACGAGTAAAGACCCAGTCTACTCAATCTATCATCATAAGGTAACCCCCTCATCTCTGGTATCAGCCGAGTGAATCGTCTCTGTACCCCCTCCAAAGCTTGTATATCCTTCCTTAAGGAAGATGACCAAAACTGCATGCATTACTCCAGGTGCGGCCTCACCAATACCCTGTACAGTTGCAGCAGGACCTCCCTGCTTTTGTACTCCATCCCTCTCACAATGAAGGCCAACATTCCATTCGCCTTCCTGATTACCTGCTGCACCTGCAAACTAACTTTTTGGGATTCATGCACAAGGACCCCCAGGTCCCTCTGCACCGCAGCATGTTGTAATTTCTCTCCATTCAAATAATATTCCCTTTTACTTTTTTTTTTCTAAGGTGGATGACCTCACATTTTCCGACAAAGTATTCCATCTGCCAAACCTTAGCCCATTCGCTTAACCTACCTATATCTCTTTGCAGCCTCTCTGTGTCCTCTACACAACCGCTTTCCCACTAATCTTTGTGTCATCTGCAAATTTTGTTACACTACACTCCGTCCCCTCTTCCAGGTCATCTATGTATATTGTAAACAGTTGTGGTCCCAGCACCAATCCCTGTGGCACACCACTAACCACTGATTTCCTACCCGAAAAGGACCCATTTATCCCGACTCTCTGCTTTCTGTTAGCCAGCCAATTCTCTATCCATGATAATACATTTCCTCTGACTCCGCGTGACTTAATCTTCTGCAGTAACCTATTGTGTGGCACCTTATCGAATGCCTTTTGGAAATCTAAATACACCACATCCATCGGTACACCTCTATCCACCATGCTCGTTATATCCTCAAAGAATTCCACTAAATTAGTTAAACATGATTTTCCCTTCATGAATCCATGTTGCGTCTGCTTGATTGCACTATTCCAATCTAGATGTCCCGCTATTTCTTCCTTAATGATAGCTTCAAGCATTTTCCCCACTACAGATGTTAAACTAACCGGCCTGTAGTTACCTGCCTTTTGTCTGCCCCCTTTTTTAAACAGAGGCGTTACATTAGCTGCTTTCCAATCTGCTGGTACCTTCCCAGAGTCCAGAGAATTTTGGTAGATTATAACGAATGCATCTGCTATAACTTCCGCCATCTCTTTTAATACCCTGGGATGCATTTCATCAGGACCAGGGGACTTGTCTACTTTGAGTCCCATTAGCCTGTCCAGCACTACCCCCCTAGTGATAGTGATCGTCTCAAGGTCCTCCCTTCCCACATTCCCGTGACCAGCAATTTTTGGCATGGTTTTTGTGTCTTCCACTGTGAAGACCGAAGCAAAATAATTGTTTAAGGTTTCAGCCATTTCCACATTTCCCATTATTAAATCCCCTTCTCATCTTCTCAGGGACCAACATTCACTTTAGTCACTCTTTTCCGTTTTATATATCGGTAAAAGCTTTGACTATCTGTTTTTATGTTTTGCACAATTTTACTTTCGTAATCTATCTTTCCTTTCTTTATTGCTTTCTTAGTCATTCTTTGCTGTCGTTTAAAATTTTCCCAATCTTCTAGTTTCCCATAACCTTGGCCACCTTATACGCATTGGTTTTTAATTTGATACTCTCCTTTATTTCCTTGGTTATCCATGGCTGGTTATCCCTTCTCTTACCACCCTTCTTTTTCACTGGAATAGATTTTTGTTGAGCACTATGAAAGAGCTCCTTAAAAGTCAAGCACTGTTCCTCAATTGTGCCACCATTTAGTCTGTGTTCCCAGTCTACTTTGGCCAACTCTGCCCTCATCCCACTGTAGTCCCCTTTGTTTAAGCATAATACGCTCGTTTGAGACACTACTTCCTCACCCTCAATCTGTATTACAAATTCAACCATACTGTGATCACTCATTCCGAGAGGATCTTTTACTCGGAGATCATTTACTATTCCTGTCTCATTACACAGGACCAGATCTAAGATAGCTTGCTCCCTTGTAGGTTCTGTAACATACTGTTCGAAGAAACAATCCCGTATGCATTCTATGAATTCCTCCTCAAGGCTACCCCGTGCGATTTGATTTGACCAATCGATATGTAGGTTAACATTCCCCATGATTACTGCCGTTCCTTTTTCACATGCCTCTATTATTCCCTTTATTATTGTCCGCCCCAGCGTGAAGTTATTATTTGGGGGCCTATAAACTACGCCCACCGTGACTTTTTCCCCTTACTATCTCTAATCCCCACCCATAATGATTCAACATTTTGTTCATTAGAGCCAATATCGTCTCTCACAAGTGCCCTGATATCATCCTTTATTAACAGAGCTACCCCACCTCCTTTCCCTTCTTGTCTATCTTTCCGAATTGTCAGATACCCCTGTATGTTTAATTCCAAGTCTTGGCCACCCTGCAACCACATTTCAGTAATGGCCACCAAATCATACCCATTTGTAATGATTTGTGCCATCAACTCATTTACTTTGTTTCGAATGCTGCGTGCGTTTAGGTAAAGTGTTTTAATACTAGTTTTTAAACCATGATTTTTAGTTTTGAACCCTCCTGCAGCCCCTTTATATTCATACATATTGTCCCTTCCTATCACCTTGTGGTTTACACTTACCCCAGTGCTACTCTGCTCTGTTGCCTCCTGCCTTTTGCATCCTTTCTTGGGGTTCTGTTCATCTGAACTCTCACCCACTCTAACTAGCTCAGAGCCCTCTCCTGGGTTCCCATTCCCCTGCCAAGCTAGTTTAAAGCCCTCCAAACCGCACTATCAAAACCACCTACGAGAACATTGGTCCCGTCTCTGTTGAGGTGTAACCTGTCCGACTTGTACAGGTCCCACATACCCCAGAAGCGGTCCCAATTGTTCAGGAAACTAAAGCCCTCCCTCCTACACCAATGCCCCAGCCACGTATTTATCTGACTCGCCTTCCTATTTCTACCCTCACTAGTACGTGGCGCTGGCAGTAATCCCGAGATTACCACCTTTGAGGTCCTGGCTTTCAATCTTACTCCTAGCTCCCTAAACTCAGCTTTCAGGACCTCACCCCTCTTTCTACCTATGTCGTTGGTACCAATGTGGACCACAACCACAAGCAAAGCATTGAGCTGCTTCCGGAGGCACGACAGGCACAGGCAGATCGCCGCAATGATCAAAGTGAGGCCCGAGACCCAAATTTGGGCTTCTGGCGCGTGTTCTTTGCCCTCCAATTGTTCTTCGCCCAAAAATAGGCCTAAACCAATTTCTAGATTTTCGTTTTTGTGCTGAATTGCAAATGATGCACAGAGACAATTGCAGTATGCCTTATCATCATCATAGGCAGTCCCTCGGAATTGAGGAAGACCTGCTTCCACTCTTAGAATGCGCCCTTAGGTAACTGAAAAGTCCAATATGAGAACCACAGTCCCTGCCATAGGAGGGACAGATAATTGTTGAGGGTAAGGTAGAGTGGGACTGGTTTGCCACACGCTCTTTCCGCTGCCTGCGCTTGATTTCTGCATGCTCTCGGCGATGAGACTCAATGTGCTCAGCGCCCTCCCGGATGCACTTCCTCCACTTAGGGCGGACTTTGGCCAGGGACTCCCAGGTGTCAGTGAGGATGTTGCACTTTTTCAGGGAGGCTTTGAGGGTGTCCTTGTAACGTTTTCACTACCCACCTTTGGCTCGTTTGCCGTGAAGGAGTTCCGAGTAGAACGCTTGCTTTAGGAGTCTCGTGTCTGGCATGCGGACAATATGGCCTGCCCAGCGGAGCGGATCAAGTGTGGTCAGTGCTTCAATGCAGAGGATGTTGGCTTGGTCGAGGACGCTAATGTTGCTGCGTCTGTCCTCCCAGGGGATTTGTAGGATCTTGCGGAGACATCGTTGGTGGTATTTCTCCAGCGACTTGAGGTGTCTACTGTACATGATCCATGTCTCTGAGCCATATAGGAGGGCGGGTATTGCTACAGCCCTAGAGACCATGAGCTTGGTGGTAGGTTTGAGGGCCTGGTCTTCAAATACACTTTTTCTCAGGCGGCCGAAGGCTACGCTGGCGCACTGGAGGTGGTGTTGAATCTCCTCATCAATGTCTGCTCTTGTTGATAAGAGGCTCCCAAGGTATGGGAAATGGTCCACGTTGTCCAGGGCCGCGCCGTGGATCTTGATGACTGGGGGGCAGTGCTGTGCAGCGAGAACAGGCTGTTGGAGGACCTTTGTATTATGGATGTTTAGCATAAGGCCAATGCTTTCGTACGCCTCAGTAAATACGTCGACAAATAAATGCTCCACAAACACAACAAACATTTGTCCCAGTAAGATCAATAACAACTTGCATTTATATAGCACCATTAATCCCCCGCCCCTCCCTCTGCTCGCTGACCTACATTGACTCCTGGTCCCGCAACGCGTCAATTTTTAAAATTCCCATCCTTGTGTTCAAATCCCTCCATGGTCTCGTCCCTCCAGCCCTACAACTCTCCCAGATCGCGACGCTTCTTCGATTCTGACCTTTTGTGCATCCTTTTGCCTTGGCCTTAAACTCTGGAATTCCCTCCCTAAACCTCTCCGCCTCACTCTCTTCCTTTAAGCCGCTCCTTAATTTGGCGTGTGTACTGAATTGACTAAATCAATCTAGCACTGCACACATATAATACCTGGATTTTAAGAGGACAATCCCATTCCAATTACATTTTTTTCAGCATATAAATCCCAAATCAGAAAAAGATCCTATGGATTAATTTGTTCAGAGTTAATCTCTAACTCACAATACATGGTCCCCCAACTGTTTTCTTTGTGTGAGCCGAATTGTTCCCATCTTTCCAAAGCTCCTCCAATGTACCGCAGCAGGGAAGGAACTAGCGAGGCTGTGAGAATAAAGATAGGTTTCAATCTGCTAAGATACCAATGTGAAGCCATTCCATGCTAAATGCTTGTATTGGGCCTCAATGTAAAGTGGCAAAAACACAACTGGCAACAGCAGCACCTATATTGCACTGCAATCTCAGACACAAATGAATATTTCAGAAGATTACTGACAGAATTAGCCCCAACATCACTAAAATGACAGCATAACTTCAAAATGAAACAAAAATTCTTTTCAAGGGATTTATTCAAATACTCGGAAGAAGATGTTGCGCTGTCAAAGCCTGGGAATGATCTCAATGTAAGTCACTTTTATACTGTCTTCTTGTCATTATAACTCATGGATAGCATCACGTTCCATTAGTGGCCATTTATGAGCATGATTGAGGATCTTGAAAAAGCCTTGACAATTATAATACCTAAAATCATAAATACTACATGCTTGTAAAAATGAAAAGAGTGCACAGAGGATTGGTTGGCTTAACGGTTAACCTCTGTGACCTAGTTAACACCTAGCCAAGATTGATTGGAAGAAAGTCTCCTGCCTCTGAACGCTCAGAGTCCTGAATGAAATGAGTCTGGGTCAACTAGGACGGCTCCGTGGGGGAGGGTACTACAAATTGTTGGTGAGTGTGAAACACAGCATTCTGCCTTGACTGCAATTGGAGAAGGGCAGAATTCAGGCTCAGGTGTACTGAGGTAGTGCTACACTGTCAGAGGTGCTGTTATTCTGATGAGCCGTCAAAGCAGGGCCTCATCTGCCCTGTCGGGTGAACGTAAAAAACTGCTGCTTGCCACGATCAAATTTCCACCAGAGGATACTACGGAAGTTTATTTTATGTCTAACTGTTTTATCCGTCTTCTTTCTCTCTCTCTCATGTTTGACGGCCTTTTGACACCGTGCACCAACTGTGGCTGACGAGGCCTCCGCCAATGCTCCTGTGAAACCAGATGCTGGGAGGAGTGCAAGAACAGCCCTCGGTTATTTTCCCTACTTTATATGGTGTCTGCCTGGCTCTTCCCATTGCTGGTGCACTGTTTCTGAGGCTGCAAATACATCAATTGAACTGATTAACCTAACGCAGTTAAGTGAGCCAAACTGCAGACCCTGCATATTTAAAATGCTTGCAGACCTGTCGTTAATAAGTTGGAGCTCAAGGGATAAAGTATTTACTGAAACCGAGCAGCAGAGCAATAACACCGCAGTTTGTTCTTCATCCTTTCAGATTATGAGGAGAAGGACCAAAGGGAGGTTGGAGAAAATCAGATTGCCGCTCATTCCAGTTACGGGACTGTTTATTCTCCAGGATGGATCTGATAGCTTTATATTTTACGATTCAACTGTTTAAAGTGCTGGTTAGTGTTTCTCAGTGTCATGTATTCAACTATCATTGTAACCCATGTATAAGCTGACCTAAGTTGTACACCTTGAGAACATTGACCACAAGAGGGTGAACTTGTGGGAGACACTCCTAACCTGGAATTTCAGGTATAAAAGGGGAAGCTCCACCCACCTTCATCACTTGAGGTCTTGGTAATAAAGATAATTGGTCACAGAGTGACCTTCTCTCAAGTATGGGCCTCGTGTGCATTTGTACTCGATAGTAAGGACATATCACTCAGCTGCTCAGTAACACTGTTCCCTGGGATTTGAAACATCTGAGCAATGATCTGCACACGGGGCTGCTTTGGGACTAAATCAACAACAAGGAAAAATGATCAGTAGAACAGACTTTCATCTTCAGCCCCTTAGATACAAAGCTTCACACACTAGTGGCACTAAACAACAACAACTTGTATTTATATAGCACCTTTAACGTAGTAAAACATCTCAAGGCGCTTCACAGGAGCGTCATCAGACATAATTTGACTGTCGTTCGGAAAATGCTGGAATCCATTATTAAGGAAGCAGTAGCAGGACATTTGGTAAAGTATAATTTAATTAAGTAGAGTCAGCATGGTTTTATGAAAGGGAAATCATGTTTGACAAATTTGCTGGAGTTCTTTGAGGATGTAACGAGCAGGGTGGATAAGGGAGAATCAGTGGATGTGGTGTATTTAGATTTCCAGAAGGCATTTGATAAGGTGCCACATAATAGGTTACTGCACAAAATGTAACTTCACAGGGTTAGCATGGATAGAGGATTGGCTAACTAACAGAAAACAGAGTGTTGGGATAAAAGGGTAATTTTTCGGATGGCAAACAGTAATTAGTGAGGTGCCACAGGGATTGGTGCTGGGGCCTCAACTATTTACAATCTATATTAATGACGTGGATGAAGGGACCGAGTGTAATGTAGCCAAGTTTGCTGATGATACAAAGATGGGTGGGAAAGGAAATTGTGATGAGAACACAAACAATCTGCTAAGGGATATAGACAGGCTAAGTGAGTGGGCAAAAATTTGGCAGATGAAGTATAATGTGAGAAAAAGTGAGGTTATCCACTTTGGCAGAAAAAATAGAAAAGCAAATTATAATTTAAATGGAGAAAAATTATAAAGTGCTGCAGTACAGAGGGATCTGGGGGTCCTTGTGCATGAAACACAAAAAGTGAGTATGCAGGTACAGCAAGTAATCAGGAAGGCAAATGGAATGTTGGCCTGTATTACAAGGGGGATAGAGTATAAAAGCAGAGAAGTCCTGCCGAAACTGTACAGGGAATTGTTGAAGCCACACCTGGAGTACTGCGTATAGGTTTTGTCTCCATATTTAAGGAAGGATATACTTGCATTGGAGGCTGTTCCGAGAAACATAGAAACATAAAAACATAGAAAATAGATTCAGGAGTAGGCCATTAGGCCCTTCGAGCCTGCATCACCATTCAATAAGATTATGGCTCATCATTCACCTCAGTACCCCTTTCCTGCTTTCTCTCCATACCCCTTGATCCCTTTAGCCATAAGAGCCATATCTAACTCCCACTTGAATATATCTAACGAACTGGCATTAAAAACTCTCTGCGGTAAAGAATTCCACATGTTAACAACTCTCTGAGTGAAGAAGTTTCTCCTCATCTCGGTCCTATATGGCTTACTGTGACCCCTAATTCTGGACTTCCCCAACATCGGGAACATTCTTCCTGCATTTAACCTGTCCAGTCCCATCAGAATTTTATAAGTTTCTATGAGATCCACTCTCATCCTTCTAAACTCCAGTGAATACAGGCCCAGTCGATCCAGTCTCTCCTCATATGTCAGACCTGCCATCCCGGGAATCAGTCTGGTGAACCTTCGCTGCACTCCCTCAATCGTAAGAACGTCCTTCCTCAGATTAGGAGAGCAAAATTGAACACAATATTCCAGGTGAGGCCTCACCAAGGCCCTGTCCAACTGCAGTAAGACCTCCCTGCTCCTATACTCAAATCCCCTAGCTATGAAGGCCAACATGCCATTTGCCTTCTTCACTACCTGCATGCCAACTTTCAATGATTGATGTACCATGACACCCAGGTCTCATTGTATCTCCCCTTTTCCTAATCTGCCGCCATTCAGATAATATTCTGCCTTCATGTTTTTGCCACCAAAGTGGATAACCTCACATTTATGCACATTATACTGTATCTGCACTGCATTTGCCCACTCACCTAACCTGTCCAAGTCACCCTGCAGCCTTGTAGCTTCTTCCTCACAGCTCACACCACCACCCAGCTTAGTGTCATCTGCAAACTTGGAGATATTACTCTCAATTCCTTCATCTAAATCATTGATGTATATAGTAAATAGCTGGGGTCCCAGCACTGAGCCCTGCAGCACCCCACTAGTCACTGCCTGCCATTCTGAAAAGGACCTGTTTATCCCAACTCTCTGCTTCCTTTTTGTCAATCAGTTCTCTATCCACGTCAATATATTACCCCCAATACCATGTGCTTTAATTTTGCACACCAATCTCTTGTGTGGGACCTTGTCAAAAGCCTTTTGAAAGTCCAAATACATCACATCCACTGGTTCTCCCTTGTCCACTCTACTAGTTACATCCTCAAAGATTCTAGAAGATTTGTCAAGCATGATTTCCCTTTCATAAATCTATGCTGACTTGGACCGATCCTGTCACTGCTTTTCAAATGCGCTGCTATTTCATCTTTAATAATTGATCCCAACATTTTCCCTACTACTGATGTCAGGCTAACCGGTCTATAATTCCCCGTTTTCTCTCTCCCACCTTTTTTACATTAGTTACCCTTCAGTCCATAGGAACTGATCCAAAGTTGATAGATTGTTCGAAAATGATCACCAATGCATCTACTATTTCTAGGGCCACTTCCTTAAGTACTCTGGGATGCATACTATCAGACCCTGGGGATTTATTGGCCTTCAATCACATCAATTTCCCTAACACAATTTCCTGACTAATAAGGATTTCCTTCAGATCCTCCTTCTCACTAGACCCTCGGTCCCCTGTATTTCCAGAAGGTTATTTGTGTCTTCCGTCGTGAAGACAGAACCAAAGTATTTGTTCAATTGATCTACCATTTCTTTGTTCCCCATTATAAATTCACCTGATTCTGACTGCAAGGGGCCTACGTTTGTCTTCACTAATCTTTTTCTTTTCACATATCTATAGAAACTTTTGCAGTCAGTTTTTATGTTCCCAGCAAGCTTCCTCTCATACTCTATTTCCCCCCTCCTAATTAAACCCTTTGTCCTCCTCTGCTGAATTCTAAATTTCTCCCACTCCTCTGGTTTACTGCTTTTTCTGGCCAATTTATATGCCTCTTCCTTGGATTTAACACTATCCTTAATTTCCCTTGTTAGCCACGGTTGAGCCACCTTTCCCCATTTTATTTTTACTCCAGACAGGGATGTACAATTGTTGAAGTTCATCCATGTGATCTTTAAATGTTTGCCATTGCCTATCCACTGTCAACCCTTTAAGTATCATTCACCAGTCTATTCTAGCCAATTCACGTCTCATACCATCGAAGTTACCTTTCCTTAAGTTCAGGGAAGGTTGATTCTGGAGATGAGGGGCTTGACTTATGAAGATAGGTTGAGAAGGTTGGGCCGATACTCATTGGAGTTCAGAAGAATGAGAGGCGATCTTATCGAAACATATAAGATAATGAGGAGGCTCGACAAGGTGGATGCAGAGAGGATATTTCCACTCATAGGGGAAACTAAAACTAGGGGACATAGGGCTCAATTTTCCCCAATGCTGTTTTTCTGGCATATTGCCAGAGTTATGCCCATTTTTCTTGGCCCCAACTACTCCAAAAAAAAGTAGCAATTTGCCTGTTCTATTTTTTTTAATTGGCGCCATGCAGCCTATCCTGTAGCTTCGGGGGGTGGGTGGAGAATAATATCTGCGCCAAAAAAACGATGCCCACCCCTTCTGCACATGCGTGAAAAAAAAAGGGACATTTTGATGTGATTTCCATGGGCACGCATGCCCAGTACAGCTCCCAGTCTGCATTCGGCCATTTTTAAAGAGCCAGTTTAATTCTCATTGGAAAAATCGGAGCTGTAATACAAGATGCAACATGAAGCAAGGACCAAGAATTTCTTGCAGAATGAAGTGGAGGCACTGGTTACTGTAATTGAGGCCAGATGGTACAAGTTGGACACCAGCAGAGGTCGCATAAAAGTTTCACCAAATGAAATGAAGAAACGCTGGAACCAACTTACAGAAGATTACTGTGCAATGGTGACCACCCTGAGATCTGGAGTCCAGTGCAAAAAGAAGTGGCAGGACCTTGGTCAAGTAGTTAGTGTAAGTAATGTTTTCATTTATTCAATGGAATTGCAATTGTAAATGTGACCATCTGTATCTGTCCCACCCAGCAGAAAGACACCCTCTCTAAAAAGTTATATTTTCATCTTTGCAGAGGAAGGTGGCACACAACAAATTGGAAAAGACTCGAACAGGAGGAGGCCGGCAAATCTGCACCCACTGACATCTTTGGAAGACAGGGTCGCTGCTTTGATGGGTTCTGCCTGGAGAAAAACAACCACCATTGCACAAGCTGGGCCCACACTCGAGGGAGAGGGTAAGTCCTGCAAATTCCACAGTCTGGCTTTGCTAAATGTTACATACTGCGCGGGGTAACTATGCTTCGGTTCATGGTGATGTCTCCGTCAGCTATGCTTCAGTTGATGCAATGTGCTATCATTCATCATGATCCTTCATATCAGCCTGCTGTCTGCGCTGTGTGAGCCTACTCATGCCACCCATCCTGCCCCCTTCTCTGCTACTAACCATTTGTCTGTTCTGTTATATTTTGCAGAACTTGAGGCCAACCCTGACGAGGCTGAAGCCGATGCAGAAGAAGATTCAGAAGCGGACGAGCCTGAAGAGGAGAACATCTTCCAATCCCACCTTCCAGACCAAGCGCATGGGGGCAAGGGGGAGAGAGAGGATGGATGAAGCCCCCACTGTTGTACTCACTCTGGAGGAGATGCAGGTGCCGCCCATTGAGATGCCAGCCCCTACCCTGGATGGTATGAGGTTTGATGGGATATTCCATGGTTTCCCACCGTCCGAGGCTGCGGGTCCCAGTGGGAGGCAGCGAGTCATACCCAGGGTGAGGAGGGGAAGGAGAGCTCGACAGTGTTCTCTTGAGGTGCAGAATCTAACAGATGTGGTTCAGATGGTGACAATGAGTGCGGAGAGCATTGACCTGACACGATCACTCCTGGACACCATCGGTGGGGTGGGTGACGAGGTATCGGGACTGTTGGGAGAAGTAACAACACTCTCACGAGAAATGGGAACACTGTCCTGGAACATGAGGGAGGGAATGGCTCAGTTAGTGGATACAATGTCGGTGCACATGAGGGAGGGACCGTCACAGGTAGCTGATGCGCTGTCAGTGAACATGAGGGAGGGAATGTTGCACGTGGTTGAAGCACTGTCAGTGAACATGAGGGAGGGAATGTTGGAGGTAGTTGAAACACTGTCAGTGAACATGAGGGAGGGAAAATTGAAAGTAGTTGACACACTGTTGCTCAACATGAGGGAGGGCTTGTCAGAGGTAGCTGAGACAATGTCGGCAAACATGAGGGAGGGAATGTTGCAGATGGTTGAAGCACTGTCAGTGAACATGAGGGAGGGAATGTCGGAGTTAGCTGCTGCAATAAGGGAACATGTCCAGACCCCGTGCCCATTGACAGAATCAACTGCCACTCCCACTCCAATCCCCAGACCATCCTCTGAAGAGGACCAAGCTGGGCCCTCTACATTACCGCCTGCCCCTTCCCCCCCCCCCCCCAGCCGCCCCCCCCACCACCCCCAATCCCACCCTATCAAGAAGTGCACATTATCCGAGATGTTTGAAAGAATAACCTTGGCACCAACCCGAGAAATGCTATGCCACTGCCTGCGGGCAGGAGTGGAGTCACCAAGACCAAGCGCAGCGGGCGGTCTTAGAATAAGGTGCAGGGGAGATGGGTGCTGCCTTTTTTTGCTACTGCTGTTGTTGTTGTTATTATTGTTGTTACTGTTGTAACTGTTCTCAAATTAAACGTTTTTTGTAAGTTATGTAAATTTACAAGTTTAGAAGTTTGTAAGTGATCTTAGAGTTTGTATCTGATCTTAACTGAAAATGTTAAAGTTTGATACAAGAATATTTTTATTAAAGTTAACTTAAGTACAAACAAATGTTTGTTAAACTTTTGAATAAAATATATTTTAAATTATAACTGAATCATTTACATTATTTGTTCTATTATTAACACAACTTTTTGAACTAAAGAAGAATCATTTCCATAATTTGTTCCATTAACACAAGACAACATTATGGAACTGGTCCAAACAGTAAACATGGTCCATGTGGAATAGTTGTCGCCCTGCCCTCCTCCACCATTGTGCTCCGTGTTTCAGGTAGTGGCATGACTTCCTCATCCTCGTCCTCCTCTTCCTCATCATCATCATCTGAATATTGAGCCTATAGTTTCAGAATAAGGGCCGCCCATTAAAAACTGAGATGAGGAGGAATTTCTTCTCTCAGAGGGTTGTAAATCTATGGAATTCGCTGCCCCAGAGAGCTGTGGAGGCTGGGTCATTGAATATATTTAAGGCAGAGATAGACAGATTTTTGAGCAATAATGGAGTAAAGGGTTATGGGGAGTGGGCAGGGAAGTGGAGCTGAGTTCCATGATCAGATCAGCCATGATTGTATTGAATGGCGGAGCAAGCTCACAGGGCCAGGTGGCCTACTCCTGCTCCTATTTCTTATGTTCTTATGTTCTTATGAGATATTAGGACAGATGACCAAACACTTAGTCAAAGATGGATGTTTTAAATAGCAACTTAATGGAGGAGAGAGAGGTCGAGAGATGGAGAGGTTTATGAGCGAATTCCAGAATTTAGGTCCTAGGCAGCTGAAGGTACGGTTGCCAATGATAGAGTGATGGAAATTGAGGATGCACAAGAGGCCAGAGTTGGAGGAGTGCATAGATCTTGGAGGGTTGTAGGGCTGGAGGAGGTTATGGAGATAGGGAAGGACAAGGGCATGGTGGGCTTTGAAAATAAGGACATTATTTAAAAATAATAATGTGACAACAAAATAGTGCCAAGGGATATTTTACATCCATCTGAGAGGGCAGACAAGGCCTTGGTTTAACATCTCATCCAACAGTGCAACACTCCCTCAGCACTGCACTGGGAAGTCAGCCTAGATTTTGTGCTCACAACCTCCTGACCCAGAGGCGAGAGTACTACCCACTGAAACTGTACAACAAAGCCACGGGGGTAGGTTGTGTGATAGAGCTCACAATCTTAGCATATGCTCAAAAATCACGTCAAAAACAGTACACTACAAGTTCTTAACTCTACTATCCTTTCTTTCGTTCAATCTACCAGTGATTATAATGTAAGCTGCAGCATAAAAAGCACACTGAAACATGGGTCAGGCAGCTGATTACCACACTTGGCTATATCCAATGCTTTACCCAGCTCTCTGTCTTACTCAGCCATATTAACGTGTTGGCAGGAGCATTGATGTGGTCTTTTGGCTAATAAGTTAAATACATTTTTCATTCCAATTCTCCGTCATTTCTTCTCCAACATTTTGTATTAGTTTGAATAAAGGCCTGTGCAAGGAAACATTGCTCTTTTTGTGTAATTTCTCTTACTCAATCGCAGAGCAGCACATTACCACCGTGCTAGTTTTGCACATTTATTTTGTTCTACAATTTATTACAGGGAGATTATTTCAAACAAAATCCTATCACAGGACTTTTGTTTTTTTCTTATGATTCCGCAGCAGTTTCCCAATTAGAAACATTGGGAATTTACGCAGTGGACACAAACTGTCATCTGAAAGACACACTCAGAATTCCCTCAGCCGTTTCTAATCTTCCGCCTCCTGCACCACTCATCATTTCCATTGCTTCCTGACTGATCCGCACCTACCTAATTACTATTATTGCCAAAGGGCATCGCCACATCTTAAGCTCAGTTTTGGCAGATCTTAAATTACAGTCGGTCATGGGCATTTATTGTAGATCAGCAGATTGCAAGTAGACCTTTGAATAAAATCTCCAGCAATGTAATTATAAAACTAGCCTCATTCCATTGGTTGGTTGTGACCAGTGTACAAACACCACAAACATATCAGCACTAATGGAAACCAGACGGTCTATGTAGTACAATCATAGTGCAGCAATTCAATGGTTACATTCTTCGCACAATGTCTTAGTACAGCTTTTGCACTCGTGCACTTACCAAACACTTATGAACTATAACACAGGAATATATCAAAAATAACCTGATGTATGGTCAGAATCTACATCAAGCAAATCATATGTTGCGAGGTTTTGCAATACTTGAATCGAAGACTTCAGAGAGCTCAACATGATACACCAAGCTTCTGTCAGCTCTATTTGTTAAAAATGACAACTTGTATTTAGATAGGGCTTTTAACATAGTAAAATGTCCCAAGGCATTTCACAGGAGCGTTATCAAACAAAATTTGACACTGAGCCACATAAGGAGATATTAGGACAGGTGACCAAAAGCCTGGTCAAAGAGGTAGGTTTTAAGGAGCGTCTTAAAAGAGGAGAGAGAGGTAGAGAGGCAGAGAGGTTTAGGGAGGAAATTCCAGAGCTTCGGGCTTCGGCATCTGAAGGCACGGCTGCCAATGGTGGAGCGATTAAAATCGGGGATGCGCAAGAGGCCATAGAGCCTCTAACAGAATATAGGAGGAAGAACTATAACAAGGGAGGATGTCATAGTAATTCAACCTAGTTGTTGCTGGAAGCACAAAATCAACTATTCTGAGGAATCTATGGGAATAGATTTCTCTTCGATTTATGCATCTTTTAGCAACACTTGTTCAGCAAGTGATGATTAAATCTCCATTTAAACTTATGCATGTAAGAGACAAGAAGATATATTTCCTTCCATTGGCTAACACCAATGATTATAAATCTATTTCCTATCTTTAAAGTCATACTGATCTTTTTTGCAAACATTAGCAATTGGTGAAAATACATCTGAGTTTCCAAGCTACCAAATCTGCCTCTTCTCCGTGACTCTTTCGCCAAGTCCCAAATAAGAAGGTGTAGTGTTCTGACTTACTGCTTATGGAGTCCCTAAACTTCTGTGCAGTTTAGAAAGAAAGACTTGCATTTATATAGCGTCTTTCATACCCTCATCATCATAGGCAGTCCCTCGGAATTGAGGAAGACTTGCTTCCACTCTTAGCATGAGTTCTTAGGTGGCTGTACAGTCCAATAGGAGAACTACAGTCTCTCTCACAGGTGGGACAGACACTGGTTGAAGGGAAGGATGGGCAGGGAGCCTGATTTGCCGCACGCTCCTTCCGCTACCTGCGCTTGATTTCTGCACGCTCTCGGCAATGATACCCGAGGTGCTCAGTGTCATCCCGGATGCACTTCCTCCACTTCGGGCGGTCTTTGGCCAGGGACTCCCAGGTGTCAGTGGGGATGTCGCACTTTATCAAGGAGGCTGTGAGGGTGTCCTTGTAATGTTTCCTCTGCCCACCTTTGGCTCGTTTGCCGTGGACGAATTCCGAGTAGAGCGCTTGCTTTGGGAGTCTCGTGTCGGGCATGTGAACTATGTGGCCTGCCCAGCGGAGCTGATCAAGTATGGTCAGTGCTTCAATGCTGGGGATGTTGGTCTGGACGAGGACGCTAATGTGGGTGCTTCCGTCCTCCCAGGGGATTTGTAGGATCTTGCGGAGACATCTTTGGTGGTATTTCTCCAGTGACTTGAGGTGTCTACTGTACATGGTCCACGTCTCTGAGCCATTCAGGAGGGCGGGTATTACTACAGCCCTGTAGACCATGAGCTTGGTGGCAATTTTGAGGGACTGGGCTTCAACACTCTTTTCCTCAGGCGGCCGAAGGCTGCACTGGCGCACTGGAAGCGGTGTTGGATCTCGTCATCAATGCCTGCTCTTGTTGATAGGAGGCTCCCGAGATAAGGGAAGTAGTCCACGTTGTCCAGGGCCGCGCCATAGATCTTGATGTCTGGGGGACAGTGCTGTGCGGCGAGGACAGACTGGTGGAGGACCATTGTCTGACTGATGTTTAGCGTAAGGGCCATGCTTTCATATGCCTCGGTAAATATGTTGACTATGTCCTGGAGTTCAGCCTCTCTGTGTGCACAGACGTACTGTAGCTCGATGACAGAGGTTGGAGTGGTCTTGGACCTGGCCTGGAGATTGCGAAGGTTGAACAGGTTCCCACTTGTTCTGTAGTTTAGTTCCAGCGGGGAGCTTGTTGACTGTCGGGTGGAACTTGGCAGCGAGGAAAATTGAGAAGAGGGTTGGGACGATGACGCAGTCCTGCTTGACCCCGGTCCGGATGTGGATTGGGTCTGTGATGGATCCGTTGGTAAGGATCACGGCCTGCATATCATCGTGGAACAGGCGGAGGATGGTGACATACTTTTGGGGGCATCTGAAACGGAGATGGACGCTCCATCGACCCTCACAGCTGACAGTGTCAAAGGCCTTTGTGAGGTCGAAGAAGATCATGTATAAGGCCTGGTGCTGTTCCCTACATTTTTCCTGCAGCTGTCGCGCTGCAAAAATCATGTCCGTTGTGCCCCGGAGGGGACAAAATCCGCACTGCGACTCCGGAAGGAGTTTCTCGGCCACGGGGAGAAGACGTTTGACAAGGACTCTAGCAACGACTTTCCCAGTGGCTGATAGCAGGGAGATTCCTCTGTAGCTGTCGCAGTTGGACTTGTCCCTTTTTTTTCAAGATGGTCACGATCACTGCATCTCTAAGATCTCCCGGCATGCTCTCCTCCCTCCAGATGAGAGAAATGAGGTCCTGTATTTGTGCCAACAGTGTCTTTCATACCATTGGACGTCTCAAAGCGCTTTACAGCCAATAAAGTATATTTGGAGTGTAGTCACTGTTGTAATGTGGGAAACACGACAGCCAATGTGCACACAGCAAGCTCCCACAAACAGCAATGTGATAATGACCAGATAATCTGTTTGTGTTATGTTGATTGAGGGATAAATATTGGCCAGGACACTGGGGATAACTCCCCTGCTCTTCTTCGAAATAGTGCCATGGGATCTTTTACGTCCACCTGCGAGGGCAGACGGGGCCTTGATTTAATGTATCATCTTAAAGACGGCACCTCTGACAGTGCAGTGGAGTTCCCTTAGCGCTATGTGCAGTTTAAAGACAGATGCAAAGCACTGCTTTTAAAACCGAAGCATTAATATTTCAACAGGAGAACCAATTGCATTGAAATTCCTGATTTCAGAATGAAATGCGACTGGGATTTATTCATTCGAGTAAGCCTGGTTTCCGTTTTAATCCTTTCATTATTAAAACATTCCTTTCTGAGCTAAAGACAATAATTAGCACAGACAAAGATTAATATTAAATAAGAAAATAATAAAGCTAATTGATTTCTGAAAACTTGTTACAATGTTCTGACACATGTAAACTTCCAAAACTTCAAACCTGGCACATTTCAGAGATCAATGTCAAACCCAAAGGGTTGTGCCCAATAGAACAAATTGATCCTTCTGATGAATTCACTAATCCTTTGTCTCCCGTTACGAAAAGACAATCCTAGAGACAAACCAGCCTAATTAGAGTCAATAACACCAATACCAGTTACCATCATATCTAATACTGAGTTTTTAATTACCTTTCATCTAGAATTACATATGTAGATTATACAGTGCTTTATGCCAATGTGCAACTGTGATTTATGCCTCAGCTTGCAACAGAAGATTGCACGGGGATTAACAATGAATGATAGCCAGTCTCCTGTCACAAGAAATAACTGCCATATGTAATATAGAGCTCCACCTGCTCTACCTAGTGGCCTACTGTGGTAATGCAGCTACTGCTGCAAATACAATAAAGGCATCAGGTGACAGATCATCTGACAAGTTCCTGTGTTAAGAACCATCTTGAAGTCTGTGTGTTTGTGATGTCATAGAGAATATACCACGCAATACAAGACCAAAACAAGCTTGGATGGAGAAACCATTTTTTCAAAATCATCCTGTATTCCAAAGATTCAATTTTCAATGAATAGGATGCTATCAGGACAAACTTAACTGATATACTCAGGGATAATGGGGCTTTATCTTTCATGTTACAATACATTGTATCAGAGGATCCACAAGTGTGGTTCACTGTATTTGGTGAGCTATTAAAGAAAGACTTTCAAGTTTAGTGAGTTGGTCATACTGCAGGTGAAGGGTCCACAGCCAGCTAGGGAATGGAAGACCAGCAGGAAGAGCAGTGCAAGGAAGGTAGTGCATCCCCCTGCAAAACAGATACACCGTTTTGAGTGCTGTTGAAGGGGATGACTCATCAGGGGAGAGCAGCAGCAGCCAAGTTCATGGCACCGTGGCAGGATCTGCTGCACAGGAGGGCAGGAAAAAGAATGGGAGAGCGATAGTGATAGGGGATTCGATTGTAAGGGGAATAGATAGGCATTTCTGCGGCCGCAACCAAGACTCCAGGATGGTATGTTGCCTCCCTGATGCAAGGGTCAAGGATGTCTCGGAGCGGGTGCAGGACATTCTGAAAAGGGAGGGTGAACAGCCTGTTGTCGTGGTACACATTGGTACCAACAATATAGGTAAAAAAAGGGATGAGGTCCTACGAGATGAATTTAAGGAGCTAGGAGATAAATTAAAACGTAGGACCTCAAAAGTAGTAATCTCAGGATTGCTACCAGTGCCATGTGCAAGTCAGAGTAGGAATCGCAGGATAGCTCAGATGAATACGTGGCTTGAGCAGTGGTGCAGAAGGGAGGGATTCAAATTCCTGGGGCATTGGAACCGGTTCTGGGAGAGGTGGGACCAGTACAAACCGGACGGTCTGCACCTAGGCAGGACCGGAACCAATGTCCTAGGGGGAGTGTTTGCTCGTGCTGTTGGGGAGGAGTTAAACTGATGTGGCAGGGGGATGGGAACCTATGCAGGGAGACAGAGAGAAACAAAAAGGAGACAAAAGCAAAAGACAGAAAGGAGATGAGTAAAAGTGGAGGTCAGAGAAACCCAAGGTAAAAAACAAAAAGGGCCACTAAATGTAAAGGGACTGCAGGAGGGGTCAAAACTAAAAATCATGGATTAAAAACTAGTATTAAAACACTCTACCTAAACGCACGCAGCATTCGAAATAAAGTAAATGAGTTGACGGCACACATCATTACAAATGGGTATGATTTGGTGGCCATTACAGAAACGTGGTTGCAGGGTGGCCAAGACTGGGAATTAAACATACAGGGGTATCTGACAATTCGGAAAGATAGACAAGAAGGGAAAGGAGGTGGGGTAGCTCTGTTAATAAAGGATGATATCAGAGCAGTTGTGAGAGACGATATTGGCTCTAATGAACAAAATGTTGAATCATTGTGGATGGAGATTAGAGATAGTAAGGGGAAAAAGTCACTGGTGGGCGTAGTTTATAGGCCCCCAAATAATAACTTCACGGTGGGACGGACAATAATCAAGGGAATAATAGAGGCATGTGAAAAAGGAACGGCAGTAATCATGGGGAATGTTAACCTACATATCGATTGGTCAACTCAAATCGCACAGGGTAGCCTGGAGGAGGAATTCATAGAATGCATACGGGATTGTTTCTTAGAACAGTATGTTACAGAACCTACAAGGGAACAAGCTATCTTAGATCTGGTCCTGTGTAATGAGACAGGAATAATAAACGATCTCCAAGTAAAAGATCCTCTCGGAATGAGTGATCACAGTATGGTTGAATTTGTAATACAGATTGAGGGTGAGGAAGTAGTGTCTTAAACGAGCGTACTATGCTTAAACAAAGGGGACTACAGTGGGATGAAGGCAGAGTTGGCTAAAGTAGACTGGAAACACAGACTAAACGGTGGCACAATTGAGGAACAGTGAGGACTTTTAAGGAGCTCTTTCATAGTGCACAACAAAAATATATTCCAATGAAAAAGAAGGGCGGTAAGAGAAGGGATAACCAGCCATGGATAACCAGGGAAATTAAGGAGAGTATCAAATTAAAAAACAATGCGTGTAAGGTGGCCAAGGTTAGTGGTAAAATAGAAGATTGGGAAAATTTTAAACGACAGCAAAGAATGACTAAGAAAGCAATCAAGAAAGGAAAGATAGATTACGAAAGTAAACTTGCGCAAAACATAAAAACGGATAGTAAAAGCTTTTACAGATATATAAAATGGAAAAGAGTGACTAAAGTAAATGTTGGTCCCTGAGAAGATGAGAAGGGGGATTTAATAATGGGAAATGTGGAAATGGCTGAGACCTTAAACAATTATTTTGCTTCGGTCTTCACAGTGGAAGACACAGAAACCATGCCAGAAATTGCTGCTCACAGGAATGTGGGAAGGGAGGACCTGGAGACAATCACTATCACTAGGGGGGTAGTGCTGGACAGGCTAATGGGACTCAAGGTGGACAAGTCCCCTGGTCCTGATGAAATGCATCCCAGGGTATTAAAAGAGATGGCGGAAGTTATAGCAGATGCATTCGTTATAATCTACCAAAATTCTCTGGACTCTGGGGAGGTACCAGCGGATTGGAAAGCAGCTAATGTAACACCTTTGTTTAAAAAAGGGGGCAGACAAAAGGCAGGTAACTATAGGCCGGTTAGTTTAACATCTGTAGTGGGGAAAATGCTTGAAACTATCATTAAGGAAGAAATAGCAGGACATCTAGATTGGAATAGTGCAATCAAGCAGACGCAACATGGATTCATGAAGGGGAAATCATGTTTAACTAATTTACTGGAATTCTTTGAGGATGTAACGAGCATGGTGGATAGAGGTGTACCGATGAATGTGGTGTATTTAGATTTTCAAAAGGCATTCGATAAGGTGCCACACAAAAGGTTACTGCAGAAGATAAAGGTACGCGGGGTCAGTGGAAATGTATTCGCATGGATAGAGAATTGGCTGGCTAACAGAAAGCAGAGAGTCGGGATAAATGGGTCCTTTTTGGGTTGGAAATCGGTGGTTAGTGGTGTGCCACAGAGATCGGTGCTGGGACCACAACTGTTTACAATATACATAGATGACCAGGAAGAGGGGACAGAGTGTAGTGTAACAAAATTTGCAGATGACACGAAGATTAGTCGGAAAGCGGGTTGTGTAGAGGACACAGAGAGGCTGCAAAGAGATTTAGATAGGTTAAGCGAATGGGCTAAGGTTTGGCAGATGGAATACAATGTCGGAAAGTGTGAGGTCATCCACCTTGGGGAAAAAAACAAAAAAAGGGAATGCTATTTGAATGGGGAGAAACTACAACATGCTGCGGTGCAGAGGGACCTGGGGGTCCTTGTGTATGAATCCCAAAAAATTAGTTTGCAGGTGCAGCAGGTAATCAGGAAGGCGAATGGAATGTTGGCCTTCATTGCGAGAGGGATGGAGTACAAAAGCAGGGAGGTCCTTCTGCAACTGTTTAGGGTATTGGTGAGGCCGCACCTGGAGTACTGCGTGCAGTTTTGGTCGCCTTACTTAAGGAAGGATATACTGGCTTTGGAGGGGGTACAGAGACGATTCACTCGGTTGATTCCGGAGATGAGAGGGTTATCTTATGATGAGAGATTGAGTAGATTGGGTCTTTACTTGTTGGAATTCAGAAGGATGAGGGGTGATCTTATAGAAACATTTAAAATAATGAAAGGGATAGACAAGATAGAGGCAGAGAGGTTGTTTCCACTGGTCGGGGAGACTAGAATTAGGGGGCACAGCCTCAAAATACGGGGGAGCCAATTTAAAACCGAGTTGAGAAGGAATTTCTTCTCCCAGAGGGTTGTGAATCTGTGGAATTCTCTGCCCAAGGAAGCAGTTGAGGCTAGCTCATTGAATGTATTCAAGTCACAGATAGATAGATTTTTAACTAATAAGGAAATTAAGGGTTATGGGGAGAGGTAGGGTAAGTGGAGCTGAGTCCATGGCCGGATCAACCGTGGTCTTGTTGGGTGGCAGAGCGGGCTCGAGGGGCTAGGTGGCCTGCTCCTGTTCCTAATTCTTATGTTATGTTCTTATAAGGGATAAGCCATTTAGGAGAAACTTCTTCACTCAGAGAATTGTGAACCTGTGGAATTCTCTACCACAGAAAGTTGTTGAGGCCAGTTCGTTAGATATATTCAAAAGGGAGTTAGATGTAGCCCTTACGGTTAAAGGGATCAAGGGGTATGGAGAGAAGGCAGGAATGGAATACTGAAGTTGCATGATCAGCCATGATCTTAGAAACATAGAAAATAGGTGCAGGAGCAGGCCATTCAGCCCTTCTAGCCTGCACCGCCATTCAACGAGTTGATGGCTGAACATGAAACTTCAGTACCCCCTTCCTGCTTTCACGCCATACCCCTTGATCCCCCGAGTAGTAAGGACTTCATCTAACTCCCTTTTGAATAAATTTAGTGAATTGGCCTCAACTACTTTCTGTGGTAGAGAATTCCACAGGTTCACCACTCTCTGGGTGAAGAAGTTTCTCCTTATCTCGGTCCTAAATGGCTTACCCCTTACCCTTAGACTGTGACCCCTGGTTCTGGACTTCCCCAACATTGGGAACATTCTTCCTGCATCCAACCTGTCCAAACCCGTCAGAATTTTAAACGTTTCTATGAGGTCCCCTCTCACTCTTCTGAACTCCAGTGAATACAAGCCCAGTTGATCCAGTCTTTCTTGATAGGTCAGTCCCACCATCCCGGGAATCAGTCTGGTGAATCTTCGCTGCACTCCCTCAATAGCAAGAATGTCCTTCCTCAAGTTAGGAGACCAAAACTGTACACAATACTCCAGGTGTGGCCTCACCAAGGCCCTGTACAACTGTAGCAACACCTCCCTGCCCCTGTACTCAAATCCCCTCGCTATGAAGGCCAACATGCCATTTGCTTTCTTAACCGCCTGCTGTACCTGCATGCCAACCTTCAATGACTGATGTACCATGACACCCAGGTCTCGTTGCACCTTCCCTTTTCCTAATCTGTCACCATTCAGATAATAGTCTGTCTCTCTGTTTTTACCACCAAAGTGGATAACCTCACATTTATCCACATTATACTTCATCTGCCACGCATTTGCCCACTCACCTAACCTATCCAAGTCACTCTGCAGCCTCATAGCATCCTCCTCGCAGCTCACACTGCCACCCAACTTAGTGTCATCCGCAAATTTGGAGATACTACATTTAATCCCCTCGTCTAAATCATTAATGTACAATGTAAACAGCTGGGGCCCCAGCACAGAACCCTGCGGTACCCCACTAGTCACTGCCTGCCATTCCGAAAAGTACCAATTTACTCCTACTCTTTGCTTCCTGTCTGCCAACCAGTTCTCAATCCACGTCAGCACACTACCCCCAATCCCATGTGCTTTAACTTTGCACATTAATCTCTTGTGTGGGACCTTGTCGAAAGCCTTCTGAAAGTCCAAATATAGCACATCAACTGGTACTCCTTTGTCCACTTTATTGGAAACATCCTCAAAAAATTCCAGAAGATTTGTCAAGCATGATCTCTCTTTCACAAATCCATGCTGACTTGGACCTATCATGTCACCATTTTCCAAATGCGCTGCTATGACATCCTTAATAATTGATTCCATCATTTTACCCACTACTGAGGTCAGGCTGACCGGTCTATAATTCCTTGCTTTCTCTTATTGAATGGTGGTGCAGGCTTGAAGGGCCGAATGGCCTACTCCTGCACCTATTGTCTATATTTCTATGTCTATGTTTCTATGTTTATAGGAAGGATATATATATACTTTAGAGGCGATGCAACAAAGGTTCACTAGATTGATTCCTGTGATGAGAGGGTTGGCCTTTGAGCAGAGATTGAGTAGATTGGGCCTATACTCTCTATAATTTAGAAGAATGATGGATGATCTCATTGAAACATATAAGATTCTGAGGGGGATTGGCAGGATAAATGCTGAGAGATTGTTTCCACTGGCTGGTGAGTCTAGAACTAGGGGGCATCGTCTCAGGATAAGGGACCGGCCTTTTAAGACTGAGATGAGGAGGAATTTCTTCACTCAGAGGGCTGTGGATGCTCAGTCGTTGTATAGTCAAGACAGAGATCGATAGATTTTTGAATATTAAGCAAATCAAGGGATATCGGGATAGTGCAGGAAAGTGGTGTTGAGGCAGAAGATCAGCCATGATTTTATTGAATGGCGGAGCAGGCTCGAGGGGCCGAATGGCCTAATCCTGCTTCTATTTCTTATATAGCACCTTTCACAACCTCAAGATGTCCAAAGCGCTTTACAACTAATGAAGTACTTTTGAAGTGTCATCGCTGGTGCACTACCGGTTACCATTGTTGCAGTACTCCTTTGGAATTTAGCAGGAGTCGTTACCGGTGCTGCGCCGGGTGAAAAGTCATTTGTGCCCTGTTACTGCTAAGGGGAGGCGCAAATGATCCCAATTTCTCCCCCTTTGGCTTGACAAATATATTATATGTACACTCTCAACACATCCAGCCTCTTTTTTTGCCCCTTTGATGTAGAAAAGCTCTGAATCTCAAAGGCTATTTGTTCAGACAATCGCTAATAGTCTGAGATGGAACACTTCAAGTTTCCTTCACGCCTTTCGAAAGGAGCACTAGGAAATTCTTTTTGATGCTGAACTTCTCTCAACAAGAGCGACGGGCTACTGAGAAAGTTCCAAAAATAGGAAATACTTTAAAAAACAAGCAAAGGAGTGCTGGTACCACCACCATAAAAATCCAAAGTCAACACTCCAAATTAAGAAAAAGAAATCCTAAATTTGAAACATTCTCAACTACACATATGAATTAATTAATACCTGCCCCACTCATCGCCAATAATATTTTTGACGGGGCCCTTTGACAGGAGTTAGAACCCTAATTTACATATTTAAGGGGACTAATGCCTGTTTTAGGAATATGCCTGCGAATGTCAAAAAAGGATCCATGAATTTAGAAAGAAAGAAATACTTACATTTATACAGCGCCTTTCACAAACATCAGATATCTCAAAGCGCTTTACAGCCGATGAAGTACTTTTGGAGTGTAGTCACTGTTACAATGTGGGAATCGCGGCATCCAATTTGTGCACAGCAAGCTCCCACACACAGCAATGTGATAATGACCAGATAATCTGTTTCAGTGATGTTGATTGAGCTATCATCATAGGCAGTCCCTCGGAATCGAGGAGGACTTGCTTCCACTCCCAAAGTGAGTTCTTTGATGGCTGAACAGTCCGATACAAGAGCCACAGACCCTGTTACAGGTGGGACAGACATTCGTCGGGGGAAAGGGTCGGTAGGGCTGGTTTGCTGCACACTCCTTCCGCTGCCTGCGCCTGGCCTCTTCATGCTCCTTGCGTCGAGCCTCAAAGAGCTCAATGCCTTCCCGGATGTACTTTCTCCACCTCAGACATCTGCGGCCAGGGTCTCCCAGGTGTCAGTGGTGGTGTCGCACTTTACCAGGGAGGCTTTGAGGGTGTCCTTATAATGTTTCCGCTGTCCTCCTTTGGCTCATTTACTATGAAGGAGCTCCGCAAAAAGCATTTGCTTAGGGAGTCTCGTATCTGGCATGCGTACTATGTGACCTGCCCAGCGAAGCTGATCGAGTGTGGTCAGTGCTTCAATACTGGGGATGTTAACCTGGTCGAGGACACTGATGTTGGTGCACCTGTCCTCCCAGGGGATATGCAGGATCTTGCGGAGACATCGTTGGTGATATATCTCCAGTGACTTGAGGTGCCTTCTGTACATTGTCCATGCCTCAGACCCATACAGGAGGGCGGGTATTACTACAGCCCTGTAGACCATGAGTTTGGTGGTAGATTTGAGGGCCTGGTCTTCAAACACTCTTTTCCGCAGGCGACCGAAGGCTGCGTTGGTGCACTGGAGGCGATGCTGAATCTCCGCATCAATGTCTGCTTTTGTTGATATGAGGCTCCCGACATATGGGAAATAGTCCACGTTGTCCAGGGCCGTGCCGTGGATCTTGATGACTGCAGGGCAGTGCTGTGTGGCGATGACAGTCTGGTGAAGGACCTTTGTCTTACGGATGTTAAGTGTAAGGCCCATGCTTTCATAGGCCTCAGTGAATACATTGACTATATCCTGGAGTTCAGCCTCTGAATGTGCACAGACGCAGGCATCGTCCGCATACTGCAGCTCAACGACAGAGGTTGGGGTGATCTTGGACCTGGCCTGGAGGCGGCGTAGGTTAAACAGCTTCCCACTGGTTCTGTAATTTAATTCCACTCCAGCGGGGAGCTTGTTGATTGTGAGATGGAGCATGGCAGCGAGGAAGATTGAGAAGAGGGTTGGAGTGATAACGCAGCCCTGTTTGACCCCGGTCCGAACATGGATCGGGTCTGTAATGGATCCGTTGGTAAGGATCACGGCCTGCATGTCATTGTGAAGCAGAAGAAGGATGTTGACAAACTTTTGGGGGCATCCAAAACGGAGGAGGACGCTCCATAGACCCTCACGGTTGACAGTGTCAAAGGCCTTTGTAAGATCGAAGAAGGCCATGTATAAGGGCTGGCGCTATTCCCTGCATTTTTCCTGCAACTGGCGCACTGCAAAGATCATGTCTGTTGTGCCCCATAGGGGACGAAAACCGCCTTCCAAGAATTCCCAGCGGGGACACCGGGAGAAAGGGGCTCCAGCCCAGTGGAGACGCCGGGAGAGCGGGGGCTCCGGCCCGGCGAGAACGCTGGGGGGGCGGGGGCTCCGGCCCAGCGGGGACACTGAGATAGGAGGGACTCCAGCCCAGCGGAGCTCCAGGGACACCAGCCACGCCCAGACCACCGACACCGGCACCTTCAGGCCGGCTCGCCTTCCACCTTCAGCGGGATATCGACCGGAGGCGCGGCCCAACCTCAGCAGCTGAGCCGGAGACTGACAAGTTTAATTGAGGTATAAATATTGGCCAAGGCACCGGGGATAACTGCCCTGCTCTTGTTCGAAATAATGCCATGGGATCTTTTACACTGAGAGGGCAGAGCTCAGTTTAAATATCTGATCAGAAAGACTGTACAGTACTCCCCTCAGTATTGTACTGGAGTGTCATCCTAGATGTTGCGTTCAAGTCTCGGGCGTGGGCCACGACCTTCTGACTCAGAGTCGAGAGAGCTATCAACTGAGGTATTGGTAACACCTGGTGCAGATTGGGTGCTGGTTAAATTGGCATGTTTTGTGCCTGGTTAACACCCAAAAATCAGGAAAAGCGCATACCAATTTCTACCCCACAGACTTTAATTATTCAGACTTTAAGGGCTAGAAATTCATTTGAATTGTGCCCTCGTGAGGGTTGGAACAGGAGCGCTAAAGGGTTTGCAGTCATGAATACCGACATTAGCGCCGCTCGGCACATTCATTGTGCCGGTACCGGAGGCGCTGAGGAGTATCGCCCGGGAGCATCGCGCTGGCGTGCAATACCCCTGATATCAACACGGATGCAACATTTGATTTGTGCTGT
This sequence comes from Pristiophorus japonicus, assembly GCF_044704955.1. Lineage (NCBI taxonomy): Eukaryota > Metazoa > Chordata > Chondrichthyes > Pristiophoridae > Pristiophorus > Pristiophorus japonicus. Next base: position 235,686,453 of record NC_091977.1, on the reverse strand, counting down.
ACCCCTAGCACTAAGGGAAGGAATGGCTGCATGAGGTAAGTGTGATTGATATGTATATTTTTGCAATTTAACTTTATTTGGGGTGATTAATGTGTTGGGAATGTTTTTTGTGTTTTGTGTTCCGATTCTTTTTTTTTTGCAGGGAGGCCTCTCTTAGGGCTCAACGAAGCTGGCTCTTTAGCACGGGATCTCCAGTTGCTCACCCAGCCTCGTGCCCTAAGAGAAGTGTGGAACGCCTCCCTTAGCGCTTCACTCCACTGTCAGGGCACAACCACTGAATTTTTTGGCTGCCGTCACAAACCAATTTCCGGCGCTACATTTAGCGACCGCCCACATTAGCACCTTCAAAAACCTTCAACCGAATTTCCAGCCGCTGCACTCTTCATAATAAAGCCTTTCACACAAGGATGGCTGTGTCTTGTGAGTGCTGAAACATTGTATTTCCATGGCCAGCACACACCAACTATTAATATCACTATGTCACTAACCTTTATGACAGTTGCCAGAACCTCTTTGGCAGCTATTAGTTTAGCCCATATAACAGCTGAGGCTAAGCTGTGATGGGCAATACTTATATTTAGATTTGCTTTCATACCTTAGATCCAACAACATTGGGGAGCAGCTTGAAAAAGCCTGGGGTAAACTATGTGCTATACAGTAGATGTAAATCAGATAAGGATGATAATAATACCCATCTCCACACTGTCTAGACCAACTATTCCTCAATATGTCCAATTTTGTTGACTGGCATCTCTAAATGACCACACGTTACAATGCATCTCTTTATCAGGAATCCACACAAAGCTCCCATGCAGTTCTGAACAGTGTACCATTCAACATTTGTTTTTGACAAGACACGATTGTAAACCATTCACAGTGTTTTTATCAACATCTGGAATTGAACAAAGAATGCATTTAAATGAAGCCAATCAAATTAATTAATAATGGCATTTAAGCAGTTCCTCTTTATTAAAACGAAGACCTAAACAGTTTATTCACTGCTCTGCAATTGTCAAAAAACATCTGTTTGCTATTTGCTCAAAGCCTCATGAATATTTACAGCATTCAAGTCAGCTTCTCCCCAGTCTACCTCAAAAATTTTTTTAATGATTGATCCTGACATTAAGTACTTTCTTATTATTAGTTTTTGTTTTTTGCAGAGGGGATCTGGATTGATACACTTTTTTTATCACCTTTGGGATCCAGAGTTATTATCAGCAATTTCCCGGTCAAGTATTACATAGGCCAACTTAAAGACCAAAGCTTCCTGCATTCTGGCCCAATAATGTGCTTTCATCCCAACCTTGGTAGAAGTGGAACCAGATTCTATAATCATTTTCAAAAGAGAATTAGATATATACAACAATAACTTGTATTTATATAGCGCCTTTAACATAGTAAAATGTTCCAAGGCACTTCACAGGAATGTTGTCAAACAAAATTTGACACCGAGCCACATAAGGAGGTATTTGGGCACATATAGCTTTTAAGCAGCGCCTTAAAGGAGAAAAAAGAGATAGAGAGACGGAGAGATTTAGGGAGGGAATTCCAGAGCCTAGGGCCTTGGCAGCTGAAGGCACGGCCGCCAATAGTGGAATGATTAAAATCAAGGATGCTCAAAAGGACAGAATTAGAAGAGTGCAGATATGTTGGAGGGTTGTGGGGCTGGAGGAGATTACAGAGATAGGGAGGGGCGAGGCTATGAAAGGAATTAAAAACAAGAATGAGAATTTTAAAATTGAGGCATTGCTTAACTGGGAGCCAATATAGTTCAGCGAGCACAGGGATGATGGTTGAACAGGATTTGATGTGAGTAAGGACATGGACTGCCGAGTTTTGGATCACCTCTAGTTTACGGAGGGCCGAACGTGGGAGGCCAGCCAGGAGTGTGTTAGAATAGTCAAGGCTAGAGGTAACAAAGGCATGGATGAGGGTTTCAGAGCAGATAAGCTGAGGCAGGGGTGGGGTCAGGTGATGTTACAGAGGTGGAATTATGTGGTTTTAGTTATGCCACGGATATGTGATCGGAAGCGCATCTCGGAAACTCATATAATTGAAGGAGATAAAATTGCAGGGCTATGGGGAAAGGGCGGGGGAGTGGGACTAATTGGACAGCTCTTTCAAAGAGCTGGTACAAGCACGCTGGGCCGAATTGCTGTATCGTTCTATGATTATGATTCTATGATAACACCTCCTACAACATTAGTATTCATGTTTTACTTTCGCATAATAATTCTGTGTGTGAGATAGTCAGTTTAGTATTAATCGTTGGGACATTGGACAGATTTATGTTGTACACTCACACAAATTGTAAGATTGACTAATATTTGCTGAATTCATTTGATCCTGGCAGCCTGCAAAGGGAGAAGCATTCATCTGTCCAAGTCTGATTCAAAAGCAGATCCTAGAAGTGAATACAAGTTGAAGCTCCCTTATCCGGGACTCCATTATCCATTATCTGGCAGCAATCCTTGTCTAGCATCATTCCCGGCCACTGGGTGGCGCATGCACAGAACTCCGACATGAACAAATTGAACAAATTGAAGTCCTTCCTTGCTGCCGACTCCCGCAATCGCTGGCCTGACCCCACGATCTCTCTGCCGCACTCGCAGCCCCAAGCCAGCCAGCCCTGATATCCCCTTGCTCAGTACCTGTACCATCCAATTTAACATGACCTCCCCTCGTCCGGCAAAATCCTTTATCCAACACAGGCCAGGTCCCGAGGGTACCAGATAAGAGAGGTTCAACCTATACAGTGCCTAACTCACTGTGCCACTCAATCCATTTGCAGGGAACTTTTCCCACAATTATGTAAACAAAAACACAAAATGTCAGCACAAGCCAGGTGGCAGCTGTGGGTAAGTGAGTAGAGCCCTCACCTCTGAGTCAGAAGGTTGGGAGTTCAAGTCCCACTCCAGAGACTAGAACACAAAATCCAGGCTGACACTCTCAGTGCAGAGGTGTGGTATCTTTCTGATAAGACTTTAAACCAAGACCCCATCAGCCCTCTTGGGTGAATGGGAAAGATCCCATGGTACTATTATTGAAGAAGAGCAGGGGTGTTCTCCCTGGTGTCCTGGCAATATTTATCCCTCAATCAACATCACTAATACAGATTATTTGGTAATCTATCACATTGCTGTTTGTGGGAGCTTGCTGTGCCCAAATTGGCTGCTGTGTTTCCTACATTCCAGTAATGACTATACCTCCAAAGTATTTAATTGGCTGTGTAGCGCTGAGGTTTATCTTTAGTCAGATTTAGCAACAAAAACGCCAAAAGGTCAGGGGGTGTCATTGAGTCATTGTCCCACAGTTGCAGAGAGTAACGGGGCGAAATCGGCCTACACCAGTATAGGCTCATAGTGAATTGACAGCCCATTTTATACCACGTTTAATATTCTTTTCCACAGACTTCAATGATAAAGAAAATCAACTAAGGTGTAAATCAGGCTGCTGATTCATTATCAGCCCATGTTGCAGTACTGGTGAAGACCAATTTCACCTCCATTATTCTGATATGATCTCAATGGTAAACCATTAAACAGTTAAGCAGATTTCATTCTTAGCTCCAATGAATTTGTTGCCCTCTTAGCCAGTTTTATCCAACATTTCTTAAACCGATTGAATGTTTCTATTCATACTATTTCAGTATATCAGACTTGGAAATGTTCCTGGGATAATTTTCAGAAATGTGCAGGCAACTTTGTCAAACACGATTTTGTCAGGAAGCAATTGGGGACAAACTCTTTCATCGTGATCTTTTAACCCTCCTCTGTATTTGACACACCAATCAGTTTGAGTGGTTTATGTAGCATTTTTTGAAGCATAACCTGTTAACAAAAATATCTTGAATTTTCAACAGTTTGCTCATATTTGCCTCAAGTACTGTTTATATATTTAAAATGCTCGATGGGAAATAGCATAATTTATCCACTTTATTCCATGATGAGGAATACATAACTTATTGCAAATGAGCTAGCAAGGTGTTCCTTCTGAGAGGTTTAATTTGCTCTGTATGGGTTAAGGTCGATTAATCTTGTGCATTTTTATTGGAGTTTTGATGCAACTCACTCCTGCTGGTATTTCTAAGGAGCCCAGTGAGATGTAATGTGGCCAATTCGAGGCCACAAAAGGCAGACTTAGTCAGAACGTAGCCCTGCCTGATCTAGCATGATTTACGTGTTATCTTCTGTGAGAAATATTTCGCTCAACAGGGTTGCAGCTTCAGACTTGCATCCACTGGACGTTGTCTGAATGACAGTGTCACTTGAAGTGAAAGTGATGATTGCATTCAGCTTCTATGCCACTCAGTCCCTCCAGCAGCAGTGACAGCTTCCCTCTCCTGGCTTTCTGACCTCCCTGTAAACAAAAGAGGCACAGGATGCGTGCAGGGGTATCATTGCTGCAGGGACACTGCATGTCTGGTGCAATACTGATGGAGTCTCGCGCTGGCGGAGAAGACGTTAAACCGAGGCCCCGTCTGCTCGCTCAGGTGGATGTAAAAGATCCCATGGCACTATTTCGAAGAAGAGCAGGGGAGTTCTCCCTGATGTCCTGGCCAACATTTATCCCTCAACCAACATAACAGAAAAAACAGATTATCTGGTCATTATCACATTGCTATTTGAAGGAGCTTGCTGTTCGCAAATTGGTTGCCGTGTTTCCTACATTACAACAGTGACTATATTTCAAATAAAGTAATCATTAGCTGTAAAGTGCTTTGGGATGACGTAGGTCGTGAAAGGCACTATATAAATACAAATTCTTTCTTTCTTTTATATATTGACAGGTCCAGTAGAATCAAATGTAAAGTAGTACTGGCTGAAGATGGAAAAGGCCAAGCAACCACTTTTGTATAAAAGGATAGTTAGTGAACAATATTTCTCAGTGGCTAGTAAGGACACCTGCTTTTACTAGCCTGTTATAATAGTTCAGAAATATCCTCATTATCTCTCTGTTGTACTTCAGTTCATCTGCTGCTGAAACCCTCATTCATGCTTTTGTTACTTCCAGACTTGACTATTCCAATGCTCTCCTGGCCAGCCACCCACCTTCCACCCTCCGTAAAATTCAGCTCATCCAAAACTCTGCTGCCCATGTCTTAACTCGCACCCGGTCCCGTTCATCATCATCCCTGTGCTCGCTGACTTACATTAGTTCCTGGTCTAGCAACATATCCTCAACTATAAAATTCTCAACCTACTGTTCAAATCCCTCCATGGCCTCTCCCCTTCCTATTTCTGTGACCACCTCCAGCCATACAACCCTTCGAGATCTCTGCATTTCTCCAATTCTGGTCTCTTGCGCACCCATGATTTTAATCGCTCCACCATTGGTGGCTGTGATGCCCACACAAACTGGCCAATATTTATTATTCAGACTCACTGTAAGGAATGGCCACTTAGACAAAGTAATCGAGGGTTGCCAGCTCTGAAAGGAAAGACAGAATAATAGGATATCTAATAATTCAACATCAATCAAATCCCACATCAAAAATAGTTATCATTTTGCACTATGAATTAATTAAGATGAGTTAGTATTATTTGTGATGATTTTGCTTATAATGCCTCCCCTTTTCCAGCCCTACAACCCTCCAAGATCTCTGTGTCCTCCAATTATAGCCTCTGGTGCATCCCCGATTTTAATTGCTCCATCATTGGCAGCCGTGGCTTCAGCTGCCTAGGCCCTGAGCTCTGAAATTCCCTCCCTAAACCTCTCTGCCTTTCTACCTCTCTATTCCCCTTTAAGCCACTCCTTCAAACCAATCTCTTTGACCAAGCTTTTGGTCATCTGCCCTAATATCTCCTTATGTGGCTTGGTGTCCAATTTTGTTGGCTAATGCTCCTACGAAGCATTTGAGACATTTTACTATGTTAAAAGCACTATATAAGTGCAAGTTGTTGTTGATGTTGTTCACTTACAACAAGATGCTGGGTACATTTGGGTTAACAATACTGTAGTGTGAAACCATTCAAGTAAGCATGATTGACACCTGAAAGCGCCTTATTAAAATGTGGGGAGGCATTTCTATCTACATAAGGGAATTGACATATATACCAATGTGACATAATTATCAGTGATCTTCGTTGCTTGCCTTCTTCTGCATACCGCCCCAAGCATGTCAGGTTGTGAAAGCTATGCTGATCTTCTGCTTGATTGCTTCCTACATCTGCTGGACTCGGCGAGTAGAAGTGGGTTGCCCTTCACGCTCAGAGGACATTCCCTTTGAGTCATCTGCCCAAATCTGAAAGGCAGGCCATCCCACTCCTTGTTCTTCATTTGTCTGATAGCTGCAGCATATCTGAATTCCAAGAATGCACTGTACAGATATTTTTCTGAGCTCGCCTTGAAACAAGGTGAAGACATCAATGAACTGGAAAATTGCAGCTGCAATTTGCTGATCTGCGCCGCTGGTGGGGAAAGTGCAAACTTGGAAAACTGCTCGAGTAAACTGGTGTGTTCCTGGGCATTTCATTCTGCACTCTGCTTATACTATTTGATAAACATATCGGTTTGAATATAGTTTTCTAAGCTGAAACGGTGAATCATTGAGAAGTATTAAGCTGTTCCTATCTCTCAGCAGATATCTGAGACTTGTTTCCATTCAATATCATGCATGAGCTCCAAGTAATTTCTAAATCCGAATAAATGAAAATGGACTGATTGGTTTGACTTTGACCATTGGCCTTCAGATGGCAATTCCACCACACATTTGGTAACCGTGGCAACATTTTTCAACAAGGAACCTCTGAAGCTATCTTATCTGAGGCCCTATTGGATATGAAAGATTGCTGTATCAGAGAATCATGGAATCATACAGCACACAAAGAGGCCATTCGGCCCAACGTGCCTGTGTCGGCTCTGTGAAAGAGTTATCCAATTAGTTCGACTAGCCCTAACCTTTCCCCATAGCCCTGTAAAATTTCTTCTTTTCAAGTATATATCGAATTCCCGTTGAAATATCCCGTTCCTTATTTGAAAGCTACTATTGAATCTGCTTCCACTGCCTTTTCAGGCATTCCAGATCACAACAATTGGCTGCATTAAAAAAAACTCTCCTCATCTGCAATGTTTCCTCTTATTTTTATTTTAGGTGTGCAGTCCCTTTAAAGTTGCTGCATGGCTGCACGTGTGCAATATCTTTTCCAGTGTTACAACTGGTGAACGGCCTGCGCGAGAACTCCTGATCACCATGTGCAGCTTCGGGGGAACAATGTTCATTTCCCCTCTAGTTCTTTTGCCAATTACCTTAAACTTGATTCAAAATTTATTTTGATTCAAAATCTACTTGAAACCACAAGTCACAGAAGTACAAAGCTTCAAGCCAACTATTACCCAACAAATCTCAAGCTATATTTCTCTAAAGGCTCTTTATGCAAGGAATAGTCTAACTTTACAGCAAATAGCCTCAAGCCTACATGGAAAAAGCAGCAGATCTTATTTGCATCAGTGTCGAATACAACATTTTCACTCACAACCACTGTATGACATAGAATTACATAGGATATACAGCACAGAAACAGGTAATTCAGCCAACTTGTCTGTGCTGGTGTTTATATTCTACACAAGTTTCCTCCCATTCCATCTACCTCATCTCAGCCTTTCAGCAGGATAGTGCTTTCTATACCTTACTAACCCTAAACAACAGCAGTTTCTGTTAGCCTTCGGGACCATGGACCACAGAAAGAAAAGCATTGGCTGATATATGGAACTTCTTGATAAAGACTGGAACCAATGTCCTCAGGGGAGTGTTTGCTAGTGCTGTTGGGGAGGGGTTAAACTAATATGGCTGGGGGATGGGAACCTATGCAGGGAGACAGAGGGAAGTAAAATGGGGGCAGAAGCAAAAGATAGAAAGAAGAATAGTAAATTTGGAGGGCAGAGAAACCCAAGGCAAAAATCAAAAAGGGCCACATTGCAGCAGAAGTCGAAAGGGACAAAGTGTGTTAAAAGCACAAGCCTGAAGGCTCTGTGCCTCAATGCGAGGAGTATTCATAATAAGATGGACAAATTAACTGCACAGGCAGCTATTAACGAATATGATATAATTGGGATTACGGAGACATGGCTCCAGGGTGACCAAGGCTGGGAACTCAACATCCAGGGGTATTCAACATTCAGGAAGGACAGACAGAAAGGAAAAGGAGGTGGAGTAGCGTTGCTGGTTAGAGAAGAAATTAACACAATAGTAAGGAAGGACATTAGCTTGGATGATGTGGAATCTGTATGGGTAGAGCTGCGGAATACCAAATGGCAGAAAACGCACCTTGGAGTTGTGTACAGACCACCAAACAGTTGTAGTGAGGTTGGGGACAGCATCAAACAAGAAATTAGGGATGCATGCAATAAAGGTACAGCAGTTATCATGGGTGACTTTAATCTATATATAGATTAGGCTAACCAAACTGGTAGCAGTACGATGGAGGAGGATTTCCTGGTGTGTATAAGGGATGGTTTTCTAGACCAATATGTCGAGGAACCAACTAGAGGGCTGGCCATCCTAGACTGGGTGATGTGTAATGAAAAAGGACTAATTAGCAATCTTGTTGTGCGAGGCCCCTTGGGGAAGAGTGACCATGATATGCTAGAATTCTTTATTAAGATGGAGAGTGACATAGTTAATTCACAGACGAGGGTCCTGAATGTAAGGAAAGGTAACTTCGATGGTATGAGACGTGAAGTGGCTAGAATAGACTGGCGAATGATACTTGAAGGGTTGATGGTGGATAGGCAATGGCAAACGTTTAAATATCACACGGATGAACTTCCAACAATTGTACATCCCTGTCTGGAGTAAAAATAAAACGGGGAAGGTGGCTCAACCGTGGCTAACAAGAAAAATTAGGGATAGTGTTAAATCCAAGGAAGAGGCATATAAATTGGCCAGAAAAAGCAGCAAACTTGAGTACTGGGATAAATTTAGGATTCAGCAGAGGAGGATAAAGTGTTTAATTAGGAGAGGGAAAATAGCGTATGAGAGGAAGCTTGCTGGGAACATAAAAACTGACTGCAAAAGCTTCTGTAGCTATGTGAAGAGAAAACGATTAGTGAAGACAAATGTAGGTCCCTTGCAGTCAGAATCAGGTGAATTTATAATGGGGAACAAAGAAATGGCAGACCAAATGAACAAATACTTTGCTTCTGGCTTCACGAAGGAAGACACAAATAACCTTCCGGAAATACTAGGGAACCGAGGGTCTAGTGAGAAGGAGGAACTGAAGGTAATCCTTATTAGTCAGGAAATTGCGTTCGGGAAATTGATGGGATTAAAGGCCGATATATCCCCAGGGCCTGATAGTCTGAATCCCAGAGTACTTAAGGAAGTGGCCCTAGAAATAATGGATGCATTGGTGATCATTTTCCAACAGTCTATCTACTCTGGATCAGTTCCTATGGACTGGAGGGTAGCTAATGTAACACCACTTTTTAAAAAAGGAGGGAGAGAGAAAACAGGGAATTATAGACTGGTTAGCCTGACATCAGTAGTGGGGAAAATGTTGGGATCAATTATTAAAGATGAAATAGCAGCGCATTTGGACAGCAGTGACAGGATCGGTCCAAGTCAGCATGGATTTATGAACGGGAAATCATGCTTGACAAATCTTCTTGAATTTTTTGAGGATGTCACTGGTAGAGTGGACAAGAGAGAACCAGTGGATGTGGTGTATTTGAACTTTCAAAATACTTTTGACAAGGTCCCACACAAGAGATTGATGTGCAAAATTAAAGCACTTGATATTGGGGGTAATGTATTGACGTGGATAGAGAACTGGTTGGCAGACAGGAAGAAGAGAGTCAGGATAAATGGGTCCTTTTCAGAATGGCAGGCAGTGACTAGTGGGGTGCCGCAGGGCTCAGTGCTGGGACCCCAGCTATTTACAATATACATCAATGATTTAGATGAAGGAATTGAGAATAATATCTCCAAATATAACCAAAGAAATAAAGGAGAGTATCAAATCAAAGACCAATGCGTATAAGGTGGCCAAGGTTAGTGGGAAACTAGAAGATTGGGAAAATTTTAAACAACAGCAAAGAATGACTAAAAAAGAAATAAAGAAAGGAAAGATAGATTACGAAGGTAAACTTGCGCAAAACATAAAAAGCTTTTACAGATATATAAAACAGAAAAGAGTGACTAAAATAAATGTTGGTCCCTTAGAAGGTGAGAAGGGGGATTTAATAATGGGAAATGTGGAAATGGCTGAGACTTTAAACAATTATTTTGCTTCGGTCTTCACAGTGGAAGACACAAAAACCATACCAAAAATTGCTGGTCACAGGAATGTGGGAAGGGAGGACCTTGAGACAATCACTATCACTAGGGGGGTAGTGCTGGACAGGCTAATGGGACTTAAGATAGACAAGTCCCCTGGTCCTGATGAAATGCATCCCAGGGTATTAAAAGAGATGGCAGAAGTTATAGCAGATGCATTTGTTATAATCTACCAAAATTCTCTGGACTCTGGGGAGGTACCAGCAGATTGGAAAGCAGTTAATGTAACGCCTCTGTTTAAAAAAGGGGGCAGACAAAAGGCAGGTAACTATAGGCCGGTTAGTTTAACATCTGTAGTGGGGAAAATGCTTGAAACTATCATTTAGGAAGAAACAGCGGGACATCTACATAGGAATAGTGCAATCAAGCAGATGTAGCATGGATTCATGAAGGGAAAATCATGTTTAACTAATTTAGTGGAATTCTTTGAGGAGATAATGAGCATGGTGGATAGAGGTGTACCGATGGATGTGGTGTATTTAGATTTCCAAAAGGCATTCGATAAGGTGCCACACAAAAGGTTACTGCAGAAGATAAACATTCGCGGAGTCAGTGGAAATGTATTAGCATGGATAGAGAATTGGCTGGCGAACAGAAAACAGAGAGTCGGGATAAATGGATCCTTTTCGGGTTGAAAATTGGTGGTTAGTGGTGTGCCACAGGGATCGGTGCTGGGACCACAACTGTTTACAATATACATAGATGACCTGGAAGAGGGGACAGAGTGTGGTGTAACAAAATTTGCAGATGACACAAAGATTAATGGGAAAGCGGGTTGTGTAGAGGACACAGAGAGGCTGCAAAGAGATTTAGATAGATTAAGCGAATGGGCTAAGGTTTGGCAGATGGAATACAATGTCGGAAAGTGTGAGGTCATCCACCTTGGGAAAAAAAACAGTAAAAGGGAATATTATTTGAATGGGGAGAAATTACAACATGCTGAGATGCAGAGGGACCTGGGGGTCCTTGTGCACGAATCCCAAAAAGTTAGTTTGCAGGTGCAGCAGGTAATCAGGAAGGCGAATGGAATGTTGGCCTTCATTGCGAGAGGGATGGAGTACAAAAGCAGGGAGGTCCTGCTGCAACTGTACAGGGTATTGGTGAGGCCGCAACTGGAGTACTGCGTGCAGTTTTGGTCACCTTACTTAAGGAAGGATACACTGGCCTTGGAGCGGGTACAGAGACGACTCACTAGGCTGATTCCGGAGATGAGGGGGTTACCTTATGATGATAGATTGAGTAGACTGGGTCTTTACTCGTTGGAGTTCAGAAGGATGAGAGGTGATCTTATAGAAACATTTAAAATAATGAAAGGAATAGACAAGATAGAGGTGGAGAGGTTGTTTCCACTGGTCGGGGAGACTAGGGGGCACAGCCTCAAAATACGGGGGAGCCAATTTAAAACCGAGTTGAGAAGGAATTTCTTCTCCCAGAGGGTTGTGAATCTGTGGAATTCTCTGCCCAAGGAAGCAGTTGAGGCTAGCTCATTGAATGTATTCAAGTCACAGATAGATAGATTTTTAACCAATAAGGGAATTAAGGGTTACGGGGAGCGGGCGGATAAGTGGAGCTGAGTCCACGGCCAGATCAGCCATGATCTTGTTGAGTGGCGGAGCAGGCTCGAGGGGCTAGATGGCCTACTCCTGTTCCTAATTCTTATGTTCTTATGTAAGTTTGCAGATGACACTAAGCCGGGTGGTGGTGTGAGCTGGATAGAGGATGCTAAGAGGCTGCAGGGTGACTTGGACAGGTTAGGTGAGTGGGCAAATGCATGGCAGATGCAGTATAACGTGGATAAATGTGAGGTTATCCACTTTGGTGGCAAAAACATGAAGGCAGAATATTATCTGAATGGCGGCAGGTTAGGAAAAGGGGAGGTGCAACGAGACCTGGGTGTCATGGTACATCAGTCATTGAAGGTTGGCATGCAGGTACAGCAGGCGGTGAAAAAGGCAAATGGCATGTTGGCCTTCATAGCGAGGGGATTTGAGTATAGGAGCAGGGAGGTCTTGCTGCAGCTGTACAGGGCCTTGGTGAGGCCTCACCTGGAATATTGTGTTCAGTTTTGGTCTCTTAATCAGAGGAAGGACGTTCTTTGCTATTAAGGGAGTGCAGCGAAGGTTCACCAGACTGATTCCCGGGAAAGCAGGACTGACATATTGAGGAGAGACTGGATCCACTGGGCCTGTATTCACTGGAGTTTAGAAGAATGAGAGGGGATCTCATAGAAACATATAAAATTCTGACGGGACTGGACAGGTTAGATGTAGCAAGAATATTCCCGATGTTGGGGGAGTCCAGAACTTGGGGTCACAGTCTAAGGATAAGGGGTAAGCCATTTAGGACCGAGATGAGGAGAAACTTCTTCACTCAGAGAGTTGTTAACCTGTGGAATTCTCTTCTGCAGAGAGTTGTTGATGCCAGTCCGTTAGATATAATCAAGAGGGAGTTGGATATGGCCCTTACGGCTAAAGGAATCAAGGGGTATGGAGAGAAAGCAGGAAAGGGGTACTGAGGTGAATAATCAGCCATGATCTTATTGAATGGTGGTGCAAGCTCGAAAGGCTGAATGGCCTACTCCTGCACCTATTTTCTATGTTTCTATGTTTCATGTGAAAAGCCAGTGCATTCAGGACTCACAACATTCCTGAGCACAAGGAGGCAACAGTTATAAGAGCATAAGAAATAGGAGCAGGAGTAGGCCATTTTGGCCCTCAAGCCTGCTCCGCCATTCAATTAGATCACGGCTGATCTGATCTTGGGCTCAGCTCCACTTCACTGCCCGCTCCCCTAATCCTTATCGTTCAAAAGTCTGTCTATCTCCACCTTAAATATGTTCAATGTCCCAGCCTTCACATCTCTCTGGGGCAGCGAATTCCACAGATTTACAACCCTTATTCTGAAACTATGCCCCTAATTCTAGATTCCCCCAGGAGGGGAATCATCCTCTCTGCATCTACCTTGTAGAGCCACCTCAGTATTTTATATGTTTCAATAAGATCATCACTCATTCTTCTAAACTCCAATGAGTATAGGCCCAACCTACTCAACCTTCCCTTCATCTCAGGAATCAACTTAGTGAACCTTCTCTGCACTGCTTCCAATGCAAGTATATCCTTCCTTAAATATGGAGACTGAAACTGTACACATCACTCTAGGTGTGGCCTCACCAATACGCTGTACAGTTGCAGCAGGACTTCTCTGCTTTTATACTCCATCATCCTTGCAATAAAGGCCAACATTCCATTTGCCTTCCTGATTAACTGCTGTACCTGCATACTAACTTTTTGTGTTTCATGCACAAGGACCCTACAGGTCCCTCTGTACAGCAGCCTTTTGTAATTTATCTCCATTTAAATAATAACTTGCTTTTTTATTTTTCCTGCCAAAGTGGATAACCTCACACTTTCCCACATTCTACTCCATCTGCCAAATCTTTGCCCACTCACTTAGCCTGTCTATATCCCTTTGAAGATTTGTTGTGTCCTCCTCACATCTTGCTTTCCCATCCAGCTTTGTATTATTAGCAAACTTGGCTACATTACACTCGATCCCTTCATCCAAGTCATTAATATAAATTGTAAATAGTTGAGGCCCCAGCACCGATCCCTGTGGCACCCTGTCGGTTACCGTTTGCCTACCGGAAAATGACCCATTTATCCTGACTCTGTTTTCTGTTAATTAACCAATCCGCTATCCAAGCTACTATATTACCTCCAACCCCGTGAGCTTTTATCTTGTGCAGTAAGCTTTTACGTGGCATCTTATCGAATGCCTTCAGGAAATCCAAATACACCACATCCACTGGTTCCCCCTTATCCACCCTGTCCGTTACATCCTCAAAGAATTCCAGCAAATTTGTCAAACATGATTTCCCTTTCATAAAACCATGCAGTCTCTGTTTGACTGTATAATGTCTTTCCAAATGTCCTGCTACTACTTCCTTAATAATGGACTCCAATGACAGATGTTAGGCTAACTGGTCTATAGATTCCCAATGACAGATGTTAGGCTAACTGGTCTATAGATTCCTGCTTTCTGTCTGCCTCCTTTTTTAAATAGGGGCATTACATTTGTAGTTTTCCAATCTGCTGGGACCTCCCCAGATTCCAGGGAATTTTGGTAGATTACAATCAATGCAATCACTATCTCTGCAGCCACTTCTTTTAAGACCCTAGAATGCAAGCCGTCAGGTTTAGGGGACTTGTCCGCCTTTAGTCCCATTATTTTGCAGAGTACTTCTTCTTTAGTGATAGTGATTGTTTTAAGACCCTCCATCCCTATAGCCCCTTGATTATCCATTATTGGGATGTTTTTAGTGTCTTCTCCCGTGAAGACCGATACAAAATATTTGTTCAGTCTCTGCCATCTCCCTGTTCCCCATTATTAATTCCCCAGTCTCATCCTCTCAGGGACCAACATTTACTTTAGCCACTCTCTTCCTTTTTATATACCTTTAACTTTCTGTTTTTATATTTTTTGCTAGTTTACTCTCATAATCTATCTTCTCTTTCTTTATTTTAGTCTTCCTTTGCTGGTTTTTAAAAGTTTCCCAATCCTCTGGCTCCCACTAATCTTGGCCACATTGTTTTCAATTTGATACAATCCTTTATTTCCTTCGTTAGCCACGGATGGTCATCCCTTCTTTGAAGTCTTTCCTTCTCGCTGGAATTTATTTTTGTTGAGAGTTATGAAATAGCTCCTTAAATGTCCGCCACTGCTCATTAACTGTCCCACACTTTAATCTATTTTCCCAGTCCACTTTAGCCAACTATGCCCTCATACCTTTGTAGTCTCCTTTATTTAAGCTTATGTGCAGTGGCTGGTTAATGTCCCAGTATCAATAAACTTTGTCATTCCATGATACTACAAACATGAGAACCTACATCTTAAATGCAGTTTCAGCTACTTCATCCTAGTGTGTAACAAACGTAGCAACTTCCATATTGACTTATAAATATATCGCCGTTCCTTCATCGTCGCTGGGTCAAAATCATGGAACTCCCTCCTTAACAGCACGGTGGGAGTACTTTCACCACAAGGACTGCAGTGGTTCAAGAAGGCAGCTCATAACCAGCTTCTCAAGGGCAGTTAAGGATGGGCAATAAAAGCTGGCCTTGCCTGTGATGCCCACATCCAAGGAACAAATATTAAAAAATTATCTTCAGAAGACTGTCAGGACTGAGAATAATGACCTCCACATTGAAAGCATAAGTTTTACCACTGAGAGTCATTTCTAGACGGATAGAATTGAAAAGCAGAGATGTTATGTTAACCTTGGTTTGACCACACTTGGAGTTCTGATCTCCATGTTATAAAAAGTATAAAGAGACATTTGGAGAAACTACAAAAATAATTTACTCGAATGATACCAAAACTGAGAGGTTATACCTATCAGGAAAGAGTGAACAGGCTGGGGCTCTTTCCTCTAGAAAAGAGAAGACTGAGGGGTGACCTGATAGAGGTCTTCAAGATTATGAAAGGATTTGATAGGGTAGACGTAGAGAAGATGTTTCCACTTATGGATGGGCAAGACCAGAAATAGGGCCCATGAATATAAGATTGTCACTAATATATCTAATAGGGAATTTAGGAGAAACTTCTTTACTCAAAGAGTGGTGAGAATGTGGAACTTGCTACCACATGGAGTAGTTGAAGTGAATAGCATAGATGCACTTAAAGGGAAGCTAGATAAGTGCATGAGGGAGAAAAGAATAGAAAGATGTGTTGATGAAGTTAGATGAAGTAAGCTGGAAGGAGGTTCGTTTGGAGCATAAACACCAGCATTGACCTGTTGGGCCGAATGGCCTATTTCTGTGCTGTAAGTACTTTGTAATAATTTACTGTAAATACAAAAAAAACATAGACTATATAGTGTAATAGCAATAAGGAGAAAATATTTTCAGCGGCAGTAGGGTCGATAACCAGGGGACACAGATTTAAGGTAATTTGCAAAAGAACCAGAGTCGACATGTGGAAAAAAAATTTAGGCAGCGAGTTGTTGTGATCTGGAACGCACTACCTGAAAGGGTGTTGGAAGCAGATTCAAGAATAACTTTCAAAAGGAGATTAGATAAATACGTGAAGGGGAAACATTTACAGAGCTAATGAGAAAGAGTAGGGGAGTGGGACTAATTGGATAGCTCTACCAAATAGCTGTGTCATTCTATAATATAGACAACAACAACAACTTGTATTTATATAGTGCCTTTAATGTCGTGAAACATCCCAAGGCGCTTCACAGGAGTATTATGAGATTAAAAATTTGACGCCAAGCCACATAACGAGAAATTAGACCAGGTGACCAAAAGCCTGGTCAAAGAGGTAGGTTTTAAGGAGCGTCTTGAAGGAGGAAAGAGAGGTAGAGAGGCGGAGAGGTTTAGGCAGGGAGTTCCAGAGCTTGGTGCCTAGGTAACAGAAGGCAAAGCCATCAATGGTTGAGCGATTATAATCAGGGATCCTCAAGACGACAGAATCAGACATCTCGGAAGGTTGTGGAGCTGGGGGAGATTACAGAGATAGGGAGGGACAAGGCCATGGAGGGATTTGAAAACAAGGATGAGAATTTTGAAATAGAGGCGTTACTTAACTGGGAGCCAATGTAGGTCAGCGAGCACAGGGGGTGATGGGTGAGCGGGACTTGGTGTGAGTTAGGACATGGGCAGCCGAGTTTTGGATCACCTAGGGGTAGAAATTCACCTCCGCCCGAAACGGGGCACACCTACCGCTTTTTGCCGGTCATCACTGTCGCAATGGATACGGTGGCCATTGGAGCGAAATTCATAATTTTTGCTGAAAAAAAGGAGCGGAGCGATATTGGTGGCGGGAATTGACAGTTTGCAGCGGTGCGGGGTGCGGAGAGGCCGATTGGGCCGCGAAATTCAGCTGGTGCCGATTTACTGCAGGTTTTGCAGCTCGGCCCTGAGCAGGGAATCAGTTTGATTCGAAGGCATGGGAAATCCAGGAGGCGCTAGGCGGAACTGGAGACCCTCATCGAGGCAGATCGACTTGCACTGTGTTTGTTAGTGCCTGGAGAGAGATCATTGGGGAGGTCTCGGGGACCTCCATTCATGACCTCACCTCCACTCAATGCTGCAAAAGGCTCAATGATATAATTCATCTGATGAAAGTGAGTACATGTTCCCCCAACTCCTCACCTTTCACCTGCAAGACTCTCCTTCCCCTTCTCTTATTTCCAACCTTCACTGTATAGTCACTGAAGCAACATTTGATTGTTGAGGCCTCTATATATCTGTGTGCGTTCTCGCAATGGAGACACCATATCATGTCAGAGTTACACCTGCATGTAATGGACCCACACTTGCATTCATTGCTGAGGCCTCATGACACTGCTACTCAGCAAGCCTTATTTGCTTTGAGGCGAAGGTTTCTTACAACCATATTGAGCAACAGAGGACTAGTGGGGACAAGGCAGAGGTCCAGCAGCTCACTCATCTAGAAGAAAGGGTTCAGAGACTAATGGGCCCACATGTTGCCTTCCCTGTGGCCGCCGGACGTGTGGATCCCGCTGGGGGCAGCATCGGTAAGTGAAGGCCTTCCTTTAATGCCATCTCTCCCTGAAAGTGCCAGCACCTACCGCGCGTTTGCTTATGATAGTGTGCAGGCTGCATGGTGCTATGCCCTACCTCACCCTCACAGGAACCATTATGCTATTTAAGATTACAGATGAGACCCTGAGTGTAAGTCAAAGACAGGACAACAGTTTTGAGGGCACTGGCAGCCAAAGCTAGGGAGAGACCACTGATGCGAGTGGGGGGGCAAAGCCATGACGACACCCTAGAGGCCATTCCATCTCTTGGCGCCATGTCGGAAGAAGGCGCCATGTCGCCACGAGGAAGAGGGAAACACTGCTGGCAGTACCGCATCACTGCTTCCTACACTCGCACGCACCAGCTCAGATACTGGGAGTACGCAGTCGGGAATGTTAGACTTAGTAGAGGGGTCTGCACTGAGTGTTGCAGCGGGGCCTCGTGGGCTACAGTATGGTGAAGGGCAAAGGCAACCTTGGGTGCCATCTCTCCGGGCGGTAGGGGGGTGAGGTGGCAGGTGAGTTCTGCTATAGAGGACTCAGACAAGCCCATCGCTGTTGGGGCTTATGAAAGAAGGATGGAGGCCATGTATTCCCAGATGTTGGGGGCATTGGCAAGGATGCCCGAGAGCCTGTCGCAAGTGGTCAGGAGCGTGGAGGAATTTGGAGTCCTGCATTGTGGACAACTCTGCGCACAACATAGAGCCCATCATTGCCGGTGTGCAGGCGATGGCGGATTTCCAGAGAGACCGCGCGGATCCAGCTGTGATGCCGCATCTTGTTGATGATGTGGCAGCTGCCATTACAGCCCAGGCGCAAGTGACCGAGAGTATCAGTGCTGCTTTAGAGAGGATGGCCGCAGCCCTGGAAGCTCAGAATGCTCTTGTGCACTCCAGCCAACAGGCCAAGGAGCGTCTTACTGCTGTCATCTCTGGTGGCATCAAGACTGTGTCTGCTCTCATGCAGTCTCAGCTGGATGCCACGCAAACTATGACTGTTGCCATCACAGCTGGGTCCACCACGGTCCACGGGGAACATTTCGGTGTCGCGCCACACCACCGACCTATGCACCCTCAGATTGGTGCCAGTGGTAATGTGCTGCCCCAGGGGACTGGCGCAGGCTCCTAAGATCAGGATAATGATGTGCTCTCTCAGGATCACAACAGTCCTGACCCCAAATCTGTCAGACCGCCATTGCCGACAAGCATGGACTCGCCCAAGCCAAGGCCAACTGAACGCACTGAGGGTGCTACCCAGTCTGCAGCTGACCCTTTCAGGGCCAGAGCTGGTCGAGGGCATCCGAGAAGGACATCTGTAGTTTCAACACCTGAAACACAGCAGCCTTCCTAAACCCATGATGCAGCCACAGGGGAGATACTGCGGCATAGTTCCAGAATAGGCTTACAAAAGGGGGTTGGGGTAATATATTAGCATGGATAGAGGATTGGCTAATGAACAGAAAACAGAGAGCCGGGATAAATGGTTCATTCTCGGGTTGTCAATCTGTAACCACTGGGGTGCCACAGGGATCAGTGCTGGGACCCCAACTATTTACAATCTATATTAACGACTTGAATGAAGGGACCGAGTGTAACGTAGCCAAGTTTGCCAATGATACAAAGATGGGAGGAAAAGCAATGTGTGAGGAGAACACAAAAAATCTGCAAAAGGACATAGACTGGCTAAGTGAGTGGGCAAAAATTTGATAGGTGGAGTATAATGTTGAAAAGTGTGAGGTCATGCACTTTGGCAGAAAAAAATCAAAGAGCAAGTTATTATTTAAATGGAGAAAAATTGCAAAGTGCTGCAGTACAGTGGGACCTGGGAGTACTTGTGCATGAAGGTACAGCGAGTGATCAGGAAGGCCAATGGAATCTTGGCCTTTATTGCAAAGGGGATGGAGTATAAAAGCAGGGAAGTCTTGCTACAGTTATACAGGTATTGGTGAGGCCACACCTGGAATACTGCGTGCAGTTTTGGTTTCCATATTTACAAAAGGATATACTTGCTTTGGAGGCAGTTCCGAGAAGGTTCACTAGGTTGATTCCGGAGATGAGGGGGTTGACTTATGAGGAAAGGTTGAGTAGGTTGGGCCTCTACTCATTGGAATTCAGAAGAATGAGAGGTGATCTTATCGAAACGTATAAGATTATGAGGGGACTTGACAAGGTGGATGCAGAGAGGATGTTTCCATTGATAGGGGAGACTAGAACTAGAAGACATAATCTTAGAATAAGGGGCCGCCCATTTAAAACTGAGATGAGGAGAAATTTCTTCTCTCAGAGGGTTGTAGATCTGTGGAATTCGCTGCCTCAGAGAGCTGTGGAAGCTGGGACATTGAATAAATTTAAGACAGAAATAGACAGTCTTTTAAACGATCAGGGAATAAGGGGTTATGGAGAGCGGGCAGGGAAGTAGAGCTGAGTCCATGATCGGATCAGCCATGATCATATTGAATGGCGGAGCAGGCTCAAGGGACCATATGGCCTACTCCTGCTCCTATTTCTTATGTTCTTATGTTCTTATAAGAGAGGTTATAACGAGATGTACAAGGGTGAGAATTGATAACGTGTATGTTTTTTGCACCTTTCTTTCGTGTAATAAATCTTTATTATGTGTTCCCATATCTGTGCAGGTCTCTCATTTCACTGTGGGAAATGATGTGTGAAAGGGTTCATTGGGATTGCCATGGAGATGCAAAGATGAAGGGTGACATGGGCATGAACTCATCGGAAACGAGCAGCAATGAGATGGGTCTGC
This sequence comes from Pristiophorus japonicus, assembly GCF_044704955.1. NCBI lineage: Eukaryota > Metazoa > Chordata > Chondrichthyes > Pristiophoridae > Pristiophorus > Pristiophorus japonicus. The sequence goes on along the minus strand of NC_091977.1, from coordinate 235,665,868 downwards.
AATTCCCTTGCAGGGTTTGGATGGTGACGCCGCCTCATTTGTGCCCGGCGACCCACATCCTGGTCCTCCTCCTCCTCCTCCTCCTCCTCCTCCTCCTGCACTTCCTCCTCCTGGTCCTCCTCCTCAGGTGGTACTGCTGGCTCGTCCTCCAATGGCTGTGCCCTCATGATTGCCAGCTTGTGAAGCATGCAGTAGACGACCACGAATAGGGAGACCCACTCAGGCGAGTATTGCAACACTCCACCAGAGCAATCCAGGCAATGGAATCTCTGCTTAAGGATCCCGATGCGGTGCTCAATTAAGCAGCTGGTGGCTGAATGAGAGTCATTACTCAATTGCTGCGCAGCAGTCCTGGGATTGCGAAGGGGAGTCAGCAGCCAAGTGCAGAGTGGGTAACCCTTGTCTCTTATGAGGTGGCCGCAATCTTGGTTTGTGCCAGCAACATAACGGGCACAGGATGAAAGCATTGTGGCTGCTGCCAGAATACCGGGCATCAACTGCCATGATTTTGCGGTAGTGGTCGCACACCAGCTGCACGTTGATATCGACATCGCTGCCCTAAGCGAGACCCGACGGGCAGGGGAAGGCCAGCTCAAGGAACAAGGTGGAGGTTACACCTTCTTCTGGAAAGGGAAACCAGAGGAAGAACGTCACCTCCATGGAGTCAGCTTCACCATCAAACACGAGCTGGTCGACCGCCTCAAAGACTCCCCCTGCGGGGTTAACGAATGCCTCATTACTCTTCGACTCACCCTATCCCAGAATCAATGCGCCACAGTCATCAGTGCGTACGCTCCAACACTCGATGCAAGAGGTGAGACCAAAGAGGGTTTTTACTCCAACCTCGAAAAATCCCTGCCCCGCGTCCCCGCGGACGACAAACTGATCCTCCTCGGTGACTTCAACGCCAGAGTCGGCAAGGACACACCCCTCTGGGAAAGCGTGATTGTCAGAGAGAGGGTAAGGAAAGCCAACTCCAGCGGTACCCTACTCCTGACAAAATGTCTCGAACATAAACTTGTCATCACCAACACCTTGTTCTGCCAGAGGGACAAATACAAGGCATCGTGGCAACACCCTCGCTCCAAATACTGGCACCTGCTCGACTATGTCATTGTCTGAGCCAGGGATTGCAAGGATGTGCGCATCACCCGCGCCTTGACAGTAGCTGATGACTGCTGGATGGACCACCGATCCATCGTTGGCATCAACATAGCCCAAAAGCAGAGGGGACAAAAGAAGCAGTGCCGCAAAAAAGTCAATGCCAGGTAACTTATAGACCCAGCCAAGAGAGCCCTATACAGTCAGCGCATCACAGCTAACCTGGCGTGCCTTGATGACCCTGAGACACAGATTGCTTACAGTGCTTGGTCTGCCCTCCAGGCTTCCATAACCAGTGCCTGCAAAGAGATGCTCGGTCACTCAACCAGGAAACACCAGGACTGGTTTGATGAGAATGATCAGGAGATCCAAGAGCTAATAGATTGCAAGAGCAGGGCATTTCTGAGCCTTAAATAACAACCCAATGCGGGAGCAGCAAAGCAGCATTGCAGACGGCTCAAGACTGAGATCCAACAAAAAACCTGGGACCTAAGGAACAGGTGGTGGATGGAGAAAGCACAGGAGATACAGCAGCTGGCCGATAGCCATGATGATTCTTCAAGGCCACCTACGGTCCAAACACCCAAGGCCCCACCCCACTGCTGGCCAAGAACGGGGAAACACTCATCAAGGACACCGAGGCAGTCAGGACACGCTGGAAGGAGCATTTCGAAGATCTCCTGTAAGCGGGGTTGATCTCTATAAAGGGGTCAGATTCCCTTCTGACCAACTGGAGCGATTCGAATCGCTCCTACTCCTTTGGGTTCTGTACTCTGGATTTATTTGGGGGGTTGTGACCAAAGTGCAAAGGACACTAGCTTGATGCAAAGAACTTTGTTTTTTATTACAGTCAAGGTAATACAGGCTTACTACTCTAGTAAGAAAATACAAGGCCAAAATTACAATCACTCTAATAAAGAACAATACAAGGAAAGGCACAAGGTCAAACTTAAAATCACAAATCACTCGAATAAAGAACCATGCACTACACATTCAAAGGGGGGGTCACAGTAAATTATACCTCCCACCTCCCAATACTTAATTCTAGCTAGGTTAGACTCCAGAGCATGCAGGGACTATGATTATCAACCCTTTTTGATCGTTAACGGTAGATCGCGGTTGTTTTTCCCTTGCTACCACGTTGACTGTGGTCGGTCGCTGCTGCGATGGTAATGTTCTTCCTCCCTTTGGGACTTCAGGACTTCAAGGCTGGAGAAGTTAGTTTACAACTGTCGCGTTGGTTTCTCTCCTTGTCTTGATGACACAGCATAGTGTGGTACTAGTCTGTCAGTCAAAGTGTCATCTGAGGTGGTAGCAGCCTTGGAGCTACCTAGCAACCACCTAACCTCTGTTGAAAACAAGGGTAAGTTATACGATTTCAGTGTTCTAATCTTGCCGCCAAATCTGTTCAAAATCCTTTGTATAATTTTGGCGAGCTTGGTTCTTCTTTGTGATATTTTGTCGGGCTTGTTAAAAGTTGATATGTCTTGGGTGGGTTGATGTTTGAAAACTGCTTCCTGATGGAAATATTAGTTTGGTAATTGCAATGTCCTTTTGTGCTTAGTCTTTCGCATATAGGCTGGATTGGGCCTCTTTGTGATGTATATGCTGAAATGGTTGTCCAGACCCATGTTGATGGGTAGCTACCTCTGGGTGATTTTGTGATGTTAATGCCTCTTATGGAGAAGAATTTTTGAATACTCATTCTTCCAGACAGGTTAACTCAGTCCTCACACCCAGGTAGCTTCACATAATTAGTCTCTTGCTAGTTCCGTAGGTCCGCCCACAGCCTTGAGTTTGTCTTTTAAAATCCAAAATTCTATTAAAGTTCGTAGTTTCTTCCATAAGCACTTTAGAGTTCCAAACTTTTCGGTAGATAGTCCTAAATTAAATTTCCTTTTGAATGAGCCCAAACACTGGGGGGGTTCTTGTGAATTTTGCATTCCTTCACTCCTCAATCGAAACTCTGCCTTTGACTCGAGTCTTCTCAACTCCATCCTGCAGCATGCCACCTGCCACCACCTAAGTAAAACCCCAACACTGCACGAGGTAGAAAAAGCCATAAGATAGCTTAAGAACAACAAGTCTACGGGAGCGGGTGGAATCCCTGCTGAGGCACTGAAGTATGATGGAGAGGCACTGATGGCGTGAATACATGACCTCATCTCTCTCATCTGGAGGGAGGAGAACATGCCGGGAGATCTCAGAGATGCAGTGATTGTGACCATCTTTAAAAAAGAGGACAAGTCCAACTGTGGCAACTACAGAGGAATCTCCCTGTTATCAGCCACTGGGAAAGTCGTCGCTAGAATCCTCCTCAACCGTCTTCTTCCTGTGGCTGAGGAATTCCTCCCGGAGTCACAGTGCTGATTTCGTCCCCTATGGGGCACAACGCACATGATTTTTGCAGTGCAACAGCTGCAGGAACAATGCAAGGAACAGCATCAGCCCTTATACATGGCCTTTTTTGATCTTACAAAGGCCTTTGACACTGTCAACCGTGAGGGACTATGGAGCGTCCTCCTCCGTTTTGGATGCCCCCAAAAGTTCGTCACCATCCTCCACCTGCTCCACGACGACATGCAAGCCGTGATTCTTACCAACGGATCCACCACAGACCCAATCCACGGCCGGACCGGGGTCAAAAAGGGCTGCGTCATCGCCCCAACCTTCTTCTCAATCTTCCTCGCTGCCATGCTCCACCCCACAGTCAATAAGCTCCCCACTGGAGTGGAACTAAATTACAGAACCAGTGGGAACCTGTTCAACCCTCGCCGTCTCCAGGCCAGGTCCAAGATCACCCCCAACCTCTGTCGTCAAGCTACAGTACGCGGATGATGCCTGCATCTGCACACATACAGAGGCTGAACTCCAGGCCATAGTCAACATATTTACTGAGGTGTAAAAAAGCATGGGCCTTACGCTAAACATCCGTAAGGCAAAGGTACTCCACCAGCCTGTCCTCGCCACACAGCACTGCCCCCCCAGTCATCAAGATCCATGGAGCGGCCCGCGACAACATGGACCATTTCCCATACCTCGGGAGCCTCTTATCAACAAGAGCAGACATTGACGATGAGATTCAGTACCGCTTCCAGTGCACCAGTGCAGCCTTCGGCCACCTGAGGTAAAGAGTCTTTGAAGACCAGGCCCTCAAAACTGCCACCAAGCTCATGGTCTACAGGGCTGTAATAATCTCCGCCCTCCCGAATGGCTCAGAGACATGGACCATGAATAGACACCTCAAGTCACTGGAGAAATACCACCAATGATGTCTCCGCTAGATCTTACAAATCCCCTGGGAGGACAGATGCACCGACATTAGCGTCCTCGACTAGGCCAACATCCCCAGCATTAAAGCACTGACCACACTTGATCAGCTCCATTGGGTAGGCCACATTGTTCGCATGCCAGACACGAGACTCCCAAAGCAAGCGATCTACTTGGAGCTCCATCACGGCAAACGAGCCAAAGGTGGGCAGTGGAAACGTTACAAGGACACCCTCAAAGCCTCCCTGAAAAAATGCAACATCCCCACTGACACCTGGGAGTCCCTGGCCAAAAACCACCCTAAGTGGAGAAAGTGCATCCGGGAGGGTGCTGAGCATCTCGAGTCTCATCACCGAGAGCTTGCAGAAATCAAGCGCAGGCAGCAGAAAGAGCGTGCAGCAAACCTGTCCCACCCACCCTTTCCCTCAACAACTATCTGTCCCACCTGTGATAGGGACTGTGGTTCTCGTATTAGACTGTTCAGCCACCTAAAGACTCATTTTAAGAGTGGAAGCAAGTCTTCCTCGATTCCGAGGAACTGCCTATCATAATGATGATGGTAGGAGTGGAGTCTCTTGCAGTTTCTGAACAGCTCAGGATTGTTTCGTGGCGCTCTCGATGTGACGTGGGTGCAGTCTATTGCGCCCTGAATCCTGGGGAAGCCCTCAATCCTGACGAATCCGGTCTGCCACTGATACTCCCTGCTCATCGGGAAGGAAATGTAGTCGCTCCTTCGCTTATAGAGAGCATCTGTTACTTGACGGCTGCAGCTATGCGCGGCAAACTGAGAAATGTTCGATATGACTGCTGTAGCAGCTTGGAAAGAGCCTGGGGCATAGAAATTGAGCGCTCTGATCACTTTGGTTGCGACACCCACAGCTTTCCTCAGCCTTGTCTGAGGTTGGAGGTCTGGCTGCAGGAGATTGCACAGCTCCCTGACGATGTCCTTCTGGAATCAAAGTCTATGGAGACATTGGTCATCCGTCAGGTCCATGAACGAAAAAACTGCTGCCTGTAGACCCTTGCACGATAGGGCTTTCTCCCCCCACGTCTATGCTCACGTCTTCCTATGGCAGCTGCCTCATTGTCTTCTCCCTCATGCTCTTGCTGCTCCTCACCCTCTGCAGCCTGCTGCTGGCAAGCATATGCCTCCTGTGCATCCTGCCTTCTCTTGATTTCGCCCACTATCTGGTGCAGGGGATCAGCGTACCTGACCCTCCTCCTGATGGCAGGTCCTTCCTGGGCCACCTCTCTGGATTGAGGTCTGTCGCCATTGACATGGCCTTCTGCATGTTGGGCAGCCATGTCTGCTGCGTTCCTTGCCCGCTGCCCCTGGCGCCGTTGGAGACGGCACCGCCTTCTCCTGCATGCCGCCGCTGCCAACATTGAGCCCATTTCCTCTGCAAGCTCAAACTCCAATATGAGGGCTCTGTGTTGTTGAGATTGAGGACCCGAGCCCACTAGCACGCAATCCCGTTCTGAACAAGGAAACTGGCTTCAGCAGCAGATGAGCTGAGGCATGGGCGGAGATGGGCAATGTTACGGAGATGGAAATAGGTGGTCTTAGTTAAGCTGTGGATATGTGATCGAAAGTTCATTTCAGGGTCAAATGTGACACCAAGGTTGCGAACTGTTTGGTTCAGCCTCAGACAGAAGTTGGGGAGAGGGATGGAGTCAGTGGCTAGGGAACGGAGTTTGTGGCGGGGTCCGAAAACAATGGCTTCGGTCTTCCCAATAATTCAACTGGAGAAAATTTCTACTCTTCCAGAACTGGATATCTGGCTACGATTAGATAGATAAGAGTGGAACCAAGCAACAGCTTTACATAATAGAATTTTACCACAGCACCTGCATCCACATTAGATCAGCCTAGACAGACCTAAAGAAAGACTTGCATTTATATAGCGCTCTTTCACGACCTTACGGCATCCCAAAGCCCTTTACAGCCAATGAAGTACTTTTGATTTGTATTCACTGTTGTAATGTTGCGATTCAATTCACTATCACAAGCCACTTGAACTTTACTATGGTTTTTGACATCGTCAGTTGTGTTCCTGAATAATTCTTCCATAATTCCTACTGCAGGAAAGCAGCTCGCCAGCCCAATTTAGAATTCAATGCGGCATTCCAAACCAAACAGGAACAACATTGCTGATTTGAAACTTTTGAGACCAGAAAATCTATTCCTGGAACATGTGCTCTCGAGCAGAGATCTTGTTTTTCCCATGGGAGTGCTGAAAAGAACCTTTTTCTTTAAAACCCACTAACAAAATGTATCCACAGCTGTTGTACGTAACTCCACCAATCCAAGGTAATAAAAACATGCATTATCCCACTTTTGGCAGTAAGTTGCCCATCAAGTTGATTTATAACCAAACTAAATTAAAAGCTATATTTAGAATGCTTTGTTTAAAAAAATGTCATAGAAATATCGAAACATAGAAACATAGAAAATGGGTGCAGGAGTAGGCCATTCGGCCCTTCGAGCCTGCACCACCATTCAATATGATCATGGCTGATCATGCAACTTCAGTACCCCATTCCTGCTTTCTCTCCATACCCGTTGATCCCTTTAGCCATAAAGGTCACATCTAACTCCCTTTTGAATATATCTAATGAACTGGTCTCAACAACTTTCTGTGGTAGAGAATTCCACAGGTTCACAATTCTCTGAGTGAAGAAGTTTCTCCTCATCTCGGTCCTAAATGGCCTACCCCTTATCCTTAGACTGTGACCCCTGGTTCTGGACTTCCCCAACATCGGGAACATTCTTCCTGCATCTAACCTATCCAATCCCGTCAGAATTTTATGTTTCGATGAGATCCCCTCTCATTCTTCTAAATTCCAGTGAATATAAGCCTAGTCGATCCAATCTTTCTTCATATGTCAGTCCTGCCAACCCGGGAATCAGTGTGGTGAACATTCGCTGCACTCCCTCAATAGCAAGAACGTCTTTCCTCAGATTAGGAGAACAAAACTGAACACAATATTCAAGGTGTGGTCTCACCAAGGCCCTGTACAACTGCAATAAGACCTCCCTGCTCCTATACTCAAATCCTCTCGCTATGAAAGCCAACATGCCATTTGCCTTCTTCACCGCCTGCTGTACCTGCATGCCAACTTTCAATGTACCATGACATCCAGGTCTCATTGCACCTCCCCCTTTCCTAATCTGTCACCATTCAGATAATATTCTGCTTTCCTATTTTTGCCACCAAAGTGGATAACCTCACATTCATCTACATTATACTGCATTTGCCCACTCACTTAACCTGTCCAAATCATCCTGCAGCCTCTTAGCATCCTCCTCACAGCTCACACTGCCATCCAGCTTAGTGTCATCTGCAAACTTGGAGATATTACATTCAATTTCTTCATCTAAATCATTAATGTATATTGTAAATAGCTGGAGTCCCAGCACTGAACCTTGCAGTACCCCACTAGTCACTGCCTGCCATTCTGAAAAGGACCCGTTGATTCCTACTCTTTGATTCCTGTCTGCCAACCAGTTCTCTATCTACATCAATACATTACCCCCAATACCATGTGCTTTAAATTTGCACACTCATCTCTTGCGTGGGACCTTGTCAAAAGCCTTTTGAAAGTCCAAATACACCACATCCACTGGTTCTCCCTTGTCCACTCTACTAGTTACATCCTTAAAAAATTTTAGAAGATTTGTCAAACATGATTTCCCTTTCATAAATCCATGCTGAATTGGACCGATTCTGTCACTGCTTTCCAAATGTGCTGCTATTACATCTTTAATAATTGATTCCAACATTTTCCCCACTACCGATGTCAGGCTAACTGGTCTATTTTTTCCCTATTTTCTCTCTCCCTCCTTTTTTAAAAAGTGGGGTAACATTAGCTACCTTCCAATCCATAGCAACTGTTCCAGAGTCTATAGAATGTTGGAAAATGACCACCAATGCATGCATTATTTCTAGGGCCAATTCCTTAAGTACTCTGGGATGCAGACTATCAGGCCCTGGGGTTTTATCGGCCTTCAATCCCATCAATTTCCCTAACACAATTTCTTATCTTCATTAATCTTTTTCTCTTCACATATCTGTACAAGCTTTTGCAGTCAGTTTATATGTTCACTGCAAGCTTACTGTCGTAGTCTATTTTCCCCCTCCTAATTAAACCCTTAGTCCTCCTCTGCTGGATTCTAAATTTATTCCAGTCCTCAGGTTTGCTTCTTTTCCTGGACAATTTATATGCCTCTTCCTTGGATTTAACACTATCCCTCTTTTCCCTTGTTAGCCACGGTTGAGCCATCTTCCCCTTTTTATTTTTACGCCAGACAGGGATGTACAATTGTTGTAGTTCATCCATGTGATATTTAAATGTCTGTCATTGCCTATCCACCGTCAAATATAATTTGAATATAATTTGCCAGTTTATCCTAGCCAATTCACGTCTCACACCATCGAAGTTACCTTTCCTTAAGTTCAGGAACCTAGTCTCTGAATTAACTGTGTCACTCTCCAGCTTAATAAAGAATTCTACGATATTATGGTCACTCTTCCCCAAGGGGCCTCGCACATCCAGTTTGCTAATTAATCCTCTCTCGTTACAGAAGTCCCAGTCTCGGATGGCCTGCTCTCTGGTTGGTTCCTTGACATATTGGTCCAGAAAACCATCCCTTATACACACCAGGAAATCCTCCTCCACAGTACTGCTACCAGTTTGGGTAACCCAATCTATATGTAGATTAAAGTCACCCATGATAACTGCTGTACCCTTATTGCACATGTCCCTAATTTCCTGTTTGATGCCATCCCCAACCTCCCTAATACTGTTTGGTGGTCTGTACACAACTCTCACTAACATTTTCTGTCTTTTGGTGTTTCGCAGCTCTACCCATATAGATTCCACATCATGCAAGCTAATGTCCTTCCTTACTATTGTGTTAATCTCCTCTTTAACCAATAACGCTACCCACCTCCTTTTCTTTCCTGTCTATCCTTCCTGAATATTGAATACCACTGGATGTTGAGTTCCCAGTCTTGGTTACCCTGGAGCCATGTCTCCGTAATCCCAATTACATCATATCCGTTAACAGCTATCTGCACAGTTAATTCATTCACCTTATTATGAATGCTCCTCGCATTGAGCATCAGAGCCATCAGGCTTGTTTTTTTAACACTCTTTGTCCCTTTAGAATTATGTTGTAATATGGCCCTTTTTGATTTTTGCCCTTGATTTCTCTGCCCTTCACGCTTGTTTTTCTCCTTCCTACCTTTTGCTTATGCCCCCTTTTTACTTCCCTCTGCCTCCCTGCGTAGATTCCCATCCCCCTGCCATATTAGTTTAAACCCTCCCCAACAGCACTGGCAAACACTCCGCTTAGGACATCGGTTTCGGTCCTGCCCAGGTGCAGACCATCCGGTTTGTACTGGTCCCACCTCCCCAGAACCGGTTCCAATGTCCCAGGAATTTGAATCCCTCCCCCTTGCACCACTCCTCAAGCCACGTATTCATCTGAACTATCCTTCTATTCCTACTCTGACTAGCATGTGACACTGGTAGCAATCCTAAGATTACCACCTTTGAGGTCCTACTTTTTAATTTAACTCCTAGCTCCCTAAATTCAGCTTGTAGGACCTCATCCCATTTTTTGCCTATATTGTTGGTACCTATATGTACCATGACAGCTGGCTGTTCACCCTCCCCCTCCAGAATGTGCTGCAGCAGCTCCGAGACATCCTTGACCCTTGCACAGGGAGGCAACATACCATCCTGGAGTCTCGTTTGCAGCCACAGAAACATCTATCTATTCCCCTTGCAATAGAATCCCCTATCACTATAGCTCTCCCACTCTTTTTCCTGCCCTCCTGTGCAGCAGAGCCACCCATGGTGCCATGAACTTGGCTGCTGCTGCCTTCCCCTGATAAGCCATCTCCCGCAACAGTACCCAAAGTGGTATATCTGTTTTGGAGGGAGATGACCGCAGGGGACCCCTGCACTACCTTTCTTCCCCTGCTCTTCCTGCTGGTCACCCATTCTCTATCTGCTTGTGTAATCTTTACCTGCGGTGTGACCAACTCACTAAACGTGCTATTCATGACATCCTCAGCATCGCAGATGCTCCAGAATGAATCCATGCGCAGCTCCAGTGCCACAATGCGGTCTGTCAGGAGCTGCAGCTGGACACACTTCCTGCACACATAGTAGTCAGGGACACTGGAAGCGACCCTAATTTCCCACATAGCACAGGAGGAGCATGACATGGGTCTGAGCTCGCCTGCCATGACTTAACCCTTAAATTAATAATTTGGCAACAATCCCAAAGGTTTCTTACTGATATGAAAAGAAAAAGAAAAAGATAAAAATACTCACCAATCCACGAGTCAATCACTTACCCGCTTGGCTGTGACGTAACATTTCGATTTCTTTTTACTTCTTTGTTTACTTTGTGCCCTTGCTGCAGTTGGCCACCTCCCGATTGCTGCTGCTCCAAGCTGCCACTACACTTTGTAGTCCTGCGCCCGCTCCTCTCTCGTGATGCTGGCCTCCTCCCGACTGCCGACTAATCTCAGAATCATGTAGCTCAGAAGTGGGCCATTCGGCCCATCGTGCCTGTGGCAGCTCTTTGAAAATTAATCCCACTCCACTGCTCTGTCCCCATAGCCCTGCAACTTTTTCCTTTTTAAATACATATCCACTTCACTTTTGAAAGTTACTATTGAATCTGCTTCCACCACCATTTCAGGCAGTTAATTCAAGATCATAACAACTCACTGCATAAAAGAATTTGCCCTCAACTACCGTCTGAATTTTTTTTTGCAATGATCTTAAATTTGTAACCTCTAGTTACCGACCCTCCTGCCAATGGAAACAGCTGCTCCCCATCTACCCTATCAAAACCCCTCACAATCTTGAACACCTCCATTAAATCTCCCCTTTCTCACACATTCCTTGGAGAATATGCTTATTTTTGCATTATTGCATGCCTGAAGGCTGTGCAGGGGTACAGTTACAATACTAACAGTGCCTCCAACCCCTGTACCTCCCCATGTGGCCATTCCTCATAAGGTGTGCCTGGGCAGTGAGTATCACCAGTCTATTCGATCCTAGAGCACCTGAGATTGACCCTGCTCGCGCATAATGTCCACATGTGTGAGCATATTCCAACAGAGGTCGAAGGACAGCAGTTCAGAGCAGGAATCCTGATTGTTCTTTTCCCCCTTCTACAAAGGCCAATTGTAGTGCCTCTCTGCCAGACTGAGAGCAATTAAGTCAACGCAAGCCAGGGATAGAACCAGGAACCTGCCTTGTCTGTATGGTCCAGTTTCCCACCAGGTGGCGTATTCACCCGTTGAGCCGCACGGGGGACCATTCATCACGCTGATCTAATGTGGATGTGGGTGTTGTGGTAAAATTCTATTATGGTACAGCTGTAAAATTGTAACTACTTTGCAGTAAATTTCCAGCTTAAGCTATTTGTTGTTCCCACACCTTGACAGCAGAATTAAAAAGCAGTTTTGCATCAGGCTCATGTAACTGCAGAATTTTTTCTCCTCTGCAGCAGGCATTGCAACACACCACGGGGTAGAAATTTATCTTAGCCGGCAACACAAAACGGGCAGCATTGAATTGGCCGCTGATGAGGCTCTCCGGCCGATATTCAGCTCCTTTGACTTCAATAGTTCTTTATTAATCATTCATTTTTATCCATTTATTGCTAGGGAGGTGGAGTATTAAAGTAGGGAAGTCCTGCTACAACTATACAGGGCTTTGGTGCGACCACACTTAAAGCACTGCATATGGTTTTGGTCTCCTTATTTAAGGAAGGATATACTTGCATTGGAGGCAGTTCAGAGAAGGTTCACTCGGTTGACTCCGGTTCTGAGGGGGTTGACTTATGAAGATAGGTTGAGTAGGTTGGGCCGATACACATTGGAGTTCAGAAGAATGAGAGGTGATCTTATCGAAACATATAAGATGATGAGGGGACTCGACACGGTGGACGCAGAGAGGATATTTCCACTCATAGGGGAAACTAAAACTAGACATAGTCTCAGAATAAGGGGCCGCCCATTTAAGACGGAGATGAGGAGAAATTTCTTCTCTCAGAGGGTCGTTATTCTTTGGAATTCTCTATCACAGAGAGCTGTGGAAGATGATTCATTCAAGGCTGAGATAGACAGATTCTTGAACTATAGGGGAGTCAAGGGCTATGGGGAACAGGCGGGAAAGTGGGGTGAAAGCAGGAAAAAATGGTACAAAAACAAATGTAAAACCTCTTTATCTGAATGCAAGCAGCATTCGTAACAAAATAGATGAGTTGACGGCACAAATAGATACAAATGGGTATGATCTGATAGCCATTACAGAGATGTGGTTGCAAGGCAACCAAAGCTGGGAGCTTTCAGGGGCGCAGGTTGAACCTCCCTTATCCAGAACTCCCTTGTCCGGAAGCACCCCTCGTCCAAAACCATTCCCGGCCACCGGGTGACGCATGCGCAGAACTCCGACATGAATAAATTGAACAAATTGAAGTCCTTCCTCGCTGCCGACTTGCACAATCGCTGGCCTGACCCCGCGATCCACCGCCACACCCATGATATCGCTGCCGCACTCCCAGCCCCAAACCAGCCAATCCCGATATCCCCTTGCTCAGTACATGTACCATCCAATTTAACGTGACCAACCCTCAACTGGAAAAATCCCTTATCCATAATAGGCCAGGTCCCGAGGGTTCCGGATAAGGGAGGTTCAACCTGTATTTGAAAATTCGGAAGGACAGACAGAAAGGAAAAGGAGATGGGGTAGCTCTGTTAATAAAGCATGAGATCAGTGCATTAGTGAGAAATGATATTGGATCAGAAGATCAAGATGTAGAATCAGTTTGGGTGGAGATAAGGAATAATAAGGGGGAAAAGTCACTGGTGGGCATAGTCTATAAGCCCCCTAACAGTAGCTACACTCTTGGACGGAGTATAAATCAAGAAATAATGGAGACTTGTATAAAATGAATGGCAATAATCATGGGTGATTTTAACCTTTATATTGATTGGGCAAAGCAAATTGGCCAGGGTAGCCTTGAGGAAGAGTTCATAGAGTGTATCCGGGATAGTTTCCTTGAACAGTACATTGCGGAACCAACCAGGGAGAAGGCTATCTTAGATCTGGTACTGTGTAATGAGACAGGATTAATCAACAATTTTCCACTAAAGGATTCTCTAGGAATGAGTGACCATAACATGGTTGAATTTCAAATTCAGTTGGAGGGTGAGAAAGTTGGATCTCAAACCAGTGTCCTAAGCTTAAATAAAGGAGACTACAAAGGTATGAGGGCAGAGTTGGCTAAAGTGAACTGGGAAAATAGATTAAAGTGTGGGACGGTTGATGAGCAGTGGCAGACATTTGGGGAGATATTTCATAACTCGCAACAAAAATATATCCTAATGAGAAGGAAAGGCTGTAAGAGAAGGGATAACCATCCATGGCTAACTAAGGAAATAAGACATGGTATCAAATTGAAAACAAGGCCATACCATGTGCCCAAGACTAATGGGAGGTCAGAGGATTGGGAAACTTTTAAAAGCCAGCAAAGAACGACTAAAAAAATAATAAAGAGAGGGAAGATAGATTATGAAAGTAAACTAGCAGGAAATATAAAAACAGATTGTAAGAATTTCTACAGGTACATAAAAAGGAAAAGAGAGGTTAAAGTAAATGTTGGTCCCCGAGAGGATGAGACTGGGGAATAAATAATGGGGAACAGAGAAATGGCAGAGACTTTGAACAAATATTTTGCATCAGTCTTCACAGTCGAAGACACTAAAACCATCCCAATAGGGGATAATCAAAGGGCTAAAGGGAGGGAGGAACTTAATATAATCGCTCTTACTAGAGAAGTAGTACTCGGTAAAATAATAGGACTAAAGGTGGACAAGTCCCCTGTACCTGATGGCTTGCAGTCGAGGGACCTAAAGGAAGTGGCTGCAGAGATAGTGGATGCATTGGTTGTAATCCACCAAACTTCCCTGGATTCTGGGGAGGTCCCAGCAGATTGGAAAAACACAAATGTAACGCCCCTATTTAAAAAAAGAGGCAGACAGAAAGCAGGAATCTATAGACCAGTTAGCATAACATCTGTCGTTGGGAAAGTGCTGGAGTCCATTATTAAGGAAGCAGCAGCAGGACATTTGGAAAAGCATAATTCAATCAAGCAGAGTCAGCATGGTTTTATGAAAGGGAAATCATGTTTGACAAATTTGCTGGAGTTCTTTGAGGATGTAACGAGTAGGGTGGATAAGGGGGAACCAGTGGATGTGGTGTATTTGGATTTTCAGAGGCATTCGATAAGGTGCCATATAAAAGGTTACGGCACAAGACAAAAGTTCACAGAGTTGGGGGTAATATATTAGCATGGATTGAAGATTGGCTAACTACAGAAAACAGAGAGTTGGGATAAACGGGTCATTTTCCAATTGGCAAAAAGTAACTAGTGGGGTGCCGCAGGGATCAGTGCTGGGGACTCAACTATTTACAATCTATATTAATGACTTGGATGAAGGGACCGAGTGTAATGTAGCCAAGTTTGCTGATGATACAAAGATGGGTGGGAAAGCAAGTTGTGAGGAGAACACAAACAATCTGCAAAAGGATATAGACAGGCTAAGTGAGTGGGCAAAAATTTGGCAGATGTAGTATAATGTAGGAAAATGTGAGGTTATCCACTTTGGCAGAAAAAAATAGAAAAGCAAATTCTAATTTAAATGGAGAAAAATTGCAAAGTGATGCAGTACAGAGAGACCTGGGGGTCCTTGTGCATGAAACACAAAAAGTTAGAATGCAGGTACAGCAAGTAATCAGGAAGGCAAATGGAATGTTGGCCTTTATTGCAAGGGGGATAGAGTATAAAAGCAGAGAAGTCCTGCTACAACTGTATAGGGTATTGGTGAGGCCACACCTGGAGTACTGCATGCAGTTTTGGACTCCATATTTAAGGAAGGATATACTTGCATTGGAGGCTGTTCAGAGAAGGTACACTGGGTTGATTCCGGAGATGAGGGAAGATAGGTTGACTTATGAAGATAGGTTGAGTAGGTTAGAACTATACTCAGTGGAGTTCAGAAGAATGAGAGGTGATCTTATCAAAACATATAAGATAATGTGAGGGCTCGACATGTTGGATGCAGAGATGATGGGCCCAATTTTGTCCATGACTTGCTCCAATTTTTTTGGAGTAAGTTGTTTTTTCTGGTGTAAATTAAAAAACACCATTTTCCCCAATAAACTTGCTCCAGAGTAACTCAGTTAGGTACGATTTTTGGGTTTTTTTTTCAAAAGGGGACATTCCAAGCCACTTACACCAGTTTTGGCCATTTATGCCTCTTTGGCCAGCTAAAACTTACTCCAAATTAACTTAGGTCAGCGTATGTGGCCAGCTCTGAAAAACATTGCGGGCAGTTAAGAATTCGGCGCAGGTTAGTACATTTAAAGCACCAAGACTTACAAAGCACTAAACAAAGCACAAAAATAAGCATTCAAAACAAATAAAAAATACAATGAAGCTGAGAGGACCTGCACCAAGACTTACAAAGCACTAAACAAACCACAAAAAGTAATAAGCAATCAATCAATAACAAATAAAAAATACAAGTCCTACCTTTATGCCAGAAACAAGATTTTTTTAAGTTCCCCTCCCCCTCCACCGATCAAAACACTCTTTCTCCCCCTCCCCCATTAAAACTCTCCTCCTCCCCCCTCCCCCACCCCAATCAAAACTCTCCTCACTAAACAAAGCACAATCATCAATAAATAAAAAATAAAACTCAAGTCCTACCTCGGCCCGGGAAGTCAGCGGGCCAGCCGGCCGGCCGGTGTAGGAGGCCACTTGGCCAGGGATAGGGGCTGTGGGCATTGGGTCCTGCTCACAGCCTTCAGGACATGCTGGGAGGGTGAGGAGCATGCGCGCAGACTTCACTGTGCATGTGCGCAGCTGCTGGCAGTGTTTCCTGCGCTGGGCTGTTGCTCCGCCCCCCACTGCACTATGTACGCCATGTTGGGACACCGGAGACTTGGCAGTGTGGGCAGGATGGGGCTACTTTTTTTTGGCGCCGTTTCCAGTGCGCAAAGTCGGCGCATTTAGGGTAAATGCGCCGAAAAAAGGGGTTGGGGAAAATTGGGCCCGATATTTCCATTCATAAGAGAAACTAAAACTAGGGGGGCATAGTCTCAGAATAAGGCTCGCCCATTTAAAACTGACATGAGTAATTTCTTCTCTCAGAAATTGTAAATCTGTGGAATTCTCTACCCCAGAGAGCTGTGGAGGCTGGCTCATTGAATGTATTTAAGGTGGAGATAGACAGATTTTTGAGCGATAGGGGAATAAAGGGTTATGGAGACAGGGCAGGGAAGTGGAACTGAGTCCATGATCAGATCAGCCATGATCTTATTAAATGACTCGAGGGGTCAAATGGCCTACTCCTGCTCCTATTTCTTGTGTTCTTGTGAAAGTGGAGTTGAGGCCAAGATCAGATCAGCTGTGATCTTATTGAATAGTGGAGCAGGCTTGAGGGGCCAAGTGGCCTAATCCTGCTCCTATTTCTTATATTCTTATGTTCTTATGTTCATGGGATCTGGGCGTCGTTGGCAAGGCCAGCATTTAATACCCATTCCACATTGCCCTCGAGAAGGTGGTGTGAGCTGCCTTCTTTAATACAATGGAGTGGCTTGCTGGGCCATTTCGGAGAGCAGTTAAGAGTCAACCACATTGCTGTGGGTCTGGAGTCACATATAGGCCAGACCAGGTAAGGGTGGCAGATTTCCTTCCCTGAAGGACATTAGTAAACCAGATGGGTTTTTATGCCAATCCATTAGTTTTATGGTCACCTATGCTGATACTAGCTTTTTATTCCAGGTTTTTTAATTTAATTAATTGAATTTAAATTCCCAGCTGCCGTGATGGGATTTGAACTCGTATTTCTCGGGTCATTAATAAAGGCCTCTGGATTATTAGTCCAGTAACAACAACAACAACAACTTGTATTTATTAACATAGTGAAATGTCCCAAGGCGCCTCACAGGCATATTATGCGATAAAGGATTTGACACCGAGCTGCACTGGTGACCAAAAGCTTGGTCACAGAGGTATGTTTTAAAGAGCGTCTTGAAGGAGGAAAGAAAGGTAGAGAGGCGGAGAGGTTCAGGCAGGGAGTTCCAGAGCTTGGTGCCTACGCACTAGAAGGTATGGCCAACATTGGTTGAGCAATTATAATCAGGGATGCTCAGAAGGGCAGAATTAGAGGAGCGCAGACATCTTGGGGGATTGTGGGGCTGGAAGAGATTACAGAGATGGGGTGGGGCGGGGGGGGGGGGGGGGTGGCGAGGCCATGAAGGGATTTGAAAATAAGTAACATAACCACTATACCACTGAGCTGTATAGTAATTTTGCCACGCCTGAATTTCCTCGCTCGTTTATGCCTGTCGATTGATCCCTGTCCCCGAACACATCTTGGCTCGTTACAATGGCTTCACCCCAAGGCCAAAAGGTTTTACACGTGAATTTCCTGCAAAACAGGTGTAAAATTAAGCTCAGAATTTTGGGTGCAACAGAAAATAAATGTTTCATTGTGAATTTTGAGCTTTTTAAATAAAAGGCTTTCCCTCATTGAGGTCTGCTCTGTATTTTCTGTTTCTTTAAATGCATTTTTATGGGATCAGTATGAGCCACATTAAAAATTGAAAAGCTTCCCTGATTGCATATTCTTAAACAAGCTTTGCCTGATGTGAATGATAGATGGATGGCTCGAAGCTTTAATTTTCCTATTTAAACAAGGATACACGTGTGGGCTCAGCACTTTCCTCTGGTTTCCATTGGTTACGCTGATTTCTTCTTGTTTAC
The DNA here is from genome assembly GCF_044704955.1 of Pristiophorus japonicus. Taxonomy (NCBI): domain Eukaryota; kingdom Metazoa; phylum Chordata; class Chondrichthyes; family Pristiophoridae; genus Pristiophorus; species Pristiophorus japonicus. The sequence goes on along the minus strand of NC_091977.1, from coordinate 235,647,630 downwards.
GCTGATTTTCATGTTCCAGTGTATGACGTCAATGAGATTGGTAAGAAATTTTTGGGGTGTAAATAAGCTTCGGCAAAATGGGTGCACGAATGGGCCTAATTTCGGATTTAATTCCCCGATTACACCTGCACAGGAAATTCCACCCCCTGTTGCCTGTCACCTTCTTTCAGAAGTGAGGTTATTAAACACTGAACACCTCGAGTCTCAACGTCGAGAGCATGCAGAAATCAAGCGCAGGCAGCGGAAAGAGTGTGCGGCAAATCAGTTCCACCCACCCCTTCCCTCAACGACTATCTGTCCCACCTGTGACAGAATCTGTGGCTCTCGTATTGGACTGTTCAGCCACCAAAGAGCTCACTTCAGGAGTGGAAGCAAGTCTTCCTCGATTCCGAGGGACTGCCTATGATGATGATGATGATGATATTAAACACTTCTACACACAAAGGTTGGTAGAGGTTTGGAACTCTCTTCCGCAAGAGGCAATTGATGCTGGGTCAATTGTTAATTTAAATGTGAGATTGATAGATTTTAATTTACCAAATGTTTTAAGGAATGTGGAGCAAAGACAGGTATATGGAGTTAGGTTACAGATCAACCCTGATCTCATTGAATGGCAGAGCAGGCTCGAAGGGCTGAATGGCCTACTCCTGCTCCTATGTTCATACAGTCCTATGTTCTGATTGAATTGAACTCAAATAAGGTAAGCAATAGTTAAAGTGGAATTTGTCAAGAAAGGCTACCTAATCACCCATATAAACTTTGACCTCACAACTTTTGACCACACCTGCTCAGGAGAGGCGGGTGACCTCATTGAAATATTTTACTGCTCGTTTAGAGGTTTCAATTTTAACTGGTTATGCACGTGATTCGTGGACCTCGGGAAACTCACCTGTGGAGGGGAGGTGGGAGCTGAATGGTCATTGTGCTGCTTCATTAAGTGACAGCTGGAAAAAGCACATAAATACTCACACCTTGCCGACATATTCCTTGCCTAAGGGAAAGGCTTTTACTGACTATTTTGTGCAGAGATTTAGCTTTCAGGAGTTCGCAGGTGATTTCTGCAACCTCGGAAACCGCTCTCACTACATTGCAAAGCACTCTCTGTACATTGGAGGTTTGCCTCTGATCTCCACTTTACCTGGCATCTATTGGATCAGAAAGGATGTCGCTTATGCTGCCTCACCTTGGACCTCAGAATTGGACCAAGGTGAGCCCCTTGCATTGGGATGGCCAGAACACATCAAAATCGGTCGGTGCGCTCCATTTCGGGCAGTGGGCAATTTCAGCCCCTTTTAATTGCGGCTATTGAGTTAAACGCTCAGTGCAGAGCGTGCTGTTCAAATCTTCGGGTTCCTGACCCACTACGCAGCCCGCACGCACCAAACCCGACTCCAAGGTAAAGATTCTAGTCAACATATCAGGTCAATGATCTTTCATCAGAACTTTCAAATGTCATCATGAGCATTTGCATATGCAGTTGAAAACAATACTTAAGATTCACGCGCATTAGCAGTGCTCAGTATGTGAATTTGCATCTTTAAAAGAGCTGTCCAATTAGTCCCACTCTCTCTGCTCGTTCCCCATAGGCCTGCAAAATGTTCCTTATATTCCCTTTTGCAAGATATTATTGAACCTGCTTCCACCACGCTTCCAGGCAGTGCATTCCCGATCATAACAACTCGCTGCATGTAAAAATAATTCTCCTCATCTCCCCTCTGGTTCTCGTGCTAACTAATTTCAATCTGTGTCCTCTAGTTACCGACCCTCCTGCCAGTGGAAACATTTTCTCCTTGTTTACTCTTATCAAAACTCTTCATGATGTTGAACACCTTCAAAAGGGCAGCCAAGTGTCCTGCTGTCAAGCATCTGATACTCTGTAACTAGAAACCATTACGGTTTGGGATAACCTTTTCCCCATTTCTCCCTCTCTCTTTGTAAGTTCCATTTGCTACAACAGTATGTGGGAAATCAGGACATGTAGGGAGCCGTTAGCACAAACCCATGCCTTACCATTCTCTGGCATGGCAGTTTTCAGCATCCTGTACCTTTAAAATGCAATTACCATTAAACATTTTGCTTTAACCAGTGCCAAGATGAGGATTCAAGCTTGACGTATGGTGCGTTGGGTTTTTGACACCCAAAATATATGCTGTATTACAAGGTGGATCAGATTTTAATGTGCAAGACAGCCAACAGAGAGGGCCAATTATGTTATTTCAGAAAGACCACAGCATCTGTGAGAGATGGCTGCTCAGTTCTGTCACTTCTAAAATAATCTACGTATTCTAACTTTTAAGACTTTTAAATGGATTAGTAAACGGATTAGTACTATGGAAAGATTTTGGGGGGGAAATTGCCCCGTTCTTTAAGAGGGTAAGGCCTTTCCAACTGGGGGCAGGCAGCGGGGCTGACCCGTCCGCAATTGCCCCCTGGGGCAGGGACGGCAGAAACGGGTTTCCACCACGCCCCGTGTTTCCGCCCCACCTGGCGCGCCGACCCCTTACCGCCCGCTGGCGACCCTGCGGGGGAAAATGCTCCGTTGGAGCGCGGGCACAGCTGGTCAGTGCCCCTGACAGATACACGCGGTGGGAAGCTGCCAGTGGCTGGGTGGTGCAGCCGCCCTTAAAGGGGAGGGTGCAACGCCGTGGCTGCCATTTGTTTTAATTGTCGGCCAACTCCTGAGTTGCCCTGACAATGGCTGCCGCTGGTGCCAATGACACCCCTCTTGGATGCCGGGCCGCTGGCCCAGTCAAAATCCTCCCTGGTAGTCCAGTGGGCTTCACATAGGCCTCGCAGCATCCCTCCCCTTTAATGAAAGGGAGGGATGTTGCGACACGTCAGTGCCATGCAGCACATCCGTGTTGCGTTGATGTCATCACCCCCACGCTGATGCTCACCACCCCGCTGCTGATCTGAACCCATCCTGATGCTGCCTCATACAGCGTTCCAAAGCATTGGGAGGTGGTGTCAGAGTTAAAGAGCCAAATTTTCCAGATCTTCTCTCTAACTCCCGCCTGGCGGTAAATCTTCAGATAATTGGAAGTGCCCTCCCCAATTTCCTGCTGATGACAATTTCGGCCCTTTATATTTATGTACACTTTTCACGACATCAGGACATCCAGAATGCTTTATAGCCAGTGTAGTCACTGTTGTAAAGAAGGAAATGTGGCAGCAAATATGCGCACAGCAAGATCCCACAAACAGCACTGTGATAATGACCAGATAATTTGTTTTTAGTCAGGGCACAATATATAGATTATAAGATCAATAATGATTTAAATATTGGATAAATACAACAACAATATTTTGCATTAATATAACACATTTAATGGAGAGAAACATCCCAAGGTGCTTCACAGTGGTGAGAGGAAAATTGATGCTGAGGCAAAGAAGAGATTAGGGGAGATGACCAAAAGGTTGGCCAAAGAGGTAGGGTTTAAGGAACATCTTAAAGGAGCAGAGAGGGTCGAAGAGGTTTAGGAGGTCCAGAGAGTGGGAGCTAGGCAGCTGAAGTTATGACCGGCAATGGTGAAGTGAAAGGAGGCAGGGATACTCAGGAGTCTGGAGTCAGAGGAATGGAGAGATCAGTAGAGAGTTATGGGCCGAATAGGGGTTACAGAGATCGGGAAAGGTGAGGCCATGGATGGATTCAAAGACATGGACAAGGATTTTAAACGTGAAGAGTTAGGATGAAGGTTAGGGTTGGGGAATCGGAAGCGTATATAGACAGGTGAGGACAGGACCGATGGGTGAATGAGACTTTCTGCAGGTTAAAATATGAGTAGCAGAGTTTTGGAACTGCTGGAGGTTATAGAGGGTGGAAGATGGGAGGCCAGCAAGGAGAGCATTGAAATAACCGAGCCAGGAGGTGACCAAGGTATGTATAAGGGCTTCAATGGTCAACTGACTGAGGTAGCAGTAGAGGTGAAAGTAGGCAGTGATAGAGAGAACATAGGATCAGAAACTCTGCTCAGATTCAGATAGGACACAGAGGTTGCAAGAAGTCTGGTTCAGCCTGAGGCAGCATCTGGGGAGGGGACATGGAATCATTGGCAAGAGAGCAAAGTTTGGGGACTATACTCTCTGGAGTTTAGTGAGAAGTAATCTCATTGAAACATACAAGATTCTGAGAGGGTTTGACAAGGTAAATGATGAGAAGCTGTTTTCCCTGGTTGGAGAGTCTAGAACTAGGGGTCATAGTCTCAGGATAAAGGTCAGCCATTTAGGATGAGATGAAGAGAAATTTCTTCACTCAGAAGGTTGTGAATATTTAGCACTCTCTACCCCAGAGAGCTGTGGATGCTCAGTCATTGAGTATATTCAAGGCTGAGATCGATAGATTTTTGGACACTAAGGGAATCAGGGATATGGGGATAGTGCGTGAAGGTGGAGTTGAGGTAGAAGATCAGCCATGATCTGATTGAATGGCAGAGCAGGCTCGAGGGGCTGTATGACCCTATTTCTTAGTTCTTACATGGCAATGGTTTCCAACTTGCCAATATTTTGCTGGAGGAGTACGAAGTCTCAACCAAGACGGGAGGCCAGACGAGCAGACTGAAGCAGAGAGACATTGAAGGGCTCACGAGAGGTGGTGGAAAGGCACAGCTGTGTGCCATCAGTGTACATGTGGAAGCTGACCCATTGGATGAGGAAGGGAAAAGTCCAAGGATAGATCTTTAAAGGATCTGTAGGTGACAGTGTGGAGTGGGAAGAAAAGCCATTGCTGGAGATGTTGAAAGATTGTCGATCCATTTTGCATCCGAATCAAGGTCCAATTTCACCCTCAACAATCCTAGTTTAAACAAAAGTCAAATTTACACTCCCTAATACTTTGTATGCTGTTATTAGCCTGAGCTCTATATTGTATAAGGTAATGATTAAAAGCCCAGTTGCCGCTGCTAGATTTGCTGATAAGGTTTGCTCAAGAAAGAATAATCTCAGGCACATTAACCTATTTCTATAACAATTGAAGGTGTTGACGATGACTTGGAGTTCGGCCTCTGAGTGTGCACAGACGCAAGCATCGTCCGCGTACTGTAGTTTGATGACAGAGGATGGGACGACCTTGGATCTAGCCTGGAGGCGACGTAGGTTGAACAGGTTCCCATTGGTTCTATAGTTTAGTTCCACTCCAGCGAGGAGCTTGTTGATAGTGAGATGGAGCATTGCAGCAAGGAAGATAGAGAAAAGTGTTGGTGCGATGACGCAGCCCTGCTTGACCCCGGTTCGGACGTGGATTGGGTCTGTGGTGGATCCATTGGTCAGGATCACGGCTTGTATGTCGTTGTGGAGTAGGCGGAGGATGGTGACAAACTTTTGGGGGCAGCTGAAATGGAGGAGGACACTCCGTAGTCCCTCACAGTGTCAAAGGCCTTTGTGAGGTCATGTACAAGGGTTGATGCTGTTCCCTGAATTTCTCTTATAATTATCGCTTGGCGAAAATCATTGCCATTGTCAACAACCTTACCGAGGCGTATGAAAGCATGGGCCTTATGCTAAACATCCGTAAGACAAAGGTCCTCCATCAACCCGACCCCAGTCACAGTGTAAGAATTCGTCGAAAACATCGACAGCAAAAGCATATACTTTTGGACTTAAAGTTTTGGACATTGCTTGGACAAATTTAGCTGTTACTGCAGCAGGACAGGCAGCCTGAAGTGGGATAGATCCAAAGATGTCCCACAGGAATACAGATCAGGTGGAATGGAATCAATGGCTGAAATGGCAGGAAGATGGTTGATGGACAGGCCCCTTTGTCATGCAATCAGTGAGAGATCAACAAGATGGTTGGTGCTCAAGACACAAAGGAAAGCTTTTCGACCACCCAGACCTGTTGGAGCCTTATCCAGGAATCAGCCCAGTAACAAAGGAACAGGCTGAAGACATGATTTTGCTTTTTCAGTGAAGGACAGTTGAACTTTTGGTGCGAGAAGAAGCATTTTGCAGGTATAAGAGTGGCAGGTTTTGGCTGCCATCTCTCTCTCTCTCTCGCTCTCTCCCCTCGTCTACGTCTGCTTGTGTCATTCAACACACAAGGACTGAGCACTCCGTCTGGGACACCAGAGACACCATCTATGAGCAAAGAGCCTCGCTTTTTCGACTGGGAAGCTGCCTTGAGACTGGACCTGAATACCACAGATTGGTACAGAACCAGAAGATACGCCTCATCGGGAAAAGCAGTGAGTAAGCCAGAGGGGTAATTGGTGAGCATTTATCCCAGCCCACACATCATTAAGACCACTGAAAGGGTGTCGGGTGTCCCAATCAAGCCTTAGGAGTTTTAATGGGAAGGTTTTAGCACGGATCATAAGCGTATGCACATTCTGTTGGACAGATTCGGTGGTGCACTTTTGAATCCGAGCAGTGGTGTTTTAGTCATGGGTACTTCGCGTTAGGGACCTGTTCAGATGGGCCAGGGTTGTGTGTTGTACTGTGATTGATTGTCTTACACCACCAGGGTGTGTTTTACTGGGTGCAGGTGTGTGCTTTAACTTGAATAAAAGCATTGTGATGGCTGAGACCGAAAGATCTGGCGATAACTCTGTATTTCTGTTCATCACTATAATTCTGGTATCTCGAACTGTTATAAGAGGGGGTGATTCGAAACCACCAGGGGCTAAACCACTTACCGATTCTGGCGACTGGCGGCAGGACATCAGTATTTGAGTGAACAGACTGTTATGGAAGATCTCAAAGTCAAGAGATTGGCAATGGGTGATAGGATTTCCTCGTACGTATTCAGAAAAATTAATGTAACAGAGCAGTAGGTGTTGCGGACTGAGAGTCCGGAGGACTAAGCTGCAGAGTGGACAGGGGGTAAGGAGCACAAAAAGGCAAAAGAAAAGGCTATTTGGTTCCTGTGTTTGCAGAAGCAAATCCAGCTGCTCAAGAAGCAGGTTGGGAAGCTTAAGGCAGGGCTCCAAGAGTCAGAGCAGCAGTCAGCCGCAAGGGCCACAGTGGAGAACAGATTAGTGGATGAGTTACACGAGGAGAGGCAGGAAAGGCGTACTCAGGAGGAAACCTCCTGTAACATCGGAGAGTACCTGCAATGCCAGGTCACCGAGGCCAAGCTCAACGAGCCAGCTGTACAGGAGGAGAATGCCCACTTAACGGGTAAAGTTGACGGGTTGGAGGGGCAACTGAGAGATATTAAGACAGCTTACAGGGTAGCTAGCGGGAGGGGGTTTGAGAGTGGGAATCACGGGCCCTGCCAAGAAAAAATCCAAAGCTTGATTCAAGCTCTATCCAAAGCCAAAGGCATAGTTTGCTTGATGGCCCCGGGGAAGCTCGGGTGGACTGGGAAGAGGAAGGTGAAGATAGAGAGGATTGAGGGCAGGGTAGTGACATCCGACCACCGCTTGAAGCGCCAAAGGGGCCGATGTGGCCCATACAGCAGTAGACATCCGGCCCACCTGTAGATGGTGCAGGTCAGGGCGTGCTGCAAAGCGATTTTGTGGTTCCATTCACCACCTCACAGCTGCAGAATATGATCTCGGGGTGCCCAAGTTAAAGAAAGAAGGGGTCCCCCTCAGTTCACTTCACCGAGGTGGACCAGTTTGGGGGGAATTAACGGGTGTAGTGAGGCCGAGACTCACAAACTGTTGCTGTTTTCCCTGGATAGGAAACTGTATCAGGCCCTGTCTGCCAAGACTAAATGGGGACAGGGGACCATGGCCCGGCTTAAAGGAGGATATCCTGAGAGCCATGGGTCACACCCAGAATAGTCCATTCTCTCGGGTAGAGAGGACACTGCAACTGGCAGGGGAAGCACCTCAGGCATTCGCGGACAGGCTCTGGCCCGTCTACGAAATGGCCGTGGGTGGAAAGCTCGACAGAGCGCAGTTGCAGGGGGGGGGGGGCCGAGAAATCATTGGTTCAGGACCCTCGTGGCAAGCAGTTTGTCACAAATAAGGGTAAAAGCGGAGGCCTGGTTTGACTCCGAGGACCTCACGAATACAGAGGCCGGAGTGCTCCGCCACATGAGCCTGGCTTTTAAAACCGGCTCAGAGGAGGAGGTCAAACCAAGTAAGGGCAAGGTACATGAAATGAAGGCCAGTGAGGCTAGTAAAAAGGAATGGCATCAGGAAGGGGTTAGCACAGGGAAGGCTAGGATGTGTTTCAGTTGTGGGAAGACGGGACACTGGAGGAGAGACTGCCTGGCCCCGAGGAGGGGTCAAGGTAAAGGGGATCCTCCAGTGCCTAAGACGAAACCTGTCGAGGCGAAGGGACCGGCTGCGCAACAATTTGATATTCTGGTGGCCGTCCTTCAGACAGTTTTTGTGCCAGAGCAGGGAAGGCTAACCATCATCATAGGCAGTCCCTCGGAATCGAGGAAGACTTGCTCTTAAAATGAGTCCTTAGGCAGCTGAAAATTACGACAATCACAATCCCTGTCACAGGTGGGACAGACAGTCGTTGAGGATAAGGGAGGGTGGGACAGGTTTGCCACACAATCTTTCCACTGATTGCGCTTGATTTCTGTATGCTCTCGGTGATGAGACTCAAGGTGCTCAGCGCCCTCCCGGATGCACTTCCTCCACTTTGGCCAGGGACTCCCAGGTGTCAGTGGGGATGTTGCACTTTTTCAGGGAGGCTTTGAGGGTGTCCTTGTAATGTTTCTTCTGCCCACCTTTGGCTCATTTGCCGTGAAGGAGTTCTGAGTAGTGCGCTTGCTGAGAGCAGGGAAATCCCGACCGCTCCAGTAATCCCACCACTCTGACTAGCGCTCACCCAGCCTGAGTACCTGTGTTCGCTCACGTACGATGAGTGGAGTAGACCATGTGTGAAGATGGGGGTGGAGAAGGTAGAGGGGAAGTACTTGGTTGACATCGGAGCTTCGAGCACGGTGATCCATGCGAGTAACCCGACCGATTCACTCTGGTCCAGCAAGGTTCCATTCAGTCTGGTGGGGTTCACGGGGAATGAGCAGGCAGGGGCAATGTCCAGGCCGTTAGCCATAGATTTAGGATCCCTCCACACCAGGTGGGAATGTGTCCTAATAAAGTGGGAATAGCCAGGGTCTGGAGTCCTTGTGCCCGACTTTATGTTAGCCCACAGGATTATAGTGGATTTGAGGAATCACTGCCGTTGGGGAGCAGTGGGTTCCGATAAGGAGAGAGAGATTGTAGTGATCCCAAGGAAAGGGGAAGGAAAAGGCAACATGTGTACCATGAAGCCGAAGAGGACTGAGCGCAATTGGTCAATACTACACCGGCCAAGTACCAGGCGTACACGCGGGACAATCTCGCATCGATCGCCACACACTAGCACGACTGTGGTAGGGTGACGGGGGTGGAAGTCAGAGTACAGGGGAACCCCATGTTATGGCCACAGAAGCAGTACAGTTTCCCCAGAGAGGCAGAGGCCGACTTGGAGATGGCACTGAGATCCCTGGTAGCACAGGAAATGTTGAGGCCCATAGCCACATACCTGAACTCGCCACTTTGGCCGGTTAGGAAACCGGACCAGTCGTGGAGAGCCACCGTGGACTATCGGGTGCTCAACAAAAACATCCCAGCCTGCACGCCCACAGTCACGGCCGTAGGTGATCTGATATTCCAGCAACCACAACCACATTTACGGTGCTGGACATTTCAAACAGATTTTGGTCGATTCCCCTGAAACGGGAAGACCAGTACAAGTTTGCCTTCACTTTTAAAGAACAGCAGTACACATGGACATGCCTTCCCCAGGGATTTCATAACAGCTCCTCCATATTCCACCAGTGTATGGCACTCGTCTTAAAGGGTTTCAGCAGGCCCCAGCAGTTGGTGCAGTATGTGGACGATTTGCTTTTGTTCTCCGATGAGGGAGAGGAGCATGGTCCGCTGCTGGCTGAGCTGCTGGAGCTGCTGAGAGAGACAGGGTTCAAGGTCAATCCTAAGGAAGCTCAGATCGGTCAGAGGGAAGTAAAATTCCTCAGGCTGACCGTGAGGGCTGGGGAAAGGGCCATAGACGAGGCCAAATGGAAGGTGGTGTTATGTATTGATGTGTGCATCATCCTGGTCCCTTAAATGTAATGTAACCACAATGGTACACCACAGAGGGCGCTGTGGCGGGAGACCTGAAAGTACCTGCAACAGGCACTATAAAAGGCTGACCACCACACCTGGGAGGCACTCTGGAGCTGAACAATAAAGGACGAAGGTCACAGCAGTTAGATTTACACCAGACCGTGTGGAGTCAGTGATGTGTGTGCTACATACACCACATTAGCAACGAGGAAGCGGACAAACTCCATGCAACCATGGCTACTCTGGGCTCGCTAAAGGATTTTACCGTCGTCAATGATTGGGAGGCCTTTACGGAAAGGCTCGAGTACTACTTCACAGCAAACGACCTGACGGAGGACACATACGCAATGAGAGATAAGCGTAAGGCGATATTGCTTTCCAGTTATGGAGATGAGGTTTACTGTCTCATCAGGGATTTGCTGGCACCTGGGAGGGCCAGGGACAAGTCATACGAGGAGCTGACTGAACTCATTCGTGACCAGTTGAAACCGAAGGAGAGCATCCTCACGGCCAGATACAAATTTTACCATCACTGCAGACCTGAGGGCCAGGATGTCACCAAATATGCTGCAGACCTCAGGAGACTCGCGGCGCCGTGTGATTTTGGCGCAAACCTTGACGAGGCATTGCGGGACATTTTCGTCATGGGGATTGGCCACGAGGGCCTCCTTCACAAGTTGCTGGCCACGGCACCCACAGTCACCCTGACAAAGGCCATCACCATCAGCTGGGCATATATGACCTCGACGTGCAGCACCAAGCAAATAATCCACATAGTCTCGAACCCGGCAGGCACTGTCCACAGAATAGCGGCCAGCACGGACAAAACTGCAGAACGTGGCTCTCAGGATCCTGGAGCTCAGAGTCCGCTGAGGGGGGCCAATCAAGCAGCACCATGCTGGCGTTGTGGAGGAAGCCATGGGGCTCACCGGTGCAGGTTTGCGGAATACACGTGCAATACCTGCCATGTTAAAGGCCACCTTCAGCGTATGTGTAAAATAAATCGGACTCACCATGTGGCTGGGGAGATGGGGGATGATCCACTGTTCAGCGAGGAGCAGGTAGAAGAAGATGAGGTGCTTGGACTGTATACGTGCACCGACGATTCGCCCCCAGTGATAAGTGAAGTAAAAATCAACGGAGTCCCAGTGAGTATGGCAGTGGATACGGGCTCGGGTCCGTCGTTGATGAGTCAGAGAACTTTTGATAAACTGTGGATTAACCCAGCTGCACAACCCAAGCTGATCCCGGTCAGAGCGAAGTTGCGTACCTACACCAGGGAACGAATACCTGTTCTTGGCAGAGCGATGGTGCAGGTATCCCACGGGGACGAGACGCACGCTTTACCTTTGTGGGTCGTTGCAGGCGATGGGCCGACACTCCTCGGCCGGAGGTGGATGGGGACGGTCCGTGGGAGCTGGGAAGACTTCACCACTCCACAGGCTGCTGCTCCCCGGGGTGCTGCCATGCCCCGGGTCCCCAGAGAGCAGCGCCGACCGAGCTGGAGCTGCAGCCTCAATCCACCCACAGGCAAGTCCCAGCCCCGGACCTCAAGCCACAGCCTTTCAGTTGAAGACCTGACTTAAAGTGCAAGCATAGACTATATTTGCAGGTTAAAATATGGAAGGGCCATGCAGAGCTGGAAACTTTAATGGTTTCTAATTCTATTATTTAATACAGGAGTGGCAGCCTCAGCCCCCACAGGCAAGCCCCAGGCCCGGACATCAAGCCACAGAGTTCCTGCAGCCTCAGCCCCCACAGGCAAGCAGCCCTGCAGAGAGGGGCCTAGTGCGGTGAGCCGGCAGGGTGCAAGGGTCCAGGATGGCCGGCGGATCGGAGGGGCCCACGCAGTGGGAGAGTCGGGCGGCGGCAGCAGCTGGAGGTCGGCGGCCACGATGGCCGCAGGGGAGGCGGCTATGGTGGCCGCCGGAGAAGCGACGACGACGGCAGCAGGAGAGGTGGCAAGTCAGGTTGCAGCGGAGGGGAGCGCCGGCTGCGGCGGCGGAGGGCATCTGGAGCGGCGGAGCGCAAGATGGCAGCGGCCTCGTGTCCAGAGCAGTAGAGCATCAAAGATGGCTGCGCCCAAGGAGAAGCCTCGTGGAATCCTCCTGCATCAAAGTTGGCGCCTTAAAAAGGAAATGCACCCGGGAGTCTTAAAAGAGCCTTACCACGTGGTGGTCCCCACAAAGTGACTTCTGTAAGGCAAGAGCGAGTCTAAAATGAGCTATGTTAATGTGAGATGACAGATTTATAATAAGAATTAATATTTTAATGCTGAATGGTCACTGTTTGTGTAAAATAATGGATATGAAGTACAATTAATGATAAGAGCTAATAAGGGAATCAGGGATCCGCTACCAGTTAATAACTATTTAATGTAACTGCTCGGTGTACCCGCAACCGATTGATGCAACATCTGTACCAGATAACATGTACCATACAAACCCACTGTTTATGCACACCTGCCTTCCGTTAGACAAACAAGGTCGAGATCCCCGGCAACGGCTTCGGAACTGGGGGGGGAAGTGAGATGTTATGTATCGATGTGTGTATCGTCCTGCGTCCTGGAGCGGGGGGGGGGGAAGTGAGATGTTATGTATCGATGTGTGTATCGTCCTGCGTCCTGGAGCGGGGGGGGGGGAAGTGAGATGTTATGTATCGATGTGTGTATCGTCCTGCGTCCTGGAGCGGGGGGGGGGGGAAGTGAGATGTTATGTATTGATGTGTGTATCATCCGCGTATCTTAAATGTATAATAAGCACAATGGTACACCACAGAGGGCGCTGTGGTGGGAGACCTGAAAGTACCTGCAAGAGGCAGTATAAAAGGCTGACCACCACATCTCGAGCTGTTCAATAAAGGACGAAGGTCACAGCAGTTAGATTAACACCAGACCATGTGGAGTCAGCGATTTGTGAGCTACATACACCACAGGGCGGTACAGGAGTTACCAGCCCCCGTGACGGGGTGAGATCCTTCCTGGGGCTCACGGGGTATTGCAGGGATTTTATTGAAGATTACGCTGCCACGGCAGCCCCTCTGCTTTGGCTCCTCCGCAAGGGAATCGGATGGGAGTGGGATGAGGACTGCACGCAGCATTTAATCACCGCAAGGGAGACCTGCAGACGGCACCCACATTCGGGGTGATTAATGGTGGGAAGGACTTCTTTTTGGAAGTAGCAGCCAGCGGGGACAGTTTGAGCGTGGTGCTGCTCCAGGAGCGGCTCGGCCAGCTGAGGCCAGTGGTGTACTCATCAAGAGTCTTCACGGATGTAGAACGGGGATATTCCAATTGCGAGAGGCATTGGGCCGTAAAGTGCTCACAGCTTTTACGGGATCATCCCTGATCGTTCTACAAACCCACTATACCCCCACTCAGATGTTATGAGATGGGAGGATAAAGGATGGCACAGTGAGCAGTGCTCACATTGCCCGCTGGACTTTATTGCTCTCACAAATGCATCTGAGAGTGCAAGGCCTGAGTGAGCCCAAGTTGGCCGCCAATATGATCTACCCAGGGACGGCCCACAAGTGTATGGTGGAAGGGGTATGGGACGTGGACATAGGATTCCGGGCCGGGTTATACCCAACGGGCTGCGAGATGTAATTCGACGGGTCTAGTTCGGTAATGAACGGGGAGCATTTCACTGGGTGCGGGATTTATGACCCTACGGCTGGGATACCAAGGGCCATTAAACTCCCGAGCACCCTAAACGCTCAGCACTGTTTGCAGTGGTGTATGTCGTTACCCACGCCGACGAGTTCCCGGCACAATACACCACCTGCTCGGATTCCATGTTTACATGCAATTCATGTACTGAATACTTGGCCATCTGGGCTCGTCGCGGTTTCACATCCGCAGACGGGAAGCCCTTAGCAACAGCACCGTTGCTGAGAAAGGTCTTCGAGGCCACGGAGACCCCGGGAAGTCATTACATCCACATAGTAAAGGCTCACTCTAAGACAGAGCCCAGAGGGGAAAGTAACCAAAGGTCAGACGAATTAGCAAAGGAGGGAGCCAGGGAAGGAGTTTTTTGGGATCCATACGGGTCCGGCCAGTAGCAGCGATCCGGGACAAAGCGGGGACACCAGGGAGTGCAGGGGTAGCATTGGCCCCAGATTTGAAGCAAGTCCAGGCATAGGATCCCGTCCTCAAGGTCATCCGGGAGCAGCTAGCTAAAGGCAAGAAGGTAGAAGGCCCATTCGGGGGTAGTGGACATCACCGTAAAGGAGGGATGCTCTTTAAGGCGGATCGGTGGATAGTTCCGGAGGTGCACCAGAGGGAATTCCTCCAGTTGGCCCACGGGGACCCAGGAGCGGGACACCCAGGACCGGAGACTACCTGGCAAAGGATAAAACTAAGGGAGGATGTCTGCGATTTTTGCGCAGACTGATGTGCATGGCAAAGCACCCCAATCCGCAACGTAGGAAGGTTGCCACAGGGCACACGAGAAGGGTAGAGGGGCCATGGCAGTCAGTACAGGTCGATTACATCGGGCCATTGCCCACCACAAAGGGGGGTTACAAGTACTGTTTGGTCCTAGTAGACGTGTTCTCCAAGTGAGTGGAAGCTTTCCCTTGCCGATCAGCCACTGCATTGGTGACAGCAAGGATTTTGGTAAGGGAAGTGTTCCCCAGGTGGGGACTACCACAGATCGTGGAGTCTGACCAAGGGAGGCACTTCATGGTACAAGTCATGCAGGCTACCTTGAAGGTTCTGGGGATAGAGGGTAAATGGCATGTGACTCACAACCCACAGTCATCGGGGGTTGTGGAGCGACTTAATCGGACCATCAAAGGTTGCGAAAGGAAACAGGGCCATCCCCGAAAAGGTGGGATGAGGTCTTGCCGTTAGTTTTGATAGGGGTCCGAGCCAGCTTCTCCAGGAGCACAGGGTACTCCCCACATGAGCTCATGACCGGGAGGGTCATGCGCACGCTCACCCATGTTCTGGCAGCGGTTCTCATCGAAGATCAAGTGAGAGAAGTAAACCGGGATAAGTTTGTCAAGAATCTATGCGAGAGGTTGAAGCAGATTCATTGGCAGGCAGCCAGTAACATGGGGAAGCAGCACCGGAGTAATTGGTTACTGCTCGAACCCCAGAGAACGCACGAGTGGAAGGTCGGGGACCAGGTGATGGTCCGAAACTACTCTTGTGTTGGGACGTTTGAACCACTGTATATGGGACCTTACAGTATAGTAGATAAGGCAAGCCACATGGTTTAAGCGGTTAAACTTCCAAGGCGCACAAAGCGGTTCCACGTGAACCAGTGTAAGTTGTTTATGTTATGTATTTAACCCTTGGTAACCTGTATCACACCACCACCAGAGGGCATACCTGTTGGAGTCCCAAGGGATCTCAGCATCCCTTGGGAGCATAGTATATAAGCAGACCACCCATGAGGTACCTGCACTCTGGAGTCTTATTAAAGGAGCTGAGGTCACACTTACTCGTTGCTCACACTACTCAGTTTCATCCTTTATTATGAGCGTATCAGTTTAACCCGGGGGAAAGGGTAAGGAAAGGAAAGAAACACCAAGGCGCTGTAAACAGCATGGTGGACGCGGGTCTTCCTCCCGTAGTTTGGGACAGCGAGGACCCCGTGGTGGGGGCTGTAAGAAGGAGCAGCAGGATCCCACGGCCAAGGGCGCCATGGACGCCTCCTTACACGCCGACCGGGAGCCGTAAAAGGCCCAGGCAAGAGGCGCCCTAGCGGGGCCACCCGGCGGCACGGGTGTTATTGTACAGAGTTTTCTTTTAAAGTGTTTTGGTTAGTTGTAATGAAGCCAGACCTGTGGAGGTAGACCCTCTCACAGCAAGGCGCTTGTTAGTTTTGTTTTGCAGGAAGACGAGGACGGAATGGAGACTGTCATGTATGCAAACTCTTTGTATTCACTATGTAACTATGTACGATGTACCACCTGAGGGCGCTGCTGTTGGAGGCCTCAGGGGTTACCTGCCCAGGTGTGCAGGGGATATAAAAGACGGTCAGCCATGCTGCCACTCACTTTTCAGTCGTATTAAATGGACTGAAGTCACACAGCTCTTACTCACAGTACAAGGCCTCGCAGAATTATTCGGTGGTAATTGCAGACATAATCAAGACAGCCCTGAGACTGAGCCTGATTTGGATGTTGGCTGGAACGGGGTACAGCAGGAGAGGAGACACCGAGTTGTCCTTCCTCTACGGATGTACTGGGGGGAACGGACCCACCGTGACACATGGGGCTAGGACAGGGGACACGGACAGGATGGCAGCCTACTTCCCCGAGGGAAGATGGCCAGGGTGGCTAGGGTCCAATTTGATGAAATACTCCAGGCACACCGGGTTTACATACGGAGAGGCTTCCACACCGTGTCCCAGACTGAAGGTCACAGCCACACGGTTTGGGGTGACCGAGGGCAAGCGCGTATGCTTGAAGTGCAAGGGACACATTCCCCTGG
The DNA here is from genome assembly GCF_044704955.1 of Pristiophorus japonicus. NCBI lineage: Eukaryota > Metazoa > Chordata > Chondrichthyes > Pristiophoridae > Pristiophorus > Pristiophorus japonicus. The sequence goes on along the minus strand of NC_091977.1, from coordinate 235,631,172 downwards.
GACGGCGGTGGTGGCTCAGGAAATTGAGTCAAGACACGGGAACTAGATAGCGGACTGGGAAAGATGAGGGAACGATACGTACCGACAGATCACGGGGTTAAAGGGGGAAGTGGAAGTGTGCTGGGACAAGTGATGGAAGGAGGAACAGGGAATTTATGTCTGTATGGGGGGGTCGGAACGAATCTACCCAGCGGGTGTGTCGATTGCCCAGCGGGTGTATCGATTGCCCAGCGGGTGTGTCGATTGCCCAGCGGGTGTGTCGATTGCCTTTTTGAGGCAATGGCAGGACGCCGGGGCTGGGATCAGATGGGATTGGAGAATGGACTCCTGCGTGATCCCAGACCCTCCCAACACAATAAATTTCACGGAGCTTGTCGCACACAAGAGGAAGCCCCTGCCCACAGCCCCACCGGTACAGACGACAGAAGTTAGGTGTCCCATCACCACACCAGGCCCAGGGAATGGTTTAGTTTTAGTTCAGACCGAGAAGGTTTTATTCCAGGGGGAGCATTACGCGGTTGTGTCGGTCATTTTAAACCTAACCTAAACCTATCTGCCCGAGTGGTGTCCAAAAGAAACTGAGCAGCTGTATGAGGCACTCATTAAAGGAATGTTCCGCCAGTTCTTTGAACTCAGTTACAGGGGTGTGAGTCGGGAAAAGTTATATGACATGGGAGTCTGGGGAGGCAGAGGCGAGGGGTGCTCAATGATGTTGCTACGACATTTAGCGCATGTACTTTTAGACTTAAAGTTTGGACATTGCTTGGAAAATATGGCTGTTATTGCAGAAGGGCAGGCAGCCTGAAGTAGGACAGGTCCAAAGATATCCCACAGGAATACAGATCAGGTGGAATTGAGTCAATGGCTGAAATGGCAGGAAGATAGTTGATGGACAGCCCCTTTGTCATGCATTCATTTTCATAGGTGGCCCCTCGAAACGAGGATAGCTTGCTTCCACGCCAAAAAAGGATGAGTTCATAGGTGTTTCAATGAAGGACCCGAACTACATCCTCAAGGGTGGAATCTGCCTGTGAGTGGATTTTTTTAACATGTGATGGCCATTGCACACCAGCCACCACACGGGCTTGACAGAGCTAGGTCTTGGTCCAGTGGCAAGGATTACCCAAGACGACTGGAGACCAGCTCTGCTGCACGGACCTAGTGCGCACACATATCGCAGTGTGGACTGGCCCGTGCTGCCCCTGGGCACCTGGCCCTGAACTCACACCTCCCCTGGGCCCTGATCACATCCCTCCACAGTCTCTCGCCACTCCTTTGCCCCGACCTCGCCGCTCCTGCTGTATCTGCCCACACTCCAATCACCGACCTGAACCTTGATGACGTAACTCTTCGATTCCGTCGCCCTCCTGCACCAGCTCGCGCTGCTCCCTGAAGTAGTATCCCTCCACGCTGCTCCTGGGGCTGCTCACCTCCGCTCCTTTTTTGGCCCTGAGCTGCCGCTAGTGTTCTCACGCAGGTCATGCAATCAGTGAGAGATCAACAAGATTGGTCAACGCTCAAGATACAAAGGAAAGCTTTTCGACCACCCAGACCTGTTGGAGCCTTATCCAGGAAACAGCCCAGTAATAAAGGAACAGGCCTAAGACATGATTTTGCTTTTTCAGTTGTACTGCCTCAGGGGAAGGACAGTTGAACTTTTGGTGCGAGAAGAAGCATTTTGCAGGTATAAGAGTGGCAGGTTTCGTCTTGGCGGGGCACAAAAATGATTTTTGCGGGGTGAAATGATGTGCACAAGATTTTGCGCCTGGACGGAATTTTCACCAATGGTTTTGCCGTGGCGCTAAATCTTACCGCCCCACTGTTGTTTTGACTGTTTGGATGATGTAAATCGCCGTGCATCACTGCGCTAGCGCCCCGGGCAGAACTTTCGAGCATTTCGCCCGATTTAGCAAGTGCCTGAGAATCCGCCCAGAAAAACCAGACGGACCCAGGGTGCACCAGGTGCTAACGACGCCATGTTGAAAACGGAGAAGAAAGTCGCAGCTGTGAGTGATTGAAAGGATTGGGAGAAGAACGCTGCGTTACTGCATACTTTTCATTGTGAAGTTTACGTGAGTTTATAGTTTGTTTTAAAGAACATTTAAGGACATTTTAAAAGATGGGGGCCATGTTAGGTCGAGAGCCAGTAATCCTGGCTGCTATATTCATACGGCGTCGAGCTGGACGAAGGCTTATTGTTGATCATTTGCAACATAATCAAAGAGATCACAGACATATGGGGAGGAGGCCTTACCCACCACGAGTTTACAGGGAACATCGCTCATACCTCCTACTCTCTGAGGCACAGTGTGTTAGAAGGCTGTGCTTCCGAAATGAGGTGGTCACAGAGATATGCCAGCTCCTACAGGCAGACCTTCAGCCTACCAGCGGCAACAGGACTGCACTGCCCGTCGAGGTGAAGGTGACTGTGGCACTTGCCTTCTATGCCTCCAGCTCCTTTCAGGCATCAGCGGGGGACATATACTCCATCTCGCAGCATGCTACACATTGCTGCAATCGCCAGGTGACTACTGCACTGTATGCACGCAGAATGGACTTCATAAACTTCCCAATGACCAAGAAGATCCAAAATGAGAGGGCTATAGGTTTTGGATGATTTGCTTGCTTCCCCAAGGTTCAGGGTGCCCTTGACTGTACACACATCGTCCTGCGAGCACCTTTAAAGATCCAGAGGTTTTTTGAAACTGAAAAGGATTCCACTCCATGAACATACAGATCATCTGCGACCATACTCAGCGCATCATGGCAGTCATTTCCCAATATCCACGGAGCATCCATGATGCTTTCATCTTGCGTGAGCGCAGTGTCTCATGTATGTTCCAGCGTCAACCACAAGGCCAGAGCTGGATGCTGGGGGACAAAGGTTACGGCCTCGCCACCTAGCTCATGACCCCCTCCGGAATCTTCAGACAGAAGCCGAGCATCGTTATAATGAGAGCCATGCAGCCACACGCAACATCGTCGATCAGACAATTGGAGTGCTCAAGTAGTGCTTCCGATGCCTGGACCACTCTGGAGGCTGCCTACAATACTTCCCTCAGCAGGTCTCTGAGGTCACTGTGGTGTGCTGCATGCTACACAACTTAGCCATCAAGAGGGGACAGGAATTGCCAATGGGGATTACAGGACCATCTCAGGAGAGAGGGGGGAGGAGGAGGAGGATGACGAGGAAGAGGAGCCTGGCGAGGAACCCATGTCACCACCACAACCACAACCACAGGGGAGATTGTGGAGATTTCACCGCTGCAAAAGCCTTCCGTCAGCAGCTTATAATCGAACGCTTTGCTTGAAGAGTGAACCTCATGTTTGACCATTGCCTGGCCACCATGTTAACTATTCCCACTCTTATTCTGCAAATGAGACACTACACAGGAATGGTCAAGGTGAACAAAATACTATATTAAACATTGTAAACTTTGTCAACTCTGTAAACTTAATTGTAAAACTTTAATAAAATATGTCATGTATCCTACATGGCCACTGTTGGTTCTATCACAAGGTGTGCCACTAGAGGGCACAGCAGTAGGAGACTTGTATGTTACCTGTACAGGTGTGCCTTGCCTTGTAAAAAAGGCAGGCCACCAGGTGTGATTCTCACTCTGGAGTTATCAATAAGGACTAAGGTCACTACTGTAAGGGGTTCCAAGGGAGTGTTGTTGTGCCTTGGGTGTCTCTCTCTGGGCTTCTGCCCTCACAGCTTATGCCTGGCCTGTGAGGTACCCTGAGTGCTGCAAGAGCACCCCTGGAGAGACTGTGTCCACAGCTTATGAAGGGGGTTTTGAGACTCGTGCGTCCCCACAGCTTATGCCTAGCCTGTGAGGCACCTGTGAGTGTCAAACACTCCTAACCCCTTCTTCCCTAGCCTGTGACATACAGTTGAGCGTTTTCGAGGCGCTCCTAGCTTCCCTTACACTGTTCTGACATAAGACTCACGATCAGGAGATATAATACAATAGAACTGAGACAAGGTGATTCCAAGAGGAACTTAGGCTTCCAATTTATTTGACAAGGTGTATCTCAACAAACAGCAATACACCAACAAAACAATCCCACTAAATCCCACTAAACGGACACAACGAATATCTTTACACAAGTTTAGCAGTATAATGCCCAATCTCCCTCCTTTCCTGGCCTAACTGAGTTGGGAGTTCTGGGGACCAGAGGTTATACTCACTACTGTGCCTTCTGCAGTCTGGTGGTTTGTTTCTTCTATCTTCGGTGTCTTCGGACACTGGTTTTCCTTCAGTGTCAAGAGGCTTGCTGGTTATTGGATCACGAGAGCAGGGAACCACACACAATGCATCAGAAACCCCTTTTTATAGCCAGATTTTCCAGTCCGACTCTCCTGCTGAAATCGATCCTTCCCATTGGTGGGCTTTGTGATTTTGAAAAATTCAGCAGTTTTAGATTATTGCGGGGTTTTTTTCCACTGATGTTAACCTACTCAAGGTTTGAGTAGGTGTTGATTGCGTTGGCCTCCTGCAGCCATTGTGTAGGCCCTTGGGTTGTTTTGGGTTCCCTAGTTTTCTGAAGGTCTGCATAATTTCCTTCCATAGTGTAAACATTGGAAAGAATATAGCCCGATAATTGCGATGAGTCAGTCGCACAGTTTTCAAGCAAGTGCTCTCCCATTAGCTTGAAAGCCCCATGCTTCGGGCTGAGTCTGTCCCACCATTGGCCCTCCGGTGTCCTCCCCCGTCCAATCACTGCTCTGTCAAGGTCAAACCGTCTCGGTTTCAATTCACATCGCAGCACAGACAGATCCCACAGCCCTTTTCCTTCTGGATAAAATGAGGGGGTTTTCATCCTCCCCTACACTACAGTTCAAGTACAATACATTGCCTCGTGGAGTCATTATCAGAGCATCCTAGGACATAACAAAATAACATAAAATAATTAGCTGCATCCAGCTAATGATCATTCAACAACAACATTGTCAACAACACAATCCAGAATATAATAATAATGCAACATAAAACATAGGGTGCAGCAACCCTTGTCGCACTATTGTTTGCCACCAGCTTTTGCGCCCCCCCCTTCCCCTTATCACCCTCCCTTGCTTGCTGCTACTAACCCAAGTGGTACCAAGATGGCGTGCAGCAAGGTTGCCAGAGCAGTGCTGTGTTGCGGGGAGAGACAATGGAGACGCCGCCTGGGCATGCACTGGACCAGCTCGTGGCGTGGGAGGCATGGCTTCTGATTGGCGAGTCTCTTCATCGGTGTCATGGGTGTGACAGCGGGGAATGCACAGAGTATGGTGGGAGGCATGGGCTGCATTACCTGCCCAAGCTGAAGCAGAGCTTGTGCCTATGATATGCCATATTCCGCAAGGGTTTGCGCCACACTCTCCGGGACCCCAGTGTCACTGCTGGAGGCCACCAGCCTCATGCAGGCATTGATGGCCTCGCACTGACAATCTGCGACCCTACCTCCGTAATGGTCACTTTCAGACTGTCGATGCTTGCGGGAATCCTACCCAAGACATCAAGGAGCTGACGGCTGATCTGGACGCTCTCCCTGGACATTCCCACCATGTCCAGTTCCACGTCTACCTGTCTGTCAGCAGACCGACTTTGCCAACTCACCCTCCGGAGAGATGGCCTGCGGGATTCAACCCCAGCACTGCGATGCTGCACGCCACTGGTCCCAGGAGCCTCAGAGTTGTCAAACCCCGAGAGAGAGTGCCGGTGGTAAGACAGGGGTGGATTGCAGCTGCGGCGGAGTCGGCTCATCGGTATCCGCCTCTTCTTCCTCCTCCTCCAGATGATGGCCTGATGTGGAGGGCTCCCTCGAGGGGTGCTGTGCCTGTGGCTGGTCATCTGGAAGTAGAAAGCAACATATGAGTGGTTAGCAGCAGGGGAGGGGGCAGGGTGACATGACGAAGGTCGCATAGCACAGGCTCATTTGAAGGACCAACGCTACTCCGTTATATCTAATCCAGAGACATTGCATCACATTGCCCCAGCCCAGCCCTGGGAGTGTGCAGGACATTGCCCCAACCCTAGTTCACAGACACTGCAGGACATTGCCCCAACCCAGTCCAGGGAGTGTGCAGGACTTGCCCTCAGTATCCGAGCGGGGGTCAGCGCTCCCAGTGGCAGTTGCCTGACCAGTGATGCTGATGAGGCCTGCCACTCTGTCCTCAATGCCCGTGAGTGGCAGGGTCTGAGGCAGACTGCCGCCTGTCCGCACCTCACGGTGAATATGAGACTTCTTTACCTGCAAAGACGAAAATGGGAATAGTTACAAAAGGGTCCATCTGCTCTTATGGCACAGATAGCCACCAAAGCACTTATACCATACTGTCTGAATGTAAGACAGTCATCTGGTTAATGACCTTGGAAGTTGCATGTGGTTCATCAGGAGGACATCGAAGTGCAGAGACATTTTCTGAGATCTCAGAAAGCAATCTTAATAATGTGTAAAGATCATTCATGGCAAATAGGGTGCCGAACTAAGCCTACCTATGTGTCATGCATTTAGGAGGCAACCCACAGAGTGCTGAGAGACACGAACAGCATGAGAACAAATAGTGTGCCAGATTTATAATTGAAGTAATGAGGGGGTGCATGAATTAAAATTGTACTCACTCTAACAACCCTCGAAAGATCATTGAACTTCTTTCGGCACTGTATGCTAGTCCTGACCACAGTGTCTGAAGCAGAGACCTCCTCAGTGATTTCCTTCCAAATCTACTTAAAAATAGATGGCAGTGGTCTAGATCCACCCCTGCAATATAACTCCTGCCACCTTCTCTCCAGAGCCCCCACTACAGCTTCGTTAGCCTCCTGGCTGAATCGCCTGGCACACTGTCTCAACTCCTCCTCCTCCATCATGAAAACCCAAATGTGAAACGGCTGATTCAGCCCCGGGTGTACTGTGCATGCATGTGGCCGTGCCCTGCGTTAGTGTTTGTGATCGGACAGCAGACCAGAAGCACAGGAAGAAAAAAAAATTGCATATGCGTAGTACAGCTGATTTTTTTTTTAGCGCTGGAACTTTCGGCTCCGGTACACAAATTGTGTGGTGCAACGCCGGAGTTAACGCTAACGCTCACCGTGAACTTTAATTTGGCGAAAGTTCTTTGCTCTGGCGCTAACGTTAACCTGGCACTAAATTTTTGAATCCGTCGCGAATTGCGCTCAAAAACAGGCGAAAACACAAAAAGCCGAAAATCCAGCCCATATTCTTTGCATCTGTAAATTGGCCAGATCCTAGGTGGATGATATATGCAACAGTAGGGATGGCTTCAGACTACTTTTCCATTCATTCATGAAAAGTAACTCTACAGCACAGAATGTGAGTCCTGTCGGGTAGGATTTAATGCTGCACACATTTTACAGAATCCAAGTGGCTCTACAATATAGTGCAAACTCTTGGGCTGCAGAAACTGTTGAATATGTTGTGGGGTTGATTCTGTAAAACAGCATAAAAAACAAATGCTCTCCAGAGAGATAGCTTGTAACTGTTCTCTAAACCACCATACCTTGCAAAGGTGGCTGGGGAAGGGCTAGACAGGCCAGCAATGAAGGGCTGCATTGCTAGAGGTCAGAAAGGCTAATTGCCTCAGTTGAGAAGCAGTGTTCATATTGGCAACTGGCCCAACACCTTGCATACCTCTAGCATGTGGGCAGCACTGGCAGCATTTATTTCCTATCCCTAGTTTTCCTGAGGGCACTATAAGTCAGCAAAATAGTGTGGGCCAGACATATGTATGTGGTTGGGCAGGGGAAGGGGGGAGTGGGCAGTGGCAGGTCCTTTTCCTAAAGGACATTGGTGAACCATTTGACATCAAAACAGCAGAAGACACATAACAATTCTCTTAAATAATTAGGGAAATCCATTTAAAGTATATTAGCCCTGTAAGCATAGATACTTACGCATGAAACCTGTACAGGTGATTGGGTGATTTCAGGAGCTGTCTTGAGTAGGACTAGGGTGCAATGCTTCTTTGGGACGTGACCCAGCAGAGATGCTTTCCAAAGACCATGTCTGGCCCACACTAGGGTGTTGACTCCTAGTGCCCTCAGGGATCATAGTATCATAAAGTTTAGATTAGCAATGGAAAAGGACAAGGAAAGGTTGGTGGAGGCAAATGCAATTGTGCCTTTCAAAAGGGAATTGGATAAGTTCCTGAAGGAAAAGAAATTGCAGGGCTACGGGGAAAGGGCAGGCGAGTGGGACTAGCTGAAGTGTTCTCGCAGAGAGCCGGCACGGGCTCGACAGGGCAAATGTTCTCCTTCTGTGCTGTAATCATTCGATGATTCTATGATTCTATCCACCAGCTTGCAATATTTGCCATGTTCTTTAAATACCGATGGTTTACGCCAGAGACTTACTAAATTATATTAGATTTCAATGAGCGTAAAGTCATCAGTGTAAATTATATTTATGTCTTTTAAACTTAGTGACATTTTCTTCTGAAGGCAAAAGGCGATGTGACCTTTTTTTTAATGTCATTTGGTGGAGAGTTTATCTCCCAATCCAAATTGCAACAGATTTTTAAGTGCTTTTTAAATGCAAATGAATGTCACATTGCAAATATGAGACAGAATAGAAATACAGAAAAGTGAGGGATCAAAGCATGATGGATTTGCAGCCCAATTCCCAGTCCAATTGTATAAAGCCAAGATGCCATTTACACATTCACAACTTACTCAATGTCACGGTGGGAGATACAATCAAAATAGAGCAACAGTAATGGTCAAGGACGATTAGATGAAAAGTAAACTATTTAACAGACAATCAGACAGACATAAAGTGAACACTTTAGATGTGGGCGAACCAGAAACAATCAACATGGATTGCTAACAATGGGTCACACTTGGTGAATTTAGTCAAATTCTTTGATGAAATTATTGAGCTTCTGGACAGCGCAAATGTATTAGCTGGACTTTAGTATTAAAGGTAAGGTGCAGCACGGATAAAGGGATAGAAACATAGAAACATAGAAACATAGAAAATAGGTGCAGGAGCAGGCCATTCGGCCCTTCGAGCCTTCACCACCATTCAATAAGATCACAGCTGATCATTCACCTCAGTACTCCTTTCCTGCTTTCTCTCCATTCCCCCTGATCCCTTTAGCTGCAAGGGCCATATCTAACTCCCTCTTGAATATATCCAACGAACTGGCATCTACAACTCTCTGCGGTAGAGAATTCCACAGGTTAACAACTCTGAGTGAAGAAGTTTCTCTTCATCTCAGTCCTAAATGATCACTGAAGGATAGCAGGCAAAGAGTTAAAAGAGGTAAAAGTATTACCATTTCTGGCCTGGAGCTGGCCAGACTGCGCACTGTGCAAGCTCCGACCAGCATTTTTGCGGCCAAAGCTGACTGAAAGGATAATTCCTCATCATTCTCGCTGAGCTCCTCACTGCCCCACAACACAGCCTAGGTTGCTAGGCTCCCACCCCCAGAGATTGGGCCTCGCCACCCCACCACTTGCCCCCCTCCAATGTTTCTTACTTTTTCTTTCTGTCTCTTTTATCTCTCTCTCTCTTAATCCCATCTTTCTTTCACTATCTTTATTTTGCTTTCTGTACATGATTTTACATTGAATTAAGTTTTCTAACTGACACTTCCTGGTTCAGACTCTGCATCTCTCAGTGAGGATTTTTACTTTTTACTGAGTGCATTTCAAAGCTTACCAAACATTTTATTTTGCCAAGATGAATAAAATGTCTATCTTGTGAAAACACTAGAGAGGGTGCAGTGGAGATTTACTCGGATGCTGCCTGGAATGGAGAATCTTAGTTATGAGGACAGATTGGATAGGCTGGGTTTGTTCTCATTGGAATAGAGGAGGTTGAGAGGAGATGAGGTGTACAAAATATTGAGGGGCCTGGACACAGTGGATAATAAGGGCTTATTTCCATTGGTGGAGGGGTTTATAATGAGGAGGCATAGTTTTAAGGTGGTTGGTGGAAGGTTCTTTACGCAGAGGGTTGTGGGGATCTGGAACTCGTTGCCTGGAAGGGTGGTGGATGCAGAAACCCTCACCACTTTTAAGAGATGGTTGGATGGGCACTTAAAGTGCAGTAACCTGCAGGGTTACGGACCTAGAGCTGGTAATTGGGACTAGACTGGATGACCTTTTGTTGGATGGCGCAAATAGAATGGTAAGTACTGCAGGGAATAGAATACGGCCAGCGTGATCTCCTGAACTAGTTTCGATCACTTGGATGGGTTGGAGAGGAATTTTCCCAGATTCTTTCTCCCTAAATTGACCTGGGTTTTTATCTGATTTTTGCCTCTCCCAGGAGATCACATGGCTCCGGTTTGGGTGGAATGCAGAATGTTTTAGTATAAGGGGTGTCACAGTTGTGTGATGTGGATTGGTTGGGCTGGATGCTCTTTACCTTTCTGTCATTGTTCATAGGTTTATATGTAACCTTTAGGGCTGCTGACCAAGGGCCGTGCGGCTCTTTGTCGGCCGGCATGGACACGATGGGCTGAAATGGCCTCCTTCTGCGCTGTAAATTTCAATGTTTCTATGGGCCCAAGTTTCCACAAGAAAAAAAACGGGCGCCCCTCCGAGCTGGGTGCCCGTTTTTCGTGCCTAAAACGGCGCCTAAAAAAATCCTCGGTATTCTCCACCTACTTACAGGTCCTCTGGCCCTTGGCGCAGCCAGCACGAGCTGTGGGGGGGCGGAGCCAGGTCCCTGCGCTGAAAACAGTGCCGGGACCTCTGCACATGCGCGCTACAGTCGGCACGCAAGGGCAGTGGCTCCAGGCGCCGAACTGTGTGGGAGGGGCCCGAAGCACGCAGCCCCTAGCCCTGGCTGAATGGCCTCACTGGGGCTGCGTGAATGAGGCTCCTCCCACGGCCAGCTCCTGCTCCCCCCCCCCCCCGACCAGACCCGACACTTGCTCCCCCCCCACCCCCGCCGACCAGACCCGACCCGACACCCGCGCCCCCAGCCCCCTCCCCTGCCGACCAGACCCGATCCGACACCCGCTCCCCTCCCCGCCCTGACCCAACACCCGCTCCCCCCCCCAACTGACCCGACCCGACCCGCGCTCCTGTTCCCCGACCTGACCCGCCCACCACCCTCTCTCTCTCTCCTCCCCCGCACTCTCCCCCCCCCCGCTCTCTCTCCCGCCCCCTCGCTCTCTCCCTCTCCCTCCCTCCCCTCTCTCCCTCCCTCCCTTCCCCCCCTCTCTCTCTCCCTCCCTCCCCCCCCTCTCTCTCCCTCCCCCCCCCGCTCTCTCTCTCTCCCTCCCTCCCCCCCCCTCTCTCTCCCTCCCCCCCCCGCTCTCTCTCTCTCCCTCCCTCTCTCTCTCTCTCTCTCTCTCTCCCCCTCCCGCTCAGCGGCACGAACGGCTGCAGAATTCTCCCTGGCTGAAGCACTTTCACACAGGTAGGAAGATGGTTTATTTAATCTTTTCTTGGCTTATAAATGTTTATTCAGGTTGGATTTATTTGTATAATATTTGTAGAAGTATAAATAAGGATTTATTGTCGAATTTAAAAAAAATGTGGAGAATTGTGATTTTTAAAATAGTCCGTTCTCCACCAGTTGCTCCTAAAAATCAGGCGCGAATCATGTGGAAACTTGGGCCCGATGTTTCTATATACTGTTCTGTAGTTTTACTTATGCATAAAGTTTTTATATTAATGTTACACAAAGTAAACTGAGCAAATGAGAGTAGGCATGCATGGGCAGAGCTGCACTCACTAGGCAACTGATTTAATTGAATTGAAATCTCAGTCAGAAGCAATACTTCGCAAACATTAAAAGGGCATCATAAATTAGCTCAAAAGTTCCCGGCAGGTCTAATGAACAACTTTGGCACTTCTAAAATGGAGCTTTTGCATCTAACTGTAGTTATACTATACCCAGTCCAAACCTAAGTGGAATGAGACTATGGGCCCAAGTTTCCACATGATTTGCGCCTGATTTTTAGGAACAACTGGTGGAGAACGGACTATTTTAGAAATCGCAATTCTCCACATTTTTTTTTCTGCAGTTCTAGTCAGGTAGAACAGTTCTAGTTTAGAACAGAATTTTTTCTTCAAAAGGGGGCGTGTCCGGCCACTGACGCCTGATTTGAAAGTTTCCACAGTGAAAATGTGCTCCAAACTAAAGTAGAATGGAGCAAGTGAAGATTTTTGTAGAACTGAAAAAACCTGTTCTACACATTAAAAAATCAGGCACAGGTTACAAATTCGGCGTCCAGAACGAGGTGGGGGGGGGGGAAGGGAAGTCATTAAATTCGACAATAAATCCTTATTTATACTTCTACAAATAAATTCAACCTGAATAAACATTTATAAGCCAAGAAAAGATTAAATAAACCATCTTCCTACCTGTGTGAAAGTGCTTCAGCCAGGGAGAATTCTGCAGCTGTTCGTGCCGCTGAGCGAGAGAGGGAGGGAGAGAGAGAGAGAGAGAGAGAGAGGGAGGGGAGGGAGGGAGGGAGGGAGGAGAGAGAGAGAGGGAGGG